>NW_005871055.1:9274942-9390630 GCF_000147115.1 Myotis lucifugus
TTTGGGGCAGTTGGGGGCGACCAGACCCACAGGGATCGGGCCTAAACTGGCAGTAAGACATCCCTCTCATAATCCGGGACTGCTGGCTCCTAACCACTCACCTGTCTGCCTGCCTGATTGCCCCTAACTGCTTCTGCCTGCCAGCCTGATCACCCCCTAACTGCTCCCCTGCCAGCCTGATTAACACCTAACTGCTCTCCTGCCAGCCTGATCGCCCCCAACTGCCCTCCCCTGCCGGCCTGGTCACTCCCAACTGCCCTCCCCTGCTGGCTTGGTTGCCCCCAACTTCCCTCCCCTGCTAGCCTGATCTCATCTCCAACGGCCCTCCCTTCCCGGCCTGATCTCACCCCCAACTGCCCTCCCCTTCAGGCCTGATATTGCCCCCAACTGCCCTCCTCTGCTGGCCAATTTGGTTCTGATTGGTCAGTTTCTATGCCAGTCAGTGTCAAAAGCTCCACCTCCTAGGCAACCATTGGCTCCTCACAGTTGACCCAGATTTAGTTCTGATTGGTCGGTTTCTATGCCAGTCAGTGTCAAATGCTCTGCCTTCTAGGCAGCCATTGGCTCCTCACACTTCACCCAGATTTGGTTCTGATTGGTCGGTTTCTATGCCAGTCAGAGTCTCTGGACCTATCAATGGGGTCTGATCAGAAAAGTGGGGCTGATCAGCAGCCCTGGTGGAGGCCTGGAGAGAAATGGAGGCACAGCTGCTGGAGAGAAAGAGAGAGGCAAGTGCTGATCAACAGCTGCCACAGAGGCTACGGATCAGACCCTGCTTTTCTCTTCAGGCCTCTCTCTGGGCCTGATTTGTAGCCACCTCAGCAGTCAGTGCTGGGTCACTGCACCTGCAGCCACAGCAGTCAGTGCTGGGTCCCCATGGCAACCCAGCACTGACTGCAGGACTGGCTTCCAGTTGGTCAAGCCTCCAGTGGACAGATCCAGGGTTTTTATATATTAGGACAATGACATTTTTTAGGCATACATACATATGCTATATATTTCTTAGATACAAATCATTGTAATTTATTTATGAATTTATTGTCTATTTTTTTTGTTAGTTTATTTTCTTTATTAGATTCCTCATATAAGTGAAATCATATGTTATGTGTCTTTCTTTGACTGGATTTTTTTTTTTTTTTACATAGCATACTCTCCAGGTCCATCAATACTGTTGCAAAAGAAAAGATTGCATTCTTTTTTATGGCCAAGTAGTATTCCTAGTATTCCATTGTGGAAATGTACCACAGCTTTTTTTTTTTTAATCTACTTATCTACTGTCGAGCACGTGGGCTGCTTCCAAATCTCGGCTGTTGTAAATAACACTGCAATGAACATAGATATGCATGTATTCTTTCCAATTATTTTTGGGGCTTCTTCAAATATATTCCCAGAAGTGAAATCATTGGGTCATAAGGCAGTTCCATTTCTAATTTTCTGAGGTAATTGCATGCTGCTGTCCACAGTGGCTGCACCAATCTGCATTCTCACCTACAGGGTACCAGGTTTCCCTTTTCTCCACATCCTCCCGAACACTTGTGGGTTTTGTTGATTTAGTGGTGATAGCCATTCTGACAGGTGTGAGGTGATATCTCATTATGATTTTCGTTTGCATTTTTTGATGATTAGTGATGTTGAACATGCATTTGTTGGCCATCTGTGTGTCCTCTTTGGAAAAGTGTATATTCAGGTTATTTGCCCATTTTTAAATTGGATTATTTGTGTTTTTGGTGTTAAGTTGTATAAACTCTTTATACATTTTGGAATTAACCCCTTATCAGATGATTGGTGAATATGTTCTCCCATTCAGTAGGTAGTCTTTTCATTTTGTTGATAGTTTTCTTTGTTGTGTAAAAGCTTTTTAGTTTGATGTAGTACAATTTGTTTATTTTTTTCTTTTGTTTCTTTTGCCTGAGAAGATATATAAGAAAAATACGGCTACAAGAAATGTCTGAGATTTTCTGCCTATGTTCTCTTCTAGAATTTTTATAGTTTTGATTCTTGCATTTGTCTTTAATCCATTTTAAGTTTATTTTTGTGTATGCTGTAAAAAGGTGATCTAGTTTCATTTTCTTGCATGTATCTGTCCAATTTTCCTAACATTATTTATTGAATAGACTATCTTTACTCATTGTATGTTTTTTCCTTCTTTGTCAAATATTAATAGACTATAAAAGTGTGGGTTTGTTTCTGGGCTCTCTATTCTGTTCCACCGAGCTATATGTCTATTTTTATGCCAGTACCATGTTGTCTTAATTACTATAGCCTTGTTGTATAGTTTAATATCAGGTAGTGTGATTCTTCCAAATTTGTTCTTCTTACTATAGCCTTGTTGTATAGTTTAATATCAGGTAGTGTGATTCTTCCAAATTTGTTCTTCTTTCTCAAGATTTCCTTGACTATTCATGGTCTTTTGGGGTTCAATATAAATTTTTGGAATATTTGTCCTAGTTCTGTGACATACACCATTGGTATGTTGATAGAAATTGTGTGGAATCTATAGATTGTTTTGGGTAGTATGGACATTTGGTGTTAATTCTTTCTATCCATCAACATGGTATATGTTTCCACTTATTTGGATCTTCTTCTATTTCTTCAGTGTCTTATAATTTTCCTAATTATAAGGAAAATTTCTTTCACATCCTTGGTTACATTGATTCTTAGTTATTTTAATATTTCTGAACAAATTGTGAATGGGATTGTGTTCTTAGTTTCCCTTTTTTGATAGTTCATTTTAGTGTATAGAAATGCAACTGATTTCTGGATATTTAATTTGTGTCCTGCTACCTTACTGAATTTATCAATTCTAGTAGGTTTTTGGTGAAATCTTTAGGCTTCTTTATATACAGTGTTATGTCATCTGAAAATAGTGTCAGTTTTACTTCTTCTTTTCCAATTTGGATGCCTTTATTTCTTCTTGTTGTCTGAATGCTGTGACTGGAACTTCCAGCACAATGTTGAAAGCAGACACCCCATATTCTTCCTGATCTTAAGGGAAACACTTTTTGCTAGTTGAGTGTGATGTTGGCTGTAGTTTTGTCATAAATGGTGTTCATTATGTTGAGGTACATTCCCTCTATTCCAACTTTGCTGAGAGTTTTTTAAAATAAAATATGGGTGCTGGATTTTATCAAATTTTTATTCTGCATCTATTGATATGACCATGTGACTTTTATCCTTCATTTTGTTTATGTGTTGTATCACGTTTATTGATTTGGGGATATTGTTCCAAACTTATATCTATGAAGTAAATCCCACTTGATCACAGTGTATGAAATTTTTTTAATGTATTGCTGAATTCAATATGCTAACATTTTGTTGAGGATTTTTGTATCTATGTTCATCAAGGATATTGGCCTATACTGTTCTGTCTTTGTAATGTCTTTATTTGGTTTTGGAATTATGATAATGCTGGCCTTGTAAAATCAGCTTGGGAGTCTTCCTTCCTATTGAATTTTTTTTTGAATACAGTGGGGCCTTGACTGACGAGTGTCCCGACTAACAAGTTTTTCGAGATACGAGCCGTCTCTTGGCCGATTTTTTGCCTTGAGTTGAGAGCTAAAATTAGGGTTACGAGCCAGCTTCAGATACCCCACCGCTAGTTGGCGCAGCGAACATCACAGTGAACACCACAACATCAGCCCAGCATCACGTGTCTCACTCGTTCACTTTTTGATTTGACATACGAGTAATTTGAGTTATGAGCTCCATCACGGAACGAATTAAACTCGTAAGTCAAGGCCCCACTGTAGTATGAAAAAAATAGGTATTAGTTCCTCTTTGAACATTTGGTAAAATTCTTCTGTGAGCCCATCAGGCTCATGACTTTTGTTTGTTGGGATTTTTTTTCTGTTTATTGCTTCAGTGTCATTAGTTATAATCAATGTATTTAGATTTTCTGATCCTTATTCAGTTTTAGAAGATTATATATTTCTAGAAATTTATCCATTTCATCCAGATTATTCAGTTTGTTGGCATGTAGTTTTTCATAATATTTTTATACAATCCTTTTTACTGATTTGGTGTCGGTTGTTTTTCTCCTGTTTCATTTCTTATTTTATTTATTGAGTCCTCTCCCTACTTTCTTCATGCATCTGGTTAAAGGTTTGTCAATCTTGTTTATCTTTTCAAAGAACTAGCTCTTGGTTTCATTGATCTTTTGTATTGTTATTTTAGACTACATTTTGTTTATTTCTGCTTTGATCTTTATCATTTCCTTCCTTCTACTCACTTTTGGCTTTGTTTGTTGTTCTTTTTTAAGTTCCTTTACATGTACAGTTAGTTGTTTCTTGTTTCTCATGGTTGGTTTGTAATGCTATCAATTTCTTTCTTAGTACTGCTTTTACTGTGTCCCTGGGCTTTTGGGTTGTTGTGTTTTCATTTTCATTTATTTATTTCAAGGTATCTTGATTTCTTCCTTGATCTCATTGTTAATTCATACATTGTTTTTAACGTTTTTTAACCTTGATAAAAAATCTCCACCCTAGGATATGTTTATGATTTTAGAGAAAAAGACAATGAGAGGGGAGGAAACATTGATGTAAGAGAGAAACAACCTGGGATCAGACCCACAACCTACATATATGCCCTTACAAAGAATGAAACCCGCAACCATTTTTGGATGTGGGATGATGCTCCAACTAACTGAGCCACATAGCTGGGGCTAGCCTCCATATATTTGTGTGTTTTCCTGTATTTTTTTTTTTTCCTTGTGATTGCTTTTTTTCTAGTTTTATACCATTATGGTCAGAGAAGATGCTTGATGTGATTTCAATCTTCTTATTTTTAAAAAATATTTATTGGTTAAGTTATTACATATGTGTCCTTATCCTCACATTACCCCCTCATCCCCCCCACTCATGCCCTCAATCTTCTTAAATTATTGAGACTTGTTTTGTGTTCTAACATGTTGTCTATCCAGAAAATGTTTTGTGTCCATTTGAAAAGAATGTATATTCTAGTGCTTTGTGGTAAAATGCTCTAAAAATATCAATTAAATCTGTCCGATACCGTGTGTCATTTAAGTCTGCCGTTTTCTTGTTCATTTTCTCTCTGAAAGATCTATCCTTTGATATCAATAGGGTGTTAAAATGCCCTGCTATGACTGCATTACTGTTGATCTCCCCCTTTATGTCCATCAAGGTTTGCTTTACATATTTGGGTACTCTTATGTTGGGTGCATACATATTTTCCAGGATTATATCCTTTTGTTGGATTACTTCCTTTATCATTATAGTGGGTTCTTCTTTGTCTCTTACTATAGTCTTTGTCTTAAAGTCTATTTTGTCAGATATAACTATTACTTCCCCCCCTTATTTTTTTTTTCCATTTGCCTAAAAAACCCTTTTTCCGGTTTTTTTTTTTTTTTTTTTTTTTTTTTTTTTTTTTTTTTTTTCTTTTAGTCTGTGTTTATCTTTCTTTCTGAGGTGGTTCTCTTGTAGACAGCATATATATGGGTCTTGCTTTCTTACCCATTCAGCTACCCTATGTATTTTGATTGAAGCATTTAAACCTTTTACATTTAAAGTGATTATTGATAGGTACCTATTTGTTACTATTTTATTCTTTTAACTTTCTTCTCCTCCTCCTCCCTCTTTTTCTTGTTCTTAAAGAAGACCCTTATAATGTCTTGTAATACTGGTTTGGTGGTAGCACAATCCTGTAACTTTTTTTTTTTTTTTTGTCTGGGAAGCTATTTATTTATCCTTCAATTTTAATGGTAGCCTTACTGGGTAATATAATCTTGGTTGTAGGTCCTGCTTTTCATCACCTTCTATATTTCATGCCAATCCCTTTGACCTTATATGTTTCTGTTGAGCAATAAGTGACAGTTCTTTGGGAGCTCCCTTGTAGGTAACTAATTGTCTTAATTTGCTGCTTTTAAAATTCTCTTTTTGTCTTTAACCTTTGCCATTTTACTTATGATGTGTCTTGTGTGGATCTCTTTAAGTTCATCTTGTTTAGGATTCTGCATGCCCTGGACTTGTGTGTCTTTTTCCTTCACCAGGTTGGGGATGTTTTTGGTCATTATTTCTTCAAGTAGGTTCTTGCTCCCTTGCTCCCACTCTTTTCCTTCTGGTACCCCTTTGATGCAGATGAGTTATACTTCATGTTGTCCCAAAGTTCCCTTAAATGATCCTCGTTTTTTAAAATTCTTTTCACTTTGTTGCTCTGATTGAGTGTTTTCTGCTACCTTTTTTCCCAAATTGCCAATTTGATCCTCTGCTTCATCCAACCTCCTCTTTATTTCTTCTAGTATATTCTTCATTTCAGATATTGTATTCTTTATTTCTGACTGGTTCTTTTTATGGTCCTCATGCCTTTTTTATGCTTGCTATCTTTGTTGAAGTACTCACTAAGGTCATTGGGCATCCTTATAACCATTTTTTTTTTAAAACTCTTTATTTGGTAAATTGATTGCCTCCATTTCATTTAGCTCTTTTCTGGAGATTTCTCCTGTTCTTTCATTTGAGGCATGTTTCTTTGTCTTTCCATTTTGGCTGCCTCTTGGTTTTTGTTTCTATGTTAGGTAGGTCCATTATGACTCCCAGTCTTGGTAGCATGGCCTTGTGGAGTAGGTATCCTGTGGGATCCAGTGGTGCAATCTCCTTGATCACTTGAGCTGGGTGCTCCAGGCATGTTTTTGTGTGGCTTATTTGGGCCATCCTGCTATAATTTAGTCTTGATTGTTAATGGCCCATTTGTGTGTGAGCCCAACCCTCAGACTGGCTGACTGAAAATTAACCCCGAACACAGTGTATGAACTGCCGTTCAGGCGATGGTCACACGAGGCAGAGTTTGCCTTAGCAGGATCTGGTGCCTGTCAAGGTCTCCCTCTTTACATGCCTCTGTGAGGCTAACTCAATCCCGCTCTGATGATGTCTAAAGCTGGCCGCTGGCCAAAGGGGTTTTGTGCCTCTTACTGGTAACAGGGACACTAGTGCAGGCCAATGTCAGATGCTGCCTGTAACTGGCCCCGGGAGCTACAACGTGACCCACAATTTGTGGTTGCCTCTGCTGGCCTTAGGGGGTGTGGAAAGGATCATACTGCACACCGACGTTGACTTTTATCAGCACTGGGCCTTGGGGCACTTAATTCTCAAGGAACCCCAAGATTCGCCTCCACATGCCTTTGGCTACCAGTCACTAAATAAACCTCTTGAGTTGCATGAGATAGGTTCTCAGTAAGTCACCAGTTAGGGGTGAGTGGTATTCACTAGATTGATGCAGGTTCAATCTTGGTGCCAGTGCTGTGTCCGAGTCCACTCAACAAATATCTCAGGGTATACTAAGTCTAGCTGCAACCCATTGGGTATTCACACACCTTTCTAGTGGTGATGGGAGCCCCAGGGAATCATCAGGGTGAGGCCAACAGAGTTTTGGGCCAAAACAGACAAATATTTGGCATTTCGGAGGGAGGGCTTTGTACCACTCATGTGTGCAAGGAAAAAAAATATCACCTATCCTAAAGCCACACAACTCTGTCTTTCCCGGGTTCTGCAAGTTGCCCAATCTGAGCCGGGTGGAGTTGCCAGGAGTCTGGAGAGAGGAAAAGTAGTGTTGGGTCTTGGGGAAAGGTGGGGGGAGTGGCCCATACTCTAGGGATACACAACTCAGTCTGTCCTCGATTCTGCCCAGACTTCAGCAGGGTGGAGCCACCTGGAGTTAAGAGGTTGGGGCCACTGGGAGTCCAAAAAGTGGGGCTAGTGGATCTCCTGTGAGCAGAAAGCACCGATCAGGTTCAGGTTAAAGTGGGGGGAATGTCCCTCACCCCAAATCCACACAAATCAGTCACTGATGCCCCCTTTGTCTTCCCAGACCTTTACACTCTGGCTCAGGCAACTAACTCTTCAGCAGGGCTCAAGCTTTGCAGTGTGGGAAAACAGGGAGTCCTGGGGGTGGGGCTATTTCATTCCTCCAGGTTGATGCCACATGGAAGGTCATGCTTCACCCAACAAAGATGACGTTTTCATTTTGGGACAGTACCTCAGCACAGGTTACCCAGCAGCTGGCCCCATAGCTCTCTCCCCAATGCAGCAAACCCAGTGTCTCCTTGCATGACTCAAGTCTGCTCTGCCCTCCCTCTGCTGGCACCCAGAGTTAGTGGCTATGAAGGAGATTTTGTGCATTAAGTGTGCACCTGTGTCTCTAGCAGACCTTCATCTCTCCCTGGCAGACAGAATCCCTGCTGATTTTCACAGGCAGATGCTATGTGGCTTTCTTCAGACATTTGCCCAGAAGTGGAATTGTTGGTCATAAGGCAATTCCATTTTAATTTTTTGAGGAACTTCCATACTGTTTTTTATAGTGGCTGCAGCATAAATTGCAGTTTTGGATTTCCTAGTACATAATTGTAATCTAAGCTTATGTGACATTTTCAGACCTAAAAAAAACCATATAACAAGATTCTGCAGTTGAGTGTTTAGTCATTTTCATGTGTTAATGTAAAAAACCAGTGAAACCTGTAAAGAATTTTTGTGAGTTTATTTGAGCAAAACTGTCAACATATACCGGGAAGCAGAACCTCAATGAATTGAGATAACGCTCCGGAAAATGGCCGGTTACATCTGTATTTATACATTGCAACCAAAGGAGGGACATAGGTGGGTTACATGCAATCCATTGGTGATAGACTAGAGAGGCAGGAGAAAGCAAAGCAGGGAAACCCCTGGGATTGGATAAAAAGTAAAATGATAGACACATACTAGTACTTAGGTGGGTGCAGGAACAATTAACATGATAATAATTAAGGAATTTGTGGTATCTGTCCTCCCCCAGGGGCTCCAGAAAAAGGGAATTTACAAGTTACCCAGACATTTCAAGGGTATGTTATCATAGATGCAAAAAGACAGGCTCAGTTAAGGTAAAGGTTGACCTTGTCAGTGAAGATACCAGCCTAGGACGTAACTGCCCACCATACTGCTTTTAGTTAAAGTTTAATTTCATACCATCCTTTGTGGTTACTTTAGGTCTGAGTTTGCACGACTGCCATGCAGGCCTCCCCTGAGCTTGTCAGGTCAGCATGTGGCCCTTTTCGTCCACACTTCCATGGGATCAGTAGTAAGGATTAGAACCAGCAGCTTGCAGGTGAAAAGACGGCTTGGAAACTCTTGCAGCTCTTGCATTCATCTGGGTGTTAGAGACTTGAACCAAGACTCAATCATATGTCTACCTATTTCTAGGTAAGATACAGATCCAGGTTTGGTGGGGCTTAAAGTGTATACAATTTGGGTGAACCCTCTTTAGGAAAAATTGTTAGAGTCACCGAAGGAGGAATGCAAGAGGCCAAAAAGGGTGAAGAA
Organism: Myotis lucifugus; assembly: GCF_000147115.1. Classification (NCBI taxonomy): domain Eukaryota; kingdom Metazoa; phylum Chordata; class Mammalia; order Chiroptera; family Vespertilionidae; genus Myotis; species Myotis lucifugus. The sequence goes on from NW_005871055.1 coordinate 9,284,242, forward strand.
TTATAAATTTATTAGGTCATCTGGATACCAGATGGGCTGAGTCCCAAAATGGCACCCCGCCCCCCCCATAAAAAAAGACTGGGAGTCAGAGGTTTTTAAAGAACTCTAGATGCAGTATTTCTGGGTGGAGAATTCTTTGTACAGGTCCAGATTCTGGGAAAGTCCGGAGGGGAGAGATAATGGTCTTAGCAAGTGGAATGTGGTCTAAGCAAGTGGAATGTCCATTGTGAAGTGGCCTAAAGATCAGTTCCCAGGGGAGGGGGTATCTATTCAATTATTTGATCAGAGCTAACAAAAATAAAACAAATTTACAAGAGGGATCCTGAACTCAAATTCATGGTAATTCAAACCCTAGGTGAAAACTGTGAGAGTTTCTGTGTTAGAATGATTTGCCTGTCTCATTTTTGTTAAATGCATCTATTTGTTCCAAAGTGGAAGGTTTTATGACAATTGGTTCAATAGACAAATTAAGTTGTACAGCTCATAAGTAGAAACGGCCTATTTGTAAAAAGGCTTGGTCAAGCAGAAAAAATTATTTCATCTTTACAAATTTTAAGTCAATAATATTCAGTACCAAAAACATTGTAAAAGTTTACAAACATTTGCACTATTAAAAGAATAAAATGGAGATTTGACTGTGTTGGGCCAGACTGCCTGGGTTCAAATCCTATGTCATACATTTAACTATGAAGAGTGCTTAGAAATAAGTGGTATGAGTGCTGGCCTGTAATAAGTGCTCGAAAATATCAGATAGTATTCTCATTAATGGAGAGTTTAAAAATAAAATTAATAAAAACTGTGTTTAATACCAGATGAGTGTTAACTGTTTCTCAGTAGATTACTTGCATGTGGGGATTATAACTATTGTCATCTATATTTATATTTGCAAATTGAGTCCCAAAAGAAGATATTTCCTTGTGGCTTTAGGCTCAGGTGGTTCTTAGCTGGCTGCACATTGAATTACCTAGGACACTTTTCCCACTTTTGCCAGGACGCCACCCTAACCAGTTAGATGAAAACACCTGGGCTGGGTCTGAGCCTCAGGATGTTTCACAGGCTCCCTGACTGTACTGGAGTCAGCACTGGAAGTGACCTCTTGGTGCCATGTGGGGACTGGCTGCTCCTCAGGCCCAGAGCAAGTTGATATTAGCCACAGGACACTGAGGAACATTTCTTTCTTTTTTTAAATTTTTTTAATGCTATTTCTTTTAACTTAAATATAAAAGCCCTTCCTGGAGCATTCATTAAAACCTGAAAACAATAGACCTTTCATCAACGACCTTGTACAAACCCTTCCTAGGCATTGGGTAGTATGTTAGTTCTGTATGTGCATTATCTCCTTGTTCGTATAATCCTCCCTATGAGGTAGGCACGATTATCCCTCGCATTTTACAGGTAGGAAGTGAGTTTTCATGGTGATACATCTGGAATAGGGATATGTGTCCTAGAAAGGAAACGGAACAGAACAGTGGCTGACATCTCCAATGCTGGGACTAGACAGAATCGGCAAGTTGTCAACCTCTCTGTGTTATGGTTGGAACTCAGGTATGTCTTTCCCCACTGATTTCTGGAGTGGGGTCCTTATAATATCTCGAGTACCTATGAGACTTTCCTGGAAGGATGAGTAATTTTTATTTTAGTGGAATTATATCCCTGGGTTTTCAAAGTCCCATTTCCATTATCCCAGTCCTAGAAGAAGTATAACTGTGGCTTCAGTAGAGCTAGAAGCAAAGCCAGTGTCCAAAGTTGGAATTGGGTCCAGTACAGCATTAGGCTAGTTGCAGTATATTAGTCCATTGTGTGTGGGGTCCACCTGGCTGTCGGCCATATGGGGAAAGGCAGGAGCATAAGAGCCCCCACAAACCAGAAGCAACCAAGAGGAATGAAAAGAGACCAAGAGAGCCAGAGGCCAAGAGAGTGAATTTCTTTGTTTAAAGGATTAAATATCTCAAATCTTTCCACACTTGCAGTGGCCACACCAAATCTGGCCAATGACCTGTTCCCTTGCCAGATTAGGTGTGACTGACAAGTACCTTTCCTATGTTACCCAGACTTTACTGGGCATGAGTCTATTCTGCTCCTGTCCAGTCCCTTCCCCCAGTGCACTGTGGGGAATAGACCAGTGTCTCCCTGGGGAGTCTTAAATTGCAACTTTCTGGCAAAGCTGCACAAATGGCATGTCTATAATATTTGGCCTTCCCTTTGCTCCTTTCCTGTTATTAATAACTAGGTTAATTACAATGGTATTATCTGCACTTGGGTTTCTTTGTCTGTAAAGTATGTCAGAAACACTCTTTAGATTTGTTTTAGTTATTATGAGACAAATAACCATAGAAATGGCAAGCGCTCATAGGTGGCAGCTACTAATGAGTCAGATGTGTTGCTATGAGAGGGTCCTAATTTTCAAATACATGGTAGGTTTTGAATACGTTAACTTTGTTGTTATTTATTATTTCACAAGAACAACATATAAAAAATTGTAAAACTGATTGTAAGAAGTATTAGGATATCAAGCAGGCAAAAAAGCAAAATATCACCCTTAATCTTACAACTGAGAGAGGTTATTAAATTTTTTTCTATGTTCTACTTTTTTAGAATGTCTTTCAATTTAATAATGTTTATCTTTTTATTTTGCTATAGTCTTGCTATTATGTTTGCATATTGATGCTTATGCCAGAGATGTTTAATATTATTGAAGATAACCAGGTCATTGCCACAAGGTCATATATAATTCAAAGACTTTCTGTTTTATATAAGTCTAGGGTCCCAGTGTACGAATTCATGCACCTTGAAAGGAACTGTGGGCCATGAGGCTGTGGTGGGCACAGGGGTGGGCACCTCCGTGCCCCTGCCTGGCCCCTCTGGCTGTGGCCCTCCGTCCCCTTTCTGCTGGCAGCCCCATTCTCACCACCACCACTCCCACGCATTGACAGCACCGGCACAGATGTGAGCACCAGGTAGGACTGCGCCATGCAGGAGCAAAGAAGTTTCAGTAACCACCAGAAGCTCACCCTGATGACAGCGACTGGTGCCCCGCCTTGGTCTGGTGGCCTGCTCACCTGCTCCACCATCCCACTGTGGCTGATGCCCCGCCATGTTCTATGCTTTGCCGCCTGCTGCTGATACCCACCATGTTCTGCATGTGCCCCCTGGTAGTCAGCGCACGCCATAACGACCAGTTGTTTGGTTGTTCAGTTGTTCTGCCGTTTGGTCTATTTGCATATTAGCCTTTTATTATATAGGATAATACACTTATTTTTTGTGGGCAAGGCAGTTTCTCCTTATCTTACATAGAGTAGAATTAGGGCAATGAGGCACAGAGAGGCTTGCCTGGAGGAAGTATGTCGGAGGCATTGTCTGACCAGGAGGCATGGTCATCAAGTCCAGAAGTTGAGCTTGTTGGGAGACACTAGGATTTGGGGACATTGCACTGCAAGAGGGAGCTAATGTCAAATGAATTCCTAGGACTAGGACAGAATGGAACTCCAGTCTTGTGGGAGACTGACTATACAAATGAATAACCATGTATAAAAATAAAACTTTGATCCACCACCTGCAGCAACAGCCCAGGAAACCAACTCCTTATCTACAGTAAACAGCCCAGGAAGTCATCTTGCTGGGAGTCAGGCTTGCAGGAAGTCAGATTGCTATCTCTAGTGACAATCCAGGAAGCTAAATAATAACTTCTATAGCAATCAGCACCAAATGGCCAGGACCTAATTAATAACTGACAGCTTCCCTAATTTTTGTCCCCACTTCCAACTTGGGACCAAGCAGAGAAAGCCAAATATGTACCCTTAACCAATCACATATGATGTTCTGCTTCTAGTTAGCTCGACTCCAGCTTCCCCATGCCAAAGCCTCTGGTCAGGGCACACCTAGAGTCTTCTCTTTATTCCACCCTCAAGCTTTCCCTCTCCTCTGCCTGTCTTTGACTGTCTGCCAAAATTCAAGTGATTGTGGATGACAACCTTGCTATAGCAAACTCAATGAATAGCTCTTGCTTTTCTCACACTAGCCTGGTGCCCAAGTCAAGCTGTTCATGTGTGATCATTGTCACCTAGGGCCCTTTGACTCTGATGGAACGTTACTTGATCTCTTTTTGTGAGGTAGAGATTATTTTCCTGCAAGGTAGTCATCACAACTTATTCATGTAAATAGTCCTAGTGCCCACTACTGCCTGGCTTATAGTAAAGGCTATTGAAAAGACTGGAAATAGGTCTCCCTCACAAGGACTAGACCCTTTCCCAAGTGGAAGCAGGAAAGCCCAATGTGATGAGTCTGCCTTCTTTTGATTGAATGAAATGTCACCTCAACTTCCAGCTTAAATAAGAAACAAACTGGAATTGACTTGGGCATGGGTTGCAGCCTGAAGGATCTCACAAAATCTCTAGAGAGAACTATTTTTAAATCTTTTTGGCAAAACTTTACCCTTTTTGTATAACACCTTCCCCTAATCTAAACACATGTGAATTTGAGGGATATTTAATTTAAAAGATTCCCCCCCCCCTAGCTAAATGGAAGCAGATGCTATTCAGACAGTAAAGAAGACCATGGCTGTTAGTTTGGCTTGTTTTTTATCCTTATTTCCCAACAAGATAACTGAAATGTGGTCTGTGGCCTGTTAATTGTCACTGAGATGGAGTTTCTGTGAGGCCTCTCTGCTGATATATCTATACCAGAACCTTGACCATAAGTCCCACACCTCAATTATGGATCATATCAGCTCCAAGTTCCGTCTGTTAGAATACAAATACCTGACCAGCACTGTTAGCACTGGGACCTGGACTACTTACTTGGTTTATACGTTGTTCTAAACTAGTGTGTTCTTCCAGAAGCCTCTCCAAATTCCAACACTGAAGCAATTTTATTTTGTAGCTAAAACTTTTTTTATGTGTGGGAACAAAGTCTAAAGGCAAATAACTCTGGAGTGATTCATTCTCAGAAAGTTCACACAGATCTCATGTCTGTAATGATATTGCTTATTGTGCTAAACATCTTTTTAGAACCAGTCACTAAACTGTAAAGTCTACAAAGGCAGGAGCCATGTCTGTCTTTATTTCTGTGTCTCTTTTTCCTGCATATAATAGCACTTGCCAGGATGTTGCTCAATGTGTGATGAGAACTTGGAATTCAGAGTCACTGAAAGGAAGGTACTAACATCTGGCAGACACAGGTTTATCATGATGAGAACAAAAACAAAGACCCTATTGTAAAATATACATGAACATCAACAGCACTACAGCAACTCTTGCAGATAGAAGGCTACTTTTGACTAGGTATTTATTTACTAACAAATAGACAAAATTCTATTTGAAGAACCCTCTCTTCCAGGTCCTTGGTGAACCTGGAAGTTCTGCCTAATAGGATTAAGTGGCTCTCAGTATAAGCAATCTGATTGCTTCATTCAGAAGAGAAGACCTAAAATGTGCCAAGTTACCCTAAATTGGCTTTGGGGCAGGGCATATATTAGAATGGCATGGAGGGAAACAATACTGTGTCTCTGAGGGTCCTAAGTGGAAGAACAATGCTTTTAAATTTTTTTTCTGGCTGATGGAAAGTTTCCACATCTTGGTTGTAACCTCTTCTCCTAAGAAGCCCAAACAGCTCTGCCGATTCTAAGTTATCAATTGCAGTAATCAAATCCTGATTATATTTATCACCTAATTTCCCATATCATTCTCAGCATTCTTGGAGGGTAGGAGGAGAGGTGAAGGGATTGCAAAGAAGATGAGTCTTTAGCATATATAGTGAGCATGAGTGGTTGTCACATAGCATCCATTAAACCCCTTTTGTGCCTTTCTATTCCACAGGGGCTGACAAGCTAAAAGCTACATTCCCAGATACCATTGCAGCCAGAGTTATGGGTAGGATTTAGATGCTCTCTTTTTTGGAAGGCAGAGGTGTGGTAGAGGCATTGCTCTGGTTGGCTGGGGATAATGTGGTTTCTCCGGAGCAATATTAGCAAAGGCCCTAGGGCCTGGCCACTAGTGTCAGGGGTGTTGAGAGGCAGGGCACGGGGCATACAGATGGGTCTGGTGGAGTCCTGGAGCCAGCAGCTACAGTGGGGCTTGTGGCGATCTCTTCCTCATGGCAGTGGGGTTGTGTTTGTAGAGCAGCTTCCCAGGCAGCAGGCAGCAACCTCAGTGGCCTGGTTCTGTTGTGTGCTAGGGAGTTGTTCCTAGAAGGTCCTAGAGTTTGTTTCGTTAGCCCTCCAAGTGATCTGTAAGCCACTTAGTACACTGCAGTAGCCCAGTTTATGCTTATACTAGCTAAATTAAATTATTTTCTCTGCAGTGGAACCCTGACCACTGCAACTGAGGAGTGGGGGCTGAATCAAGCTTTCTGAGTTAGGTGTTATTGAGGGTTGTTGATTATAGAGGGTTGTCCTCCCTGGTTGCTATTGTCTTGGTTTTAGACAATTATTTGCAAAAGCACTAATTCATCCTGAACTCCAAGCTACTGTGTATCTGTCCACTGTATTCTAGTAAGTGCTAAGCAATTAGAAATCCAGGGTTATGGGGTTTTTTATGTATAATAAAATGTTGACTTGGTTACATATTAAATTCTGATATGTTGAGAAAAGTGTTGAACTTACTAACTTATTTAACCACCCAAGGCTTAAGCTTAGAATTTCCCTGTCTGTTGTTAATGAACCTTTGCTTCTGGTTCAGAAACCTCCATATGACATGTAATATAAAAGTAACACTAATAACCTCTACAAAAAAGCACGGAGCTTGTGTTCTTTTTTATGGTTTTTGAATACATGATCTCTAATGTTGGATTAAGGAAAGGTATTGCAGAAAAAAATTAAAGTTTTGAGAACTATGGTAGTTTGTTGAAAGTCACTAGTTAACAAAGAGCAGATTCAGGCCTGCACTAGGTCAGAAAAGCTTATCTTTGGCAACAAGAAAAGAAGCTGCCTGCTGTAACAGGTTTCCTCCAGTAACCAACCAAAATAGCCTGAGATATCCAAGAGACCTAGCTCCCTTAAAAAAATTATATATATATTCAACTGGAAAAGGTTCCTTGTATGGTGCAAAAGTGGCCAGTGCCTTTGGAGCTATCAAGGCCTGTGGCATTGATAGGAGCTGTGGGGTGAAGGAAGAGAGATAGGATTTAAGCCAAAGTGATTCCTTGCAGCATCTGTTAGTGCTGACGCAAGCGTGGGTTACAGCTTTATTCCATAAAACAGGGATGTGAAAAGCAGCCTTAAGGAAAAGACATTAGGATGGGCCCAGACAGGGAAAGGGAGGAGCAAGGAGCATAGGATGACTTGTGGAGGAGACCAGACTACCTGCTAGGCTTAGTATCCCAATTAAAACTTCTTTTTTTTTTGTTCTCACTATTAATTCTTATTATTAAAGTCCTTCAAAAGAATGTTGTAGATTCAAAACAGAATAGGAATGAAACATTCTTTTCCACCAGATATCTCTTCAGCCTTTCTGGCTAAGACTTTTCTGGACTTAGTTTTAGCTTTACTGGTACATGCGGAGGTTTCCTTTTGCTGTGGAAGGATTGACATGTAGCCAAATATTTCATAGCCCTATCTGTAATGTGCTTTAAAGCCTTTTCTGAAAGTGAAATTTATTCAAAGGAAAGGCTGTTTCCTACTAGTTGGAACAGCAACTAGAAGTGTGACTCATGCAGCTGGTCCCAAGAGCTTTGATAGTAGAAATGTGCCCCAGATCCGTGTTTGGTGCCACTAAGAGCCTGAGTAATTCCAGTGCCTTCTGTTCTGTGGCTTCCATTGGGAGGACAGAGCAACTGATTGCTGATGGTAACTAAACCCATGGGGGTGTTGCAGACTATCACCAGTGCCGGTTAATTGATGGTTGGGAGGAGGGTGCAGTGTAGACTAAGGCTCCCCATCCAGGACTGCCTCAGAGACCTGCTTGGTCCAGGTGTGGAATCCCAGCTGGAAAGCAGGCTGTGGCTATATCTTTTTATCATGAAAACTGATGGGCTTTTCACACAAACAAACCTACATTTGTGTCATTTTACTAGCTGTTTGATGTTGGGCAAATTATTTAATCTTTCTCCGCCCGGGTTTCCTCATTTGTAAAATAAGGATGATGACACCATTGAATAGCTCTTGTGGGCACTAGAAAAGAATGCTTTTAAGACAGAAACCATAGTGCCCCCTGGCACACAGTAGGTACTAAACAAATGCAAGTAACCATTAGGATTATGCTCCTGGTTATTTGCTGGTCATTTCTCTAAACCAGTACTATCCAAGTTTCTCTTTAGGAGCCCCTTCTACTCAAATCTTTTCTTCTACATTTTTTAAAATATATTTTATTAATTTTTTACAGAGAGGAAGGGAGAGGGATAGAGAGTTAGAAACATTGATGAGAGAGAAACATCGATCAGCTGCCTCCTGCACACCCCCTACTGGGGATGTGCCTGCAACCAAGGTACATGCCCTTGACTGGAATCGAACCTGGAACCCTTCAGTCCGCAGGCCGACGCTCTAGCCACTGAGCCAAACCAGTTAGGGCTCTTCTACATTTCTTGATCCATTATGAGCATGAGGTTCACATGCAGTGTTTCTATTTCTTTATCTCAAAACACCCATATTAAAAATAATTATCCTCACAATAGCCTTAAAAGCAGGGTTAGTGTCCTTATTTGAGAGGTGAGAATAACGAAGTTAAGAGACACTAAGAAAAAGAGGTAGAGAAAGAGTAGATAGAACAGGAGTCTTTAACCTGAGGTTTATGGGCTTTAACTCCCTGAAAATGAATGCAAACAATTTTGTTGGATTTTAATTGCAAGAAGGTCTATAGCTTTCATCAGATTCTCAGAGGGGTCTGGGGTCCCCCAAAACTTATGAGTCACTGTGGCTAAAGACTTCCTAGACTAGATAATTATTTGAAGTCAGTCCTGGTTTCTGCATTCATTCAGACAGAAGAGCAGTAAATGGCTGGTATACCACTTCATTAAATGCCCCTGGGCTGCTTTTAAAATGCAGATTCCTAAGCCCAGCTCAGCCCTACAAAATCAGTCTCAAAAACTGGAGATGGAGAATCTGGCATTTGAACAAGTTCTTTCAGCACTTACAGAGATTGACTATATTATTGTCAATCTCTCTATGTCTGTCAATATTTGCTTTACATAGTTAGGTGCTCCTACCAGCCTCAAAATGGCTTCTTCTTTATCCATAGTATTCCTATAATAGAGGGGCAGAGGAATGCACGCAGTAGTTAGAATATACTAGTAGTCTTTGGAGCCAGCCAGACTTGAGTCCTGATGCTATGACTTACTAGCTAAATGATTTCAGGCAGATTGGTTAACCTCTCTGGTTGACTTTCCTTATCATCTGTAAAGCGAGGATTGTAATAATAGCCACACCACTGAGTTATTGTGTGAGGTAAATAAGTATATCTGTGCAAAATGCTTAATTACACAACGCTTAATACATAATATGCTTGCTCTAAGATGCATATAATAATAGTAATAATAATACAGTTTAAGGATTGACCTAGCTTATAATGGGGAATCCTGTTAAATGTTTTAGGGGACTGAAGAAAAAAGCCTCTGTGGTGTTCCAGAAAACAGACCCAGGGACTGAATGAATATTAGAGGCTGACATAATTTTTAATAAATATAAGAAAAAGCCTTCAAACAATCAGACCTTTCCAATGATAGAGCAAGCAGCTGCGTAAAAATAAGAGAACTCTCTATCTCTAGATATTTTCAAATGGTCTGGAAGACCATCTGTCAGAGATAGTGCCATGGAAATTCCTATTTGGAGAGGAGATGGAAGAAATAAATTCTAAGGCCTCTTCCAGGTCTAATAATGTAATTATATTTTATGTATTTAAAATATTTAATTGGGTTATCCTTTCAAACTAGCATTCTTGTAACAAGCCAAATCACATGGCCACCTAACAGTGGGGTGGGGTGGGGTGGGGATGAGAAGGCCAATCTCCACACCTCCTAATTCTATCCTTCTCAGGTAACCAATGTTGACAGCTTGGTTTGTGTTCTCTTCTGGATCTTTTTTTATACTCATACAAACTTATGCAAACACACACATGCACACCACTCTCCCACTCCCTCTCCTCCACTCCCAGTGTTTTCTGTTTTTTAGATCATAACATCATACTGTACATGTTGTTCAGCAGCACAGCATATTTTAATTAATATGTCATGGATATTACTGATTTCAAAGTTTATTTTAAAAAATAAGTGTGATTGAAACACTAAGGCAATTTTGAAAATGGCCTTGTCAGATACTAATATATATTATAAAGATACTTAATCAAAATTATATGGTATCAGCACAAAAACAGATAAATCATAATAGAAAGTCCAGGAATAATTTTAAATTTATAGGGGAATTTGGTCTTTTACATTGGTAAGAAAAATGATTCCCTCTTCTCCTATCTATATGGATGTCTACTGTGCACCATATATAAAGACTATCCTATATAATAAAAGCCTAATATGTAAATTATCCCCTTGGGTGGTGGTTTGACCGGGAGACTGGGAGTTCGACCACTTGCTATGACTTGTGCTGACCACCAGGGGGCGGTGTGGAACATGGCAGGTGTCGGCAATGCAGCGCTGGCAGTGGATGGCAGTGGATGGCAGTGAAGGCCCGTGGGCCCCGATGGGCTCCAACGGGAGCGGGACCACAGCAGGATAGTGGAGCAGGTGAGTGGACAGCACCAGGCCAAGGTGGATGCGAGCAGGGGCCCGATTGCCCTGCCAATTACCCCGCAGATGGCCACCAGTGGCAGCAGTGGGGGGCGGGGCCGCTACCCAGCTCCCAGGCACTGAGGGAGCCAGTTGGGGGTCCCAGACCTGACTGATCACCCTGCAGATGGTGACCAGTGGGAGGTAGGGGACAGAGGACAGGGGACAGGGCAGCCGCCCGGTGCCCAGGCTCTGAGGGAGCTGGGCAGAGGGCCTGGCCCCGATTGATTGCCCCACAGGAGGGATAGTGTAGCAGATGAGGGGGTGGTGCCAGGCCAAGGTGGGGTGCCAGGTGGGGCTGCAGGGCTGCAAGGCTGGGGGCACAAGCTGGGGCTGCGAGGCTGGGGGCATGAGCTGGGGCCCGATCTCTGCAGGCCACCTCAAGGGACCCACATGTGCATGAATTCGTGCAGCGGGCCTCTAGTTATATAAAAACAAAAGTACATTTAATAAATTAAATATAAAATATTAAAAATATCAAAAGGCAGCTTAGTATGCCCTCTGTATAACTTAGATCTATGTATGTATTGAGGTGGACTTTTAAACAACATAAGAAATCCAGAAGTCAAAAAGATTGACAAATTTGACTACATAAAAAAATAAAGATATTTGCTTGAAAGAAGACATAATAAATAAAGTGAAAACATTATATAGGGAGAAAATATTTATAATATATGTAACAATAAAGGGGTTAGGGTCCTTAGTATATTAGAAAAACCTTACATTCTGATTAGTATATTAGAAAAACCTTACATTCTGATAAGAAAAAAATAAGTAAATCAGTTTTAAACTGTTCAAAGGATATCAACAGGTTATAGATGGAAGAGGAAATCAGAGGGCGATAAACAAATGAAAGATGCAAGCATCACATATTGAGAAGGAAATGCAAATCAAAGCAACAACAAACTGTCATTTTTAGACATTATGTTGGCAAAAATGTAAAAGATTTATAACATCTAGAATAAAAATAGTGTGGGGAAGTATATCTCATAAATTGCTTTTGGGAATGTGAAATGTCCTCTTTTGAGAAAGTGATCTGGCAAATTAGATAAAAATTTATCATATTCTTTGTCCTATCAGTTATGCCTTTAACAATCTCTCCTACAGAAATGAAGTTATCATAGAGTAAAACTATATATTCAAGGATTCATATTATAGCATTGTTTAAAGTGGCAAAAAGCTGAAATGAGCATAACTAGGCATAGGTTGAATAAATAATGATATTTTTCTATCTATCCTTTCTAAAAAAAAGAGATATTGATTTAGTGGTATCATATTTTAATTGATTCAAAATAAACATTTTAAAATATAAGAGTAACACATAGTCAATATAGAAAATTGAGAACATAGGTATTAAAATATTAATTTTTAATTTATGTTTCTCAGAGTTATATTTTGGTCAAATTTCCATTTCTCTCTCTATTTCTCTCTCTCTCTTTTTGAATGTGAACATGTGTACATGTATACACAATATATATTTATATAGTTATATTTATTCCTATTTATATTTGAATTTTTAAACTTAGCATTAATGGTATTTTCTCCCCCCAAATGTATTAAGATACTATTGTAAATAATAATAGTGCATTCTAAGGCTGTAGCATTACTTACTTTTGCCACTAGATTGAGGTAGTTTACAGTTTTCAGTATTTAAACGAGTGCAATGGACTACTCATACATTACTAGCGGGGAAGTAAAATGGTACAGGCATGCTGGGAAACATTTGGCAGCTTCCTAAAAAAGGAATTAAGCAGCTATGACAGTGATGGCGAACCTATGACACGCGTGTCAGAGGTGACACGCGAACTCATTTTTTTGGTTGATTTTTCTTTGTTAAATGGCATTTAAATATATAAAATAAATATCAAAAATATAAATCTTTGTTTTATTATGGTTGCAAAAATCAAAAAATTTCTATATGTGACATGGCACCAGAGTTAAGTTAGGGTTTTTCAAAATGCTGACACGCCGAGCTCAAAAGGTTTGCCATCACTGAGCTATGATATGATCCAGCAAAATAAAAACTTATGCTCACAAAAGGCCTGTATGCAAATGTTCATAGCAGCTTTATTTATGAATCTCACACTGGAAACAACCTTAATGTTCTTTAATGGGTGCTTGGTTAAGCAACCATGGTGCCTCTATATCAGGTTCTACTACTCAGAAATAACAAGCAATGAAATATTGAGGCTTGCAACTTCCAGGGAATTATGTTGAGTGTAAAAAAACCAATCTCTAAGGTTTCATACTATACTAGAGGCCTGGTGCATGAAAATTCATGCACTGGCCTGCCTCCTCTCACAGTCCGGGAGCCCTCAGGGGCAGGAGGCGACCCAGGTATCAGGGGAAGGTGACGCCCCATCACACCTCTGCTGCTGCCACTGCCAGCAGTGCAAGCCTTGGCCAGCCCTGGTTACCTGAGCCTCGGGCGGCCCTGGGCGGCTGGGGTGCTGAGGGGACTGAGGGACCCTGGAGGCAAGCATGCAGAGTGCCTGCCACTCCAGCAGGGCTGAGGGGACTGGGCGCTGCCATCTTGTGGCTGTGGGTGCCACCATCTTTGAGGGCGTGGCAGCAATTAGCATATTTCCTCCTTATTGGCTGTGGGCGCCGCCATCTTTGCAACAGCGTGAGGGTCAATTAGCATATTCCCTCTTTATTAGATAGGATAATTCAATTAATGTAATATTGTTGAAATAACATTGCAGAAATGGAGAACACATTAGTGATTGCCAGTGGTTAAGGAGAAGGTGATAGAGAATAAGAAGGAAGTGAGTGTGGCTATAAAGTGCAACATGCTGGATCCTTGTGGTGAGGGAAATGTTCAGCATTTTGTCTGTGTCAATGTCAATATCTTGGTTGTGATATTGCACCAAAGTTTTTTTTTGTTTGTTTTTTAAAAAAATATATTTTATTGATTTTTTACAGAGAGGATGGGAGAGGGATAGAGAGTTAGAAACATCAATGAGAGAGAAACATAGATCAGCTGCCTCCTGCACACAGCCTACTGGGGATGTGCCTGCAACCAAGATACATGCCCTTGACCAGAATCGAACCTGGGACCCTTCAGTCTGCAGGCCAATGCTCTATCCACTGAGCCAAACCAATTAGGGCTGTACCATAGTTTTGTAAGATGTTATCATTAGGGAAAATTGGGTAAAGCATTCATGGGATCTCTGTATTATTTAATATGACTGCATGTAAATCTATAATTATCTGAAAATTAAAAGTTCAAATTTAAAAAATATCTGTGCAATGAACATTCCTATACATGTCTCCATTTGTTTCCCTAGGCTGTATTCTTAGAGGTGAAATTTCTTCCACAAATTACATTAACATTTTAAAGATTTTTGAAGCACATTGTCAAATTGCTTCTCAAGAGGTTTGTATAATTTGTATGAGCCTACAAATTCAGATAATATAGACAATAGATACTGTTTTTCTATAATAACTAGAGGCCCAGTGCATGAATTTGTGCACAAGTGGGGTCCAGCCGGCCGGCCCTGATTAGGGCATTTTGGGGCGGCCAGCCAAGGGGGAGGGGCTGCAGGAGGTTGGCCAGCCGGCCCCGCCCCCATTGGGCTGGTTTGCCGGCTGGAGTGCATGTCATAGCAACTGGTCATTCCGGTTATTCTGGTCATTCCAGTCGCTTGGCTTTTCTATATATAGGTAGCCAATTTTATTGGAATCTTTTCATTTATGGGGCACTGCACTGAGCACTTTGCACTTTGCCTTTCATTTCAACTCCCAACAGGCCAATGGGGTAGGTCTGTTGTATCTTCACTTTACAGATCAGAGAAATTGAGGAACCTGTCCAAAGGTTCATGCCTACAAATGGCATGGTTGAGACTCAGACTAAGTTCCTTTAATGCCAAAGCCAGTGCGCTAACTGTATCATCTTATGCACTTATTTATTAAGCTACCTGTTAGTTCCGAGGCATGCAGTCTAGGGATTAAGACAATATTACATAGATATAGGAAAAATAATTTCTATCTGAATAGCACTAGCACTTTAGAAGACCTAGGGTCATGGAAAACAGATGACACTTCCAGAAACATTATTAACGGAAACCTGGCATTTTCTTGGTCCTCTGGCTCTTTATAATTTTGCAGAAGTAAATGGTGAGCCTAAACTCTCATAATGTTTTCACTTGAGATGTTTCCAGCTTGCTTTTAAGGCACAGAGGTAAAGGTGGTTGTCTGCTGCTGGTGTATTTCCAGTGAAGACTTAGTCCTAATTTTTAAATCATGTCCATAATACATGTAGCTTTGTTCTCAACTTATTTACAGGCCAAGTGGAATCTATATATATAAAAGCCTAAGTGACCTTTATAACTGAATGACTGGAATGACTCGTTGACCAGTCGACCAGTTGCTATGATGCACACTGACCACCAGGGGGCAGATGCTCAATACAGGAGCTTCCCCCTGTTGTCAGTGCACTCCCACAGCCAACCTCCTGCTACCCCTTCCCTTGACCAGCCCCCCGATTGGCCTTGATGGGGGGGGCAGCTGGCCAGGCTGAGGGACCCCACCCATGCACGAATTCGTGCACTGGGCCTCTAGTGTAAATATAAGGGAGGATATACTGTACATTGTGCTGTGCACAGTCCATTTATGTGAGACCATTCATCTTACTCTCATAAATGTGCCAAAGTTTTCTTCTTCCATTGCTGAAAGTAGGGAGTTCATCATCTTTATTAAGTATTTACCAGAGAGTGTTGTTTTAACAAAGCTTCTTTTTTGTTGTATGATTTTCAGATTTTATTTGATGTACTGAGTTGAGTCCTCCAAGAAAATGACATTTTCATGGTGGTCCTTTGTTTATGTGGGAACATATTTCACTTGAAAGTACTTGATTTTATTTTTTTGTATAATTTATTAAAATATAGCTGATAACATTTAAATTAGTGATCGACAGTTTTTCCAGTACAGAAAAAATCAGAATCCAATTTGTTTTACTCATTTTTTAAAACCTGGAGTTTTATATGATTTTTTAATCATTATGTTATTCAATTTAAATAAATACTCTAGTAATACAGGTTGATAAGTAAAAATTGGGTTAAAATTTTTGAATTATTGTTATAATTGCATCTTTATAGGTTTTGAGTAAAGTGAATTTGTTAATTTGCATAGCATGTCAATTATTTATTCATTCGATTGTTTTAATTCATTTTGTTATACCTATGTACATTATTGAATATTTCTCTAATTACTTTGAATCATTTTTCTCCTTTTTCAAAAGCAGAAATTGTTAGGGCTTCTAATCCCTTTGTATATGAAAATCCTTACCCTACTTTGCTTCCTTTTTATTGTTGTTTTGTGGAATTTCTTTCCCCTTTTGGGAGAAGATGACCCTAAATGGTAAAAATAAGTCATGGGCAATTTATGAAATAGAATAATAATATAGCTCATATTTTTCCAAAACCCTCTACTTCTTTTGCCTTTTTTTTTTTTTGGATTGCCACTGTGTATTGAGTACACATCTTCATTGAGCTGTCCAGAAAGATATCAAAGTCTTTTTATAGGTCTGGATGTTCTCCATGTCTTCCTCAGGGCCAATGTTAAGAAGGGTTGTAAATATCAAGAAAGCAAAAATAAAAATTCAGATGTAATGAACATCTTATGACAGAGGTGACTGAGTTCTTGGATGTGAAAAGTAATTGGATCTAATTGTGAAGCCCAATTGTTTATAGCAGGAACTCGTGTAGAATTTATGAGTTTGGATGGTCTGCTCCACACTGAATGTAAGTAGTGTTAGTCCCAAGTAATCACGTAAATACAGTGTGTTACTTCAAGTCATGCTTCTTATTGGCAAGCCAGATGATGGTAATACTGTTCTAGTGATGTTTGAGGCTCTTGCACTAAAAAAAGGTTTGAGGTAGGAGTGCCACATGGTGTTCTCAGCACTTTTTTTTAAATGAATTCTTGTCATTTGCATGTGTAAAGTGCAACTCTCAATAGTTGATCTCATTTCACTTCAGTGGTTCTCTACAATGGCCAGGGCAAAGGGTAAGTGGGGTAGGGCAAGAGTACTAGAAATGTTAGTGGGGCCAGTGCTCTAAAGATGCCACCCCCCAGGAGATTATGACTCACTATACCAGCCAGCAACACCTGCCTCAGTTCTGTTGAGAATAACATAACCAGGAACACAAGAAAATGCTGTATTAAACTCTGTGCCAATAAAATGAAAATGTCCAAATAAATGTTCTATTTTCTTGGAAAAGTATGAATTGATCAAGATTGACTCTAAAAGAAAAAATATATATTACACAGACAAATATCATGAAAAAAATTTTAATGTCAAAGATTTATATCCAAAAAAAGTTTTAGAACCATAGAGTTCAATGGTAAATTCTTTCAAACTTTCAAGGAACAAATCATTTCAATGATGTAAATAAGCTGTTGTTGTCTAACCATGTATGATACAATTTTTTTAAACAAAATGCATAGGCATGCTATTATTTATAGAAAAAACATTGTAAATAAAGACCTCAAAAAATAAAGTCATTTATATTTGGTTGGCATGGGTTGGGATTTTATATTTTTCTTCATACTTTATTTTCCAAATTTTCTATATTGATAATGGAATATTTCTCTAATTTTGTCGGTATAGTTTCATAATTTAAAATCAATGAATCATCTTTTGTTGAAGTAAGACAGTAGATGTGAATACAGTGAGCGACAGGCCACCTGAACACAATGTGTAAAGTTTATGACAAATGTTCACCTTGCGTTGAAGAGGTCTCTTTATGGAGTAACTGTTGTCACTGTCGCTAATAGAACTTAAGCCATCCCCCTAGGCTGGTGGCCCTCCATCCTGCCTGCATGTTAGAATCATCCAGGAAGCATTGAAAATTATCTCTCAAACTCTGGCATATATTTTTAATGTTCGCCAGGTGATTCTAACATGCAGCCAGATTCAGCCATTGTCAGAGGCTCCCTGCCTCTGGGTTATAGAGTTCTAACTTTTTGGCTCATTTCAAGCCAAGGGAGTGGAAGCCAGGGATTCCCTGGCAGGATAAGCTGAGCAAGTGAAAGCCTGTTCCACCTTCAGTCTGTGCTTTGGCCCTTTAAGCAGAGGGACAGAGCTTGCACTTCACCGCTGTTTGCCAGGTGTCCAGTTTGAGTATCTGTCCTTTTCTGTGATGCAATTTGGGATGAGAGCTCTCTGGTGAAAATTACTCAGTATGAAGCTATTGTTTACATGAACTATCTAGGGAATAAGAGGTTTAGTGTGGTTTCTAGTGATGTGCAGTTTCAAGAATTTCCATTACACCTGGCCTGGATGTCAATTCTATTTCTTATCACTCAATAAAACAATTTATTAGGAAATAGGTTTCAAAGTGCCAGACTACATGCAATACAGCCCTTGCAAATCATAAATGTTCTAAACCTTGTTGGACAGCAAGAGCCGTAACTAAGCTTTGAGTTGGCTTATACTCCTGGCTGGGGCCTGGGTGCTGATGTCTGTGCAGGGCTGGGGAATGAGACTGTGTAGATGGTTGGAAGCCAAGTGCAAAGGGCCTTGACAGCTCTGCTCTGAAGGCCGGCTATAGGCTTTGGGCTTGTCAGTTGTAGATGCACTTGGTTATTATTACAAATAGGAAGCCCAGTTTCTTGGAAGTAGCCAAGGATGAGGAGCCAGGTGGGCTTAGGAATGTGACACAAAACACTGGTCTATTCTGCAGTTCTCCATTTTTCTATTGAACTTTAAAGGTGGAGGCAATGGGGATAAATGATCTGGGAAAGAATGGAGAGCAGAAACCTTTGTCTTTCCCAAGCATCCCCTAAATCCTGTCATGTCCCTGTCCATTCTAGGTCATTTATCTTTAAAATGTACAGCCCTCTGGAGCAGCAGGGAAACCATTACTGTACCTATCTAGCTGCAGAAACATTTTAAGCTTTTATAAAATCCAATCTCTCTTCCTCTTTGCCCTCATCATCCAGTGAACCACAAAGATTTTGTAGATACAAGTATTTTCCATCAAGCTTATGAATAACGCCACTTGGCAGAAGACTGAACAAAGAACCAGACTGCAATGTTTTGTAGTAACTTTACATACTATGTGCCTTAATTACTGGCAAGCCTGTCAAGAGCTTATTCCCACATGTGTCAACACTTTCTTAATACACTGTAATTCATCATGTTAGCATGGCAGAAACAAGGTACTCTACGTCCTTACACTCATCCTTCTCCAAGTGCTGGTCTTGAACTGTGTATCCCACTGCAGCGTCTTCGTCTGGTGAACAAAGAACAGACTATAGCATTGAGACAGTGAGGTCCCTGGAGTCCATCAAAGTCGTAC
This sequence comes from Myotis lucifugus, assembly GCF_000147115.1. Taxonomy (NCBI): domain Eukaryota; kingdom Metazoa; phylum Chordata; class Mammalia; order Chiroptera; family Vespertilionidae; genus Myotis; species Myotis lucifugus. The sequence goes on from NW_005871055.1 coordinate 9,303,252, forward strand.
ATCACTGAGCACTTTAGCCTGAGCTCCATAGCACTCCACATCCAAGAAGCATTGCTTTATCGTCAAAAGGACGTTCACTTAATAACAGCAGTAAATCCTGAAAGGCAGTCTAATTTTAGACAGAAAACTTGGCTAAGAGGGAATCCTATCATTTTACCCTTTTGGCAATTTTATTTATTGAGTTCATTTTTATGCTAGTTGTGTGATTAAATTAAGATAGAAATTTATTTCTCCTATTTTAAAAAATAATTCATTTTGGATTGGGGGAAGGAGGGCAGGAAGGGAAAAACACTAAATAATAAACACTGCATTTCATTGGAAATAGAGTAATTTGAAATGCCATATTATGCTTTCTGGATCATCTCTTAACCCTTTGGCTCTTCTGAGTGAATTTAGAAATGGGCTCTGAGCCTGATTTTAGATGTCTGGGGAAGAAGTGGTGAATCTGAGTCCTGTCTCAGGAAAATTGGCATTCGATTCTAAAGCAACTTTGCTTTTAATAGTTATTCAGGTTGCTTCTTTCACTTTTGCATTTCATTTTTATAGCCAAAGAGAGAGAAGATAAATTTATCTCTCCGAAGTTTCAGATAGCATGAAATATGTTTCACATGATCTCTCAGGTGGTGCAAACATTTTAGAGTTCAGAAGGAAGGGACCAAGGATGTGGGTATGGGAAGTGGATGCTTTCTTTCTGGTTCTGCTGAGGCTTCAAGGAAAGTTCTCCCTGTGTGTCCATTTTGTCATCTGTTAAACCTATATTTGGTGGCCATTCCTCATCCTCGACTGTTGAAATACATCAGTGGGGTTAATGGTGGCGTCTTAGTCAACAAGGGAGAGATCACCTATTTCGCATTAATCTTTTATATTAATTCACATGGCATTTTTCAATTATTGAAGCAAATTATATATGATAGAGACATGCTGACAGTGCTTAAATTTTAATATTTGTCAAATATTGGGTATGTATTTAACAGGCATAAGAATGCCATAGTACAAGCATATGAATATTAACCAACACCTCCCCCATCAAAGCGACAGTTTCATTGTCTCTATATTTGCACATAATCATGATATAATCATGATGAAATCAAGGCATCAAGGGAAACATACGTTCTTGTTTTTCTGTCTTCTAGAGACTTCCAGCCCAGGTGCAAGGCATGTGCATGGTTAGGTGCCAGTAGGAGGAAGTGCCTTGGAGGGAAGGGATGTAGAGTGGTTAATATTGGCTCTGGGAGAACTTACCACTGGGGTTAGGCCCTGAATGATAGGAGAGCTTATTAGAGCAGGGGAGTGAATTTCAAGAAGAGAGAAAAACAACATACAATATTTTTTCTGAGTACACAATGTAAACTTCTCTAAAGAAAGCTTTCTAGCTTTCTAGTGAAATGCAGTATTAAAATAGACATTGAATGCCTTGATAGGATAATAAAGCTGAATACATATTTTTTTCTTCCAAAATTGCTTCTTTTCTTGTCTTCCTTTGTGTATTTATGGAACCAACATCCTGTCTGTCTTCCAGCTTCTAAATCTTAAAGGGATCTTTGCTCTTTTCCTTCCACTCTGTTGCTCCCATCTGAATATACATCAAAATCTTATTGATTTTTTTCTCTTCTGTAATATTTCTACAAACCTTCCCTCATCTCAGACCAGCAATAACTTCTCTATTGGGCTCTCAGCCTCCTGTTTACCTGCCCAACTTATTTTATGCTTAGCTGTCAGATTATGTTTTTTTGAAGAACAACTCTCGCACATTTCTGCTCAAAAACCTTCAGCACTCCTCACTGGTTATAGAAAAGGGTCCAAATTCCTTAGCTTGCATGCAAGAACCTCTCCATTTTGGCTCCATAGAACTTTTTATACTGTGTAATTCTGTTAAGCAAAACTACTCCATACTTTCTTTCTTCCTTGTCTGCTCTTTCTACTTTGAACTCAGTGCCTACAGTCAGTGCTTAAGACACGACTTGTTGAATAAGAATACTGGAGTTTTGAAAATGAAATGTTAATTTATTAGAGACTTTTATGAATTGGTTAATTAAATAGCATTAATAGAATTTAAGGATTAGTTATTCTTAAGAGTATTTCTATTTGTATATAAGACCAACATTTTAAAATATACCTTCTATTTTCATTAAATCAATGGTCCCATTGCTTACTGGTAGAATTAGAAACTTCTAAAATCTCTTCCTTCCCAATAAATTATATTCTGAAAACCAAAATTCCAGATATAAGATTATAGCCAGCAGAGAAATAGGAAGAAGAGGAAGATCAATGTACTACTAATATTATATTGCACTAAGATAAATGTCTACATCTTATGATTTAATAAAATAAAGACTCATTCCTTGCCACGTAAAGTCCAATGCAGGTCAGGCAATCCTTGAGAGCAGTTCTCCAGGCAGTGGCTCTGTGGTCCAGGCTCACTCCATCATATGATGTCACCATCTCAACACACGGATACATTGGCACAACGGGACTAATTTTCACACATTTCTTTTCTGTCATATTCTATTGATTATAACTAGTTGCATGGCCCGTCCGAACTGTAAGGTAAACATTTGGTGAGTGCTACCATCTGTGCCACAGGAAATAAAGAGTTAGTAAGAAGTATGCTGGTGTAACCCCAAGGACTAATATAGAAGATAGTAATCTGCCCATTACTAGCTGTGTGACTTTTGGCAAGTTGTTTAACCCTCTGGGTGTCAGTTTTCATATGTATAAAATGTACATTATTATGATAAAAATACCTATTGCATAGGGTTGTAGAGTTTACAATTCTTGTAAAGCGGTTGGAAGAGTGCCTGGAACATTCTAAGTTTGAGTTGATGCTAGTTATTATTGTTATTAATGTGGAAAACTTGGGATAAGAGACAAGGAGAACCATGACTTGGAATAAAGTTCTTAAAAAATACAGCTTAGTGGGAAAAGTAAAGGTACCTTTCAGCCTTGACAAGCTTTGGGGAAATAATTACAGTGGCCAAGTGGTCTATCAGGCAGTTTTCTTGAGAAGTTTGGGTAAAGAAGGATATGGTTGTTTTTATTATTGTTATTCTGATAAGGGAGCCTTTCTGAAAATTATGTTCAGAAGACCAGATTTTAAACTTACTGCATGGATAAAGAGGATTTAGTTGATAAGACCAGTCTTTTAATTATTAAATGAACTGAAGGATGATCTTTTACTTCCTGCAAAAGAAAATGATAGAGGCATTCACTTGTGAGGAAAAATGACACCTGTGGTGCCAGGTGAACCAGAGAGTCAATGGAACCTGTGCAGAGGTGTTAGCTACAGCACACACTCTGGAGCTAGATTCTAGACTCCAAGTCCTGATTCTGCCTTTTACTGGCTGTGAAGCATTAATCCTCTTGTGCTTCAATTTCAGTACCAGCAAAATGGGAATAATAAATAATTGTACCTAGCTACCCAATAGGGTTGTTGTAAAAATGAAAGGCATTAATATATTTAAAGCACTTTTAAAATGCTAGGTTCATAGTAAATGCCATTAATTATTAGCTGTTGTTATTATCTAGCTGGAGACAGTGAAGAATTATAAATCATAGTAAAGGTGCTCAGGCGAGTAGGACAAAAAGTCATGAAGAGATGTGAAGAAAAATGTCAAGGGCATGCAGCAAATACTGACTGTGAGGTATATTAAGTTGTGGTACAGAGTCCCCAAGGATGAGGTGGGATCTCTGTGCTGGAGCCATTTACGTTCAGGGAAAATATGTGGAGTATGCTACAGGGGGTGTTTTTATGCTTGTGACGTTATAGACAAGATGGCCTAATAAGGCATTTGTCACCTTGAATTTTTCTGATGACTGGGTAGAAAGCTGGAGACTGACATTGTTCTTTTCAGGGAAGAAACTAATATAAGCACTTATGTCAGGTAAGCCTTTCTAGTTCAGTCAGCGACGTGGTTCTAAGCTCAGTGTTGACATCAACCATTGCTCACAAAGGTAGAGGCTCTTCAGTTTCCAAAGTCAGGTATGGAATGGAGGCAGACACCTAGCTAATTTGGACCAAAATGTCAAGCAAAATAAGGGTGAGGAAGCTTTTACATTTAAATTATCTGGAAAAATTACTTTAATTCTCAACATCATTTTGCATGTTATAAACATTCCTGACTTCTATATATTTTGGATAACAAGTTTGTGGATTGAGGGCTTTTAACATGCCCTAATAAAGTATGTTTGCTGTATTTTGATATTTCTTGGCATCACTTTTAATGTGTCAGAATAAACACAAATGTCAGGTATATATTCAGATAAGTGGCCTCTACTTTCTAGTTTGTTTTTTCTTGTAGGAGGAGGAAACTTAGGTTCACTGTGAGACATAATGGAGGGGAAGTTTAGCATGCCCCTAAAGTCATAGTGGGCACAGTGAGTCTTTAAAAAATCATTTTCAATATTTTATTATTTATGCTTGAAAATAATTAAAAACTCTCATTTTCTTAATATAAGCTATTGAAGGTAAAGATTGTCAAAATTTTGGCCAACATAGAGATAATGCAATGATTATGTGTGTACATATACATATACATATACATATACATATACATATACCAGTATATATTTACTTATCTTTTAATGAACCAGGTTCAGAATCTTAGCAGAAGGAACACCACACTTTTGGACTGGGGCAATCTCAGTTTACACACATAGAATGAAAAGCAGGATGGTACAGTGGAAAGGTTCCAGGGTCATAAATTCAAAGAACCAGGTTCTTGTTGAGCTGGGGTTCCAACTCTGAAACTTTGAGTAAGTCACTTAACCTCATAGGGTCTCTCCTTTGCTGTACAATGGGAACAGTAACATCCTTTTATAATGAATGGGTTGAAATGTAAATATAATCAATGTCAAAATACACTTCTAATTGTAAAGTGCTAACAAGTTAATATACTATTATAATGCCATCACCGTCATGGCTGAACTTATCTTAAAACAGACAACAAAGACCCTCTTACTGTCAATACATGTTCACGTGCACACACATGAATGTTGTTAAATCTACTATAGTTTTTTCTATTTTTGGCAAAAGTATTCAATTTTTTTTACAAATGTTCTTTCTATCCTTATTTTTATTTTTCTTATTTATTTATTTATTTTTTAAAATATATTTTATTGATTTTTTACAGAGAGGAAGGGAGAGGGATAGAGAGTTAGAAACATCGATGAGAGAGAAACATCGATCAGCTGCCTCCTGCACTACCCCCACTGGGGGTGTGCCAGAAACCAAGGTACATGCCCTTGACCAGAATCTATTGGGGTCCAACCCCAGCAGGTCCAGGGGTTCCCAAAGGTGTGGACGGAGTTGGCGAAGAAGGAATGACACGGAGACAACATTCAGTTGATCAGCAGCCTAGCCAGGTTCTCTAGCCAGGTTCTAGCCAGGTTCTCCAGCCAGGTTCTCCTTATTTTTAAAAGAAAAAATAAAATAAGTGAAGGAAAGCATAATAACTATCTTCTTTATCCTGAGTTTACCCAGCCACCCACGCCTGATAGTGAATGATCAGACCATAAATAATTATAACTTTACTTTAGCCTTTTCTCCAGGGGGATAGGACTAGTTAATGTTCGGGTCTAAAATCACCATTTCTCTGAAAGTAACATTCTTCTACTTATTCAGACTCCCTCCTCTCATGTCTGGTGTCTTTTGGCATGAAACAGAGAGCTGTAAACTCCAAATCTTGGATCTTGTCTTCTTAGGAAATTCATGATTGGACTCTTAACCTTTGACATCTTTTATTCTACTCTCATGGAGAGCCCTCATCTGGCAGCTCTGGTGTAAAGAGGGAGAGATATTTCTAGAATATCAAGTTATTGTATGGGCTTATGTCTCTATGGTTAAATACTGGCTTTCTGCCTCAAAATTAGTAGTTTACTATGTTTACTTAAGTGCTAGAAATTTATGGAGTAATTGTAGTTGAATTCTTGCTTCTAAAACAAAAACAAATACCAATTGGTGATTTCTTTCTATTTTTATGTCTTTGGATGGCTTAAACTGCCTTGCAGTAGCAAGTAAAAGTGTTACAGAACTCTTTTCCCGAGACTCTGATTGCTTTTCGTGGGATTCTCTATGTATATTTTTTAGTTTTGATGCTGTCCTCATACCCAGGAAATCACTAAAAGAAAGGGTGGTGTTTATATTATGTTAAATAATTAACCATTTATTTGACTTTTTAATAGTTTGTCTGACAATCAAGGTGAAATATGAAATCTACATATGTACTGATAATTACGTAGGAGTCTTAGAAAATATTTGAAATCATTTAACCAGGAAGAACATCTGTGGAGGTAATGGGATCCCTAAGGTGAATTCATAGTATCATAAAGCTCAAGTTAAAAGGCACTTTGGCTCCATGGAGAAGAATTCCAAATAATGTATGTAGATATTTCTCTCCCTCTCAAGGAGAGTGAGCACAACTCCTATTTCTTACAGATGAACTGCACACAGTGATTTCCTTCGAGTGTACAGTATGGAATCAAGGAAGGAAGGGAAAGGAAGAGCAACTTCACAGTGGAGAAACCTGACAAATTCTACCTCAGACAGGTGATTAAGGCCAACATTGACAGTCATAAATCATGTAGACAGTATGTACCCTTGATATGATACAAGGAGGCATCTTTCATCTGTGACCTTCCTCCTAAAATCTCATAGCCCTAGTCTTATCTCGAGAAAAACCACACACAAATTCCAATGATGGGGCATCTACAAAATACCTGACCACTACTCTTCTACACTGTCAAGGTCATCAAAAATAAGGAATATCTGAGAAACTGTCACAACAAAGAGAAGCCCAGAGACAAGACAACAAATGTAATGTGGGATCCTGGGTAAAAACTAAGGAAATCTAAATAGAACATGAAGGTTAGTTATTAATAATATACCAATATGGGCTTATTAATTATAACAAATATATCAGATTAGTAATATGTTATCAGACTAGTAAAATGTTAATAACAGGAGGACCTGATTGTGGGGTATATGGGAACTCTCTATACTACCTTGCAAATATTCTGTAAATCTAAAATTACTCTAAAAAATAAAGTCTGTTTTTTTTAAAAGGCACTTTGTCAACTGTCCCATTGATATCTTTCTGGTGATCAAAACTCTGCCAAGATTCAGTGCCTTCTTGAATTCTTAAATGACAAGCGACTCACCATTTCCAAAAGTGGAACTTTGATTAATGCCCAACTCTAATTGTTTTGTCTTGTTTGTTTATATTTTTTGTAGGTAAGAGCAGCTACTAAAGAAATTTGAGGTGTTTTATAAAATGAGATATTGACCCCAAACCTGGCCAAAGGCTATACCAAAAAAGGAAATGACAGAATAATCTCACATATTATTTGTGATTTAAAAAATCTTAAATATTAGTAGGTGGAATTTAACAGCATTAAAAATAATAATACATCTTAACCATGTAGGGTTTACTCCAGGAATGCAAGGTTCATTCAATATTAGGAAAGCCAAAGGTGAAAAAAAGTTACAATTATCTCTGTAGGTACAAAAATGGCATTTGACAAATCCAATATTCTTTCATGTTATAAAAGACTCAACAGAATAGGTATCAATGGATACTTTTAAAACATGATAATATACCTCATTGTATATTAACCAAGCATATGAGAATTTCTTCTCGGGGGTAAAGGGGTGTGGAGGTGTGGGAAGAGACTGGACAAAAATCGTACACCTATGGATGAGGACAGTGGGGGGGGGGTAAGGGCAGAGGGTGGAGTGGGAACTGGGTGGAGGGGAGCTATGGGGGAAAAAAGAGGAACAACTGTAATAATCTGAACAATAAAGATTTAATTTAAAAGAAAAAAAGAGAATTTCTTAAAAATGCTTTTTGGAATTCCTAAACTCCTAAACACGCTGTGCCAATCCTTTCTCTCTTATTTAACAAATCCTTTTTACTTTTAAAGTAATTTAATTTAGATGTTTCTATATAACTCATTAAAATATTATTGTATGAGAACTAGTTGATGTTCAATTTCCACTCATCCTCACTCAAAACAACAAAAAACCAAGTTGCATTCTATTTAAAATATGGAGCCGTTATTTTGCCAAAATAGACAAAAATGTTGCTTGGAAGAATACCATTTCATTTATCAACTATGGCCTAAGAAACCACTCCAAAACTTTGCAGCTTAAAACAACAATCATTTTATGCTGTGTTTCCTCTACTGGGTGGTTCTTCTATTCTTATTTGGCATTTCTTAAGCAGTTTCACAAAATGGTAGTTGTTGCAGCTGTGGCTGGTGCTGGATGTCTCAGGCAAGGAGCTCCTCCATGATATCGCTCTTCTCTTGGTATCTCAGCTTTCAGAACCTATCCCCATGACCACTTTTTCCATCAGGGTGTTCTGGGTTTTTATCATGGCATCTCAAGGCTTTTGAAAGGAAGCAGAAGGTGCCAGACCTTATAAATGCCTGAGGTTGGAAGTCCTAGAACATTCTCCCATGTCCTATTGGTCAAAGTGAAATGTAGGGTTCAGAGAACGTATTTCCCCCTTGCGGGTTCTTGCCTCATGAAGTTTGAAGAATAAAATTCGTGGACTAAAAGGACTTGTTAGTAAGAGGGTGGAAACTTATTAGAAGCAAATACAGACTCCCACGTAAGGAGGGGTTCCCAATGGGGGTAACCCACTAAGGCCCTTTTCTAAGGCTTATAAATGCTGTAGTTTTTTGTCTCTTCATGCTCCCTTCTAATTGGACCCCTTCCCCATTTTATGGCCCTGTGCTTTTCTAATTGGTCACTCCTGCAGAATATCAGCTTCAAAGTTCAAATACTATGTGGTTCCCCCTCTTCCACTCCCTCTTATCTTGCAACATTCCTCTATCTCCTGTGAACATGTGTTTCCCTTTTTCCAGCATCTGTCAACATTTCTCTATTCTCTGGAAAAGTGTGTTTTCTTTATCCCCATACTCTGTGACTTCTTTTTATCCTCTGTGAATGTATGCCTTCTGGAGGCTCCAAGCCCTCACCTATGCATTCTTCCCCCATGGACCCTCTTTATTCCTAAGACTCCCTAAACCTGCCTATTTTTGTCCCTAGAATTCCTTTCATAAGCACTTACAGGGCCAACCAAAATTCAGTGGTAGTGGAAATATATTCCATCTCTTGATGAGGAGTGACATGTACATACAAGCAAGAATGGGATTATTTGGACTATCTTTGGAAACTTGCTACCACAATTAGTTTATGTGTGAAGTCAGAACTTGCCTACTTATCAGAATCTATCTCCCATCAGCTGGAATGCTTTATCATCTATCTATCTATCTATCTATCTATCTATCTATCTATCTATCTATCTATCATCATTTATCTATCTATTATCTATCTATATCATCTATCTGAAATAACAAGAGAAGTATACTTTAGTGCCAGCTCAGCCAAGTGAGCCTCATGAAGGGCATAGACTCCATTTTTTTCTGGAAAGGAAAATTACATGGTCTGAAAAGAGTGTGTAAGGTCCTGAATGGGGGCTAAGACAGCATATGAGCTATATATTAGAAATATCCACTCCATTACATATCTCACAGGTATTGCTACAATTTCTAAGTCAGCCACTATCTTGTGACTGACTTGATAAAAGGCTTTGGTGGGAAGGGGATACTTTATCTTTGCTTTAGGCATTCCTCCTCTGATTTGCCTTTTCAATTGTGGGGATGATGTTTTCAAACCCACTAAATGCAAGGAAACAATAGTGTCTTTCTTAGCTACTTGTAAAAGGTCATATGGAAAATGAGCATGGGCAGAGTGGCTTCAACTAGACATGCAGGCACATGCATAAATGAGCACATTTAGAACACTGTTTGTCAGAGTTAACCCCTTGCTTACAAGAAAAGAGCAGAATGCTTTCCTACCCGATTGTTTTAAATTGATGTGTGAAATAAAATAACAGGAGTAAATCACTGAAATTCTTACTTGATCTGTTAGAGCTTGAAGCTTTGAGAAGACCCAGTATATGGAGGTGGTGCCTGAGGGAGGACACTGCTCACGAAATAGGCAAGGACCTTTCTTTCTAGGTCTCTGTTAGGATAAGTCGTAGGAAGACCTTTGAAGGCCTCTAGCATTATAAAGATCATGCCCCTCCAACACATGTCAAAAGAAAAATAACAATTACACTGTAAATAACTAGAAGATATTAGAAGATATAAATAAAATAGTCTGACATTTAATCTGTTTTTTTTCCATGTAATTACTTTAATGATTTAAAAAATATATAAAGCTGCTTCAATTTTTCTCTCACAATTTGGTGTTCTTGTTTATTGGGGCCTAAATACTTGCATTGCTTTTGGGAAATATAGCACTGGTTCAGATCCCCTTCTCAGGAAACCCCAAAAATTACTTCTTAGGAAGCCTAGTAGGATGGCCTGCTCACAGATATAGTTTATTGACTGATATTTTTATACTGATCTAAGAGTACTGTTTACTTTTTGTTGGAATATGACTGCTTTGGAAAGAAACTGGTGAGGTTAGGTCATCTTCAGATTTCTGAAAATATTTTATTATAATAGACCTAACCATACATAAGGAGAATCACAATACTTCATGAATCATTTGGGGGGTGGGAATCTAGTCTTCAATGACACTATTTCCAACAGCAAACATAAAAATACTTTAATTCACTTTCCATAGTGTATTTTTCTAAATTTGTAAAATTCTGCTTTATGATTGCCATGTATAAGCAAGAAGGTACTTGAACATATGCTGTGCTGTTAGAAACTCTTGTAAATAAACACAAATAATGGCTTTAAAGAAATGATTTTTGGCGGCTTTGCTCAGTTCACATGCAAAGAGTGTATTTGCTTCGCCAGTAAGGGACACATGAAAATCCAAGCCCTCTGACTTATGTGTGAGATGTGCACATGAGAATAAATAATAATAATAAAAATGTTTTTAAAAATCCAGCATGTCTTTCTATCAGAATGGAGCAAGATAATAAATACCCATTGTACATAAACGATGTCTGAAAGGTTGAGAACTTGTGCAATCTGAATTAAATTTTATGAAAATAGTGCATGGCGTGGATGATTTCATTTTGAGTGCACAAGTCACTTTTCTGCTGATATTCATTTTCTCCTTCACCCCCCTCCTTCCCTATCCTATCACCCCTCCTCCTTTCAACTTCTAAAAGAAGAGAACACTGTTCTCAGAACTCTCTCAGCCTTTCTTAATTGAAAGCAATGATTCTGAGTCACTCCTTTATATTAAGTGAAACTCTCTTGCATGAATCTCCAGGGATGAAGTGATTAGCACAGCAAGAAGCCGGCAGACTCCAGTTATCCCTGCAAGTAGTGGAAAGAATTAAATACAATTTTGCAAAGATAACACTGAAAGAATGGTATTTTCTTTCAAAACATGTCCCTCTCTGAAACATCAGTGCAGACATATGTCGAGATAGAAACCGGATCATATTTCTAACAGTTGAAAACTCAGATTTCATCAAACAAGACTGTTTGTTCTCATGCCCAAACTGTATCCTACACTGTCCCCTTGTCTGGACTATAATAGAATATAACATTAACTTCGGACAGTAGAGGTTGAGCTGGTGCCAACCTTACTAATGAACATGTGGTTTCAATAATAATGTGGCTACTTGCGCGTTAGGTGGCAAGGTGCCAAGTACTTAATGTCGAGGGGGCAACTGATGTAAAAAGTACCGTCTCCTGATATGATTGCATTTCCAAAAATGCTCCTGGCCCAGATTGAGACTCAGCAAATCAGGGATTGTCACTCAGCATCAGGGAGTTTAAGGCAATGACAGAAGAGGAGGAACCCTGCAGATCTCGCTGTGAACCTAAAGCATCTCAGAGTCTCGATGATACTGATATGGATAACAATACAGTGTGGAAACACAGCCTGGGCCAGGAGGGTGAGTGTGTGAAGAAGAAGGATTATGATCACTCCCTGCTTCAAGTTCCTAGTGTTCTGGACTCTGGGACTCGAGGGTCTGAAAGCTAGAAGACAGTGAAATGAATTACAGTTTAATGATATTCCCACTACACTGACAAAATGGATTCAATTACATAATGGTAGCATTAAATGTTATTAAGAAGGGATCCAGAGTCTTGAAGCCAGACTCTCAGAAAATCACGATAAGCTGCTTAAAACAGCTGAAATAGCACATTTATAGGCTTTCCAGTCCTCAATTTATTGAAGAGGAAAAGAGTTACATTTGCTCAAACATTCTGCAGTGCTGTCTGTTATCAGGGCCTTAGTACATGGAAAGGGGGTGTTAGGATAGAACAGATTTGATTACTCTATCGTAAAGTGTACTCTCCCATCCCCCCAAATGCTTTTGTGGAGTGCAGAGCCAAAGGCTTGCCTGAGACGTTGGTGGTCTGGGATGGCTTGGTGGGACAATGATTTTTTGTGGGGTCAGGACCCTTTCTGTAGGGTGAAGAGGATGGACAGTGTTTCTTCAATTCTATCTTCGCCTTTGAATGAAAGACCTTTTATTTTTATTTCACTTTTAAGTTTGCTTACTATAAAAATCATTCTTTGTGGTGGACGGTTTTGTCAAATGCTTAGAGTTGTGTATCTACCACCACAATCAACACACACAGAATTCCATCACTTCAAAAAATGTCTTCATGCTGCATGTAAAATTCCCCTCCTTACCACCAACCCGTGGCAACCACTGATCTGTCCTCCATCCTAGAATTTTGCTTTTTCTTGAATATCATATAAAGGGAATCTATAGTATGTAGTCTTTGGGTCTGACTTCTAGCACTTAGCAAAATGCCTTTGAGATTCAACCATGCTTTTCATGTACCACTAGATTCTTTTTATTGCTGAGTAGTATACCATTGTTTGAATGTTTATCCTCTCAGCATTGGACAGTTGTGCTGTTTCCAATTCTTGGTGACTATGAATTACACAGTTATAAACATTTGCATACAGGCTTTAGTGTGAATATAGGTTTTTACTTCCTTAGGTAGAAATTTGGGTGTGAGATTACTGGATCATATAGTAAATATAGGTTTAACTTCATAAGAAGCAGCTAAATTCTTTTTCAAAAGGGCTATAATATTTTGCATTCCCAACAGCAAAGTATAAGGGCTCCAGATCCTTTCTATCTTCACCAACTTTTGGCACTGTCAGTTTTTTGTTGTGTTTTTTTTTTAATTTAAATCACTTTGGTAGTTAAGTAGTGATAACTCATTGTGGCTATAATTTTCATTTCCCTAATGATTAATGATGTTGAGTATCTTTTCATGAGCTTATTTTACCATCTGTATATATTTGTTTGATTAGGAGTCTGTTCAAATTAATTTATCTATTTTTAAATAGAGTTGTTTTCTTATTGTTCAGTTTTGAATATTCTTTATATATTCTAGATACAAGTCCTTTGTCAGACATGCTATTTATAAATATTTTCTCTCAATATTTGCTTTAATCCCTTTATATTATCTTTTTAAAAAATATATTTTATTGATTTTTTACAGAGAGGAAGGGAGAGGGATAGTTAGAAACATTGATGAGAGAGAAACATCAATCAGCTGCCTCTTGCACACCCCCCACTGGGGATGTGCCCACAACCAAGGCACATGTCCTTGACCAGAATTGAACCTGGGACCCTTCAGTCCGCAGACCGACGCTCTATCCACTGAGCCAAACCGGTTAGGGCCCTTTATATTATCTTTTATAGAGCAAAAGTTTTTAAATTTGATAAAGTACAATGTAATCAATATTTTTATTTTTGAAATTATCCTTTTGATGTTCCATCTAAGAATTTGATGCAATTTAATACAAGGTCACATAGATTTAGCCCATGTTTTCTTCTAGGGATTTTCTAGTTTTATATTTTACATTGGATCTATGATCTATTTTGAGGTTTTTTGTTTTATTTTTGTTTGTTTGTTTTTGCAAGGTATAGGTTGAGGTTCTTTTTGGTGTATGTATATACTCTAATGCAGTTTGTTAAAAAGACTAATCTTTATCACAGGATTGCCTTTGCAACTTTGTCAAAAATCAGTTGATCATATTTGCATGTCTTTGGCTGATCTCAATTCTATTTCATTGATTGATATGCCTAGCCACTCATAGAAAATATATTCTTTTTACTTTAGCTTTTAATAAATCTTGAAAACCCATAGTACAAGTCCTCCAACTTAGTTCTTTTTTTTAAAAAATAGTTTTGGCTATTCTCTTTGATATTTAAAAACAATCTTGGTGAGATATTGATTGACTTTGCATAGAATCTATACATCAATTTTGAGAGAATTGACATCTTAATAATGTTGAACATTTTATGATTATGAACATAGTACATCACCACTATTCTAGTACTTTGATTTTTATTCATCAGGTTTTCAGTTTTTAGCATACTATATTCTTTATGTATTTTTTTAGGTTTATACCTAGCTATTTAGTTTTTGGGTGTCTGCATGGTACTGTTTACATATGTTGCATTCCACTTGTTTGTTGCTGATATATAGAAATACAATTGATTTTGTACATTGACTTTTTACCCTACAACCTTGCTAACTTCACTTATTAATTCTAGGAACAATTTTTTTTGTATGTGTGTTTCTACATTCCATGTTTTTACTTAAATATTTGATCTGTAAATAGAGATACTTTTATTTTTCCCTTTCCAATATGTATGCCTTTTTAAAATTTATTTTTCTTTCTTTATTGCAACAGCTAAGATTTATGGTGTGATGTTGAATAAAAGTAGTGAAAGAGGACATCCTTTTATTATTCCTCACCTTTTCAGAAAAGCATTTATCCTTTTACTCTTAAGTATGTTACTATTAGACTTTATAGATACCCTCTATCAGGTTAAGGAAGTTCCCTTTGGTTTCAGTTTCCTGAGAGTTTCTATCAAAAATGGTTTTTGAAATGTGTAAATGTACTTTGTGCCTCTGTTAATATTATCATATTATTTTCTTCTCTACTTATAATATGATGAATTATATTGGTTGATATTTGAATATTGAACCAGCCTTGCATTTCTGGGATAAATCCTACTTAGTTGTGATGTACTATCCTTTAATATATATCTTTATAGGTTCTGGTCAGATGGCAGCATAGGTAAATGGGGTACTCAAATCCTCTCACAACCACATTCAAAATTACAACTAAACTACAGAAACATCATTTAGACTGCCTGAAAACTAGCTAAACAGAAGCCCTACAACTAAGGCTATAAAAAGAAGACACACTGAGACAGGCAGGAAGGGTGGAGTGGTTCCACATCCAGAATTGGCAGACAAAAACTAGGAAGGATATCTCAGCTGCAGAGGTCCCACCTGAGGAGTGAGAGGTCCCAGCCCCACACCCAGCTCACCAGCTCAGGATTCCAGTGCCAGGAAGGGAAGTCCCTATAACTTCTGGCAATAAAAACCAATGGGGCCATGGCTGGGTGCTCAATTGGTTGGTGCATTTTTCTGTACACCAAAAAGGTTATGGGTTCAATTCCCAGTCATGGCACATAGTTAGGTTATGGGTTCAATCCCTGGTTGGGGTGTACATGGGAGGCAACCCACTGATGTTTCTTTCTCAAATCGATGTTCTCTCTCTCTCTCCCTTCCTTTCTATAAACATACCCTTGGGCCAGGGTTTAAAAAAACCAAACAGCAAGGATTGTAGCTAAGTGAGATGGAGGGCTGCAAAGTCCCAGGCATTCCTCATAAAGGGCCCACATGGACTTGGTCAGACTCATTTGCTCTAAGACCCAGCACTGAGGCAGCATCTGGAAAGGCACCAGAGACATTTGGGGAGGAACTGAATTGTCTGGCATGCTGGTAAGAACTGGAGGGGCAGCTTTCTCCCAAGCAGAAATGCTGGCAGAGGCTATTGCTCCTTTTCTGGGCCCTCCCACCACAGAGCTGGCAAGCAGGCACATATCTGAATTGCCATCAACCTAGCTAACACTGTTTGCTCTGGTGATTCCCTGAGACCTGCCCCACCTATCTTGTGGGTGCACCCAAGTTGTTTCCAGTGGCTTTCCCATACAAACACCTGTCTTGGCTCATGCTGTACACTTTCTTAAAATCTCTAAAAACAAACAGCATTTGGCATTGGTGTGCCCTGTACCTCTCTCTAAGTGACCCCAGGTATGGCACTATGGTGGCTGGCCTTGGTTCACAGCTTGGCCTCTCCTGGTCACCTCTAAAACTAGCATGGTTAGCAGCCATCTGCAGATCTCCTTGTAGCTCATGCTGGGTGGCCCCGAGCAGAAAACAGCTGGTGGCTGAACTAGGCCTTCACATCCTAGGATACTGCAGAGTCACTCCCACTAGCAACACACTAAAGGGGAAAACTGACTGGATACCAGAACCTGCTGAAGTAAGAGTAAGTCCTATTTCATGGAGTGGCCTCTGGTGTCCACAGCCAGTTGGACTGGGGATAAGTTCCTCTAATTGATGTGCCAATAGCAATCAAGGCTTAACTATAACAGAAGGGTGTACACAGCGTATGGGATGGGGCACAGCTGGAGTGCCCATCTTGGATGATTGGGAAGGCTGTGACAGTGTATCCTACAAGACCCTACTACATAGGCTACTCTATTATGTCTGGAAAACATAGAAGCTATACCTATATAGGTACAAACACAGGAAGGCTCCCAAATGAGGAGACAAAGAAACATGTCACAAATAAAAGAACAGAACAAAACTCTAGAAACACACACACACACACACACACACACACACACACGAAACCTAAACTAAATGTAGACAAGTAATCTACCAGATATAGACTGCAAAACACTGTTTCTAAGGATGTTCAATGAAATTAGGGACAGAGTAGAGGAACTTATTGAGAACATAAACAAAATGATGGAAAACATAAAAACAGAAATAGAAAAAATAAAAAAAAACAGTCAGAAATGAAGAATACATTAACTGAAATGAATAAAGTACAGAGAATCAACAATGGAGTAGATGAAACAGGTCAAATCAAAGATTTGGAAGATAAGAAAACAGAAAACACCAAATAAAAGCAGCAAAAAGAAAAAAGAATTTAAAAAGATGAGGATAGAATAAGAAGCCTCTGGGTCAACTTCAAGAGTACCAACATTCGCACCATGGGGATACCAAAAGGAAAAGAAAGAGAGCAAGGAATTAAAAACCTATGTAAAAAATAATAATGGAAAATTTCCCTAACCTGGTGATGGAAATAGGCATACAAGTCCAAGAAGTGCAGAGAGTCCCAAACAAGATGAACCCAAGAGGCCCACACCAAGACACATCATAATTAAAATGCCAAAGGTAAAAGACAGAGAGAGAATCTTAAAAGCAGCAAGAGAAAAGCAGTTAGTTACCCACAAGGGAGCTCCCATAAGACTGTCAGCTGATTTCTCAATAGAAATTTTGCAGGCCAGAGGGATTGGCAAGAAAAATTAAAGTGATGAAAAACAAGGACCTGCAACCAAGATTACTGTTTCCAGCAAAACTATCATTTAGAACAGCGGTTCTCAACCTGTGGGTCATGACCCTTTTGGGGGTCAAACGACCCTTTCACAGGGGTCGCCTAAGACCATCGGAAAACACATATATAATTACATATTGTTTTTGTGATTAATCACTATGCTTTAATTATGTTCAATTTGTAACAATGGAAATACATCCTGCATATCAGATATTTACATTACCATTCATAACAGTAGCAAAATTACAGTTATGAAGTAGCAAAGAAAATAATTTTATGGTTGGGGGTCACCACAACATGAGGAACTGTATTAAAGGGTCGCGGCATTAGGAAGGTCGAGAACCACTGATTTAGAATCACAGGACATAAGAGCTTCCCAGACAAGAAAAAGCTAAAGGAGTTTATCATCACCAAACCAATAATACAAGAAATGTTAAAGGGAGAGGTGTTGGGGGGAATGGGTGAAAAAGGTGAAGGGATTCAGAATAAAAATTGGTAGTTACAAAATACTTACAGAGAATGTAAAGCGTAGCATAGGAAATATAGTTGATAATATTGTGATAGATAGGTATGGTGTCAGATGGGTATTAGATTTATTGGAGTGATAACTTATTAAGTAATATAATATCTAATCACTGGATTGTACATCCGAAAATAGTATAATAAATAAATAAGCAAACAAACACTAGGGCTCAATTATCCAATATAATAAAAGCCTAATATGCAAATTGATCGCATGGCAGAACAACAGGTGGAATGACCAGTTGCTATGATGTGCACTGACCACAAAGGGGCAGATGCTCAATGCAGGAGCTGCCCCCAGCCTGAAGGCCCCAGGCCAGCCAAGGTGGATGCCAGTGGGGGCCCCCATGATTGCCACGCTGGTTGTCCCTCAGAGGGAGGTGACCAGCAGCAATGGCAGGGTGCAGAGCTGGTGCCAGGCTGGCACCAGGCTGGCACCAGGCTGGCCAAGGCAGGTGCAGCAGGGGTCCCCCAATCACCCCACCGGTCACCCCACAGATCGGCCCTGATTGCCGGCCAGGCCTAGGGACCCTACCTATTCACGAATTTCATACATTGGGCTTCTAGTCTATACAATAAAAGCCTAAGCAACCATTACAGTGGAATGATTGGTCACTATGATGTGCACTGACCAGTAGGGGGCAGATGCTCAATGCAGGAGCTGCCCCCTAGTGGTCAGTGCGCTCCCACAGGGGGACTGCCACTCAGCCAGAAGCCAGGCTTGCTGCTGGCGAGCTCAGCTGCCATGTTGGGAGCCTCTCCCAACTCCACAGCAGCACTACCGAGTGGTGGCAGCAGGTTCAGTGGGCCGGGATGTGTGTGAGTGGCGCAGCACCTGGCCTGATTCAGGCTCCTCCCTGGCCACCTGCCACTTGGCACACTGCTACATCCCCCGAGGGGTCCTAGACTGTGAGAGTGATGTCTGATTCCCAGTTTAGGCCCTATCCCGTGGGGATCGGGCCTAAGCCAGCAGTCAAACATCTTCCAAGGGGTCCCAGACTGTGGGAGGGTGCAGGCCAGGCTGAGGGAGCCCTCCCCAGTGCATGAATTTCATGCACCAGGCCTCTAGTAAAATATATAGAACTTAATTCTAAATGATTATGAGACTATAATTATTTTAGAGCTATTAGAAACCAGATGATAACTATCAATAATCCTTTGTATTGCTAACCAAAGAATATTGGGTGATGGGTTTATATTACAAATATTCTTTTATGAATAATGTTTTCCAGGCTGTAAATTCTCAGGAGATAATAATAATAATAAACTATCAGAATCTAATATAAAATATTTTTTTATTGATTTCAGAGAGAGGAAGGGAGAGGGAGAGATAGAAACATCAATGATTAGAGAGAATCATTGATCAGTTGCCTTCTACATGCCCCCTACTGAGGACTGAGCAAACAACCTGGGCATGTGCCCTGACCGGGAATCGAACCTGCGACCTCCTGGTTCATAGGTTGACACTCAGCTATCAAGCCACACCAGCCAGGCTATATGCTACTTTTTAATTTCATTCAGTTCAAAGTATTTTAAATTTGCCTTTGAGGTCTTCTCTTTGACACATATATTATTTAGAAGTGACTTAATTTATAAATATTTGCGGATTTACAGATATTTTTCTGTTACTAATGTCTAATTTAACTTCCATATGGTCAGAGAACACTTTTAGTGTGATTTTGTTTCTTTTAAATTTGTAAAGATTGTCATATGGAATACTAGTAGAATACAATCTATCTTAGTGAATATCATAAGTACACTTGAAAATAATATATATTCTGCTGTTGTTGGGTGTGATATTCTACAAATGTCAAATTGGTTGATATCAATGACTTTGGTCCACTTGTTCTATTAATCACAGAAAGAAGAATGCTAAAATCTCTACTATAATTATGAATTTTTCTGTTTCTCATTTATGTTCCATCAATTTTTGCTTCAAGAATTTTGAAGCTCTGTTGTTAAGCGACTACACTTTAATATTTTGATGTCTCCTTGGAGAATTTATCCCTAATATTTCTTTTGAAGTATACTTTTATTTTAATATGAGTATGCCAGCTTTTCATCTGATTATTATTTTTGGTATATATTTTTCTATCCTTTTACTTTATTTTTTTATTTTTTTGTGAATTTGTCATACTTCAAAACAAATCTTTTTTTTAAAATTTCTTTATTGATTAAGGTATTATATATGTGTCCTTATCCCCCCATTACCCCCCCTGTCCTTTTACTTTAGTTATCTGTATCTTTATATTAAAAGCAAGTTTCTAGCCGAAACCGGTTTGGCTCAGTGGATAGAGCGTCAGCCTGCGGACTGAAAGGTCCCAGGTTCGATTCCGGTCAAGGGCATGTACCTGGGTTGCGGGCACATCCCCAGTGGGAGGTGTGCAGGAGGCAGCTGATCGATGTTTCTCTCCCATCGATGTTTCTAACCATCTATCTCTCTCCCTTCCTCTCTGAAAAAATCAATAAAAATATATTTTAAAAAAATAAAAGCAAGTTTCTGGTAGGCAGCATATATTTGGGTCTTCCTTTTATATCCAATCTAATAATCTGTCTTTTAATTAATATATTGAGATTATTTATATTTAATGTTATTATTGATATGGTTGTATTAGAATCTGTCCAGTTGCTCTTTTCTATTTGTTCTACCTGTTCTCTGTTTAATTTTGTTCTTTTCCCCTTTGGGGAGATAATTTTAATTTTTTTCTATCATTTGATTTTATCTTCAACATTGGCTTATTATTTATACCTCATTCTTATTTTTACTTTGTGTGATTGCTCTAGAGTTACAAAATGCATCTTAAATTAATCCAAGATTTCCTTCAAATAATATTACATTGCTTCACAGGTAGTATAAAGACCCTACAACAATATATTCCCAATTCCTCCATTCCATACTGTGCTATACATTTTAATTTTACTATGCCATAAGCACACAATAACTGCTACCATTTTTTCTTTGCATAGTCAAGTATCTTTTAGAACACTTAGCAGTATGAAAATAAATGTTTCAAAAAACTGTATTATCTTTCTAACATTCTTCATTTGTTTGTGTAGATTCAACTGTCTCTCTGATACTACAGTCCTCCCTGGAGAACTTCCTTGAAATATCTTTTTTTTTTTTTTTTAATCCTCACCTGAGAATATTTTTTCATTGATTTTTAGAGAGAATCGAAGGGAGGGGGAGAGACAGAGAGAGAGAGAAACATAGATGTGAGAGAGACACACAGATTGGTTGTTTCGAACCTGGGACTCTTCAGTCTGCAGGCCAACACTCTATCCACTGAGCCAAACTGGCTAGGGCTGAATGATTCTTTTTAAATTTAAATTCTTGATTGTTGAAAGTATTACATATGTCTCCTTTTCCCCCCATTGACCTCTCCTCAGCCGCTCCCGTACCCCAGCACATGCCCTCACATCCCTACTGTCTGTGTCCATTGGTTATGCTTAGATGCATGCATACAGGTGCTTTGGTTGATCACGTACCCTAGTCTCCCCACTCCCCTAACTTCCTCTGAGGTTTGACTGTCTGTTTGTTGCTTCCATGTCTCTGGATCTATTTTTGTCCATCAGTTTATGTTGTTCATTATAATCCACATATGAGTGAGATCATGTGATATTTACCTTTCTCTGACTGGCTTATTTCGTTTAGCATAATGCTCTCCCAGTCCATCCATTCGGTTGCAAATGGTAAGCATTCTTTCTTTTTCTTTCTTTTATAGTGCAGGTGTATTGGCAATAAATTCTCTCAAATTTTTAAAAATAAAATTTTAATTTCTTATTTATTTGTTCATTTATTTGCTCTTTACAGAATTCTAGGTTGACATTATTTATTATTTTTAATAAAATTACAAGAAAATTTCTATTTTTCAAAACAAAAATCATAGTTCTCAATAATCCAGTCAGTGAAAAAACTTAATATAATGTAGTAATTATTTTGAACTAAACAATACAACATCACATAACATGATTGTCATAAGTAATAAAGTATTTAGATACAAGTTTTCAAATTAAGCTTAAGACCACAGAGGTTAAACTCCTTTCTCAAAGGAAGGAGTTTAGACACAATTTGTATATACTTTTTTGTATAGGAGATTTTTATTTTATTTTCCATGAATGCATTTATCCAATCATTTATTTATATCAATATGGACACACAGATATTTATTTATTGTTTTTTTAATACAATACTACAATTTTTATTTTTTTGCTCAAATTATTTTACCTTTGGCCATTAGACATGTTAAATTGACCCAGGGATCCCTTTAATATAATATATGCCAGTCATTGTGTGTCTGCATTTTTTTCAGTACTTCCTTTTTTCAATACTATAAGTCTGTCTACACTCATTTATGTTCTGTGCTCCAGCCCTAGAATCAGTCATTTCTCCAAGTGGCCCTATTGTATATGTGTGATTTATTTATTATTTATTTGTTTGTTTGTTTTAAAATCTTTATTGCCGAAAGTATTACATATGTCCCCTTTTTGCCCCATTGATCTCTCCTAGCCCGCTTCCATCCCCCACCACAGGTCTTCACCACCCTATTGTCTGTGTTCATGGGTTATGCATATATACATACAAGTCCTTTGGTTTATCTATTACTACCTACCCACCCTTCCCAACCTTCCCTCTGAAGTTTGACAGTTTGTTCCATGCTTCTATATCTCCAGACCTATTTTTGTTCATCAGTTTATGTTGTTCATTATATTTCACAAATGAGTGAGATCATGTGATAGTTACCTTTCTCACTGGCTTATTTCGCTTAGCATAATGCTGTCCAGGTCCATCCCTGTGTTGCAAATGGTAAGAGTTCTTTCTTTTTCACAGCTGTGTAGTATTTCATTGTGTAGATGTACCATCATTTTTTAATCCACTCATCTGCTGATGGGCACTTAGGCAGTTTCCAGATCTTAGCTATTGTAAATTGTGCTGCAATGAACAGAGGGGTACATATATTCGTTCTGATTGGTATCTATGATTTCTTAGGATATATTTGTAGAAGTGGGATCACTGGGTCAAATAGGAGTTCCATTTTTAATTTTTTGAGGAAACTCTATACTGTTTTCCACAGTGGCTGCACCAGTATGCATTCCCACCAGCAGTGTACAAGGGTTCCCTTTACTCCACATCCTCACCAACATTTGTCCTTTGTTGATTTGTTGATCATAGCCGTTCTAACAGGTGTGAGGTGGTACCTGATTGTAATTTTGATTTTCATCTCTGTGATGATTAGTGACTTTGAGAATTTTTTTCATATATCTCTTGGCCATCTATATGTACACTTTGGAGAAGTGTCTATTTGGATCCTTTGCCCATTTTTAAATTGTATTATTTATCTTACTTTTGTTAAGTTGTATTAGCTCTCTATAAATTTTGGAGATTAACCCCTTATTAGAAGTATCATTGGCAAATATATTCTCCCATGCAGTGGGCTTTCTTGTTGTTTTGTTGATGGTTTCTTTTGCTGTGCATAAGCTTTTTATTTTGATGTAGTCCCATTTGTTTATTTTCTCCTTAATTTCCATTGCCCTAGGAGATGTATCCATAAACATATTGCTACAAGAAATGTGGGAGATTTTGTTAGCTATAGTTTTTTATAAGATTGTTATGGTTTCACATCTTACATTTAAGTCTTTTATCCATTTATTTTTGTGGATGGTGTAAATTGGTGGTCTAGTTTCTCTTTTTTTCAGGTATCTGTCCAAATTTCTGAACATCATTTATTGAAGAGACTGTCTTGACTCCATTGTATGCCCTTGCTTCCTTTTGTCAAATATTAATTGACCATATGGCTTGAGTCAATTTCTCAGCTCTCTGTTCTGTTCCATTGGTATATATGCCTGTTCTTGTGACAGTACCAGGCTGTTCTGAATACAGCAGCTTTGCAGTATAACTTGATATCTGATGTTATGATCCCTCCAACTTTGTTCTTCTTTCTCAAGATTGCTGCGGCTATTCGGGGTCTTTTTTATTTCATATAAATTGTTGGAGAGTTTGTTCGAGGTCTGTGAAATATGCCATTGGAATTTTAATAGGGATCACATTGAATCTAGAGATTGTTTTGGGTAGTGTGGACGTTTTAATGATGTTGATTCCACCAATCTATGAACATGGTATATTCTTCCACTTGTGAATATCTTCCTTTATCTCCTTTTTCAATGTCCTGTAGTTTTCCAAGTACAGATCTTTTGCCTCCTTGGTTAAGTATACTCTTAAGTATTTTAACTTTTTGTTGCAATTGTAAATTTTTTTTATTGTTTGTTTGTTTTTAGATTTTCTTTCGGAGAGCTCATTATTGGAGTATAAAAATGCCATACATTTCTGGGTGTTAATTTTATATCCTGCTATGTTGTCAAATTCATTTATTAAATCTAGTAGTTTTTTTGATGGACTTTTTAGGGTTTTCTATATAAAATATCATGTCATCTGTGAATGTTAGTTTTACTTCCTCCTTTCCAATTTGGTTCCCTTTTATTTCTTCTTGTCTGATTGCTATGGCTAGCATTTCCAGTACTACGTGAAACAGGAGTGGTAAAAGAAGGCATCCTTGTCTTGTTATTGTTCTTAGGGGAAATGGTTTTAGTTTTTGCCCATTGAGTATGATGATGGCTGTAGGTTGGATATATAAGGTTTTTATTATGTTGAGGTATGATCCTTCTATTCCCACTTTGCTGCAAGTTTTTATCAAAAGGGGTGTTGGATTTTGTTGAATGTTTTTTCTTTGTCAATTGATATTATCATATGGTTTTTGTCTCAATCTGTTAATGTGCTGTATCATATTTATTGATTTGCAGATATTGTACCAGACTTACATCCCTAGAATAAATCCCACTTGGTCATTGTGTATGATCTTTTTAATGTATTGTTGGATCCAATTTGCTAAAATTTTGTTGAGGATTTTAGATCTGTGCTCATCAGGGATATTGGCCGTAATTCTCTTTCTTTGTAGTGTTTTTATCTGGTTTTGGGATTAGGGTAATGCTGCCCTCATAGAAAGAGCTTGGAAATGTTCCTTCCTCTTGTATTTTTTGGAGTAGTTTGAGGAGGATAGGTGTTAGTTCTTCTTTGAATGTTTGGTAAAACTCCCCTGTGAAGCTGTCCAAACCAGGGCTTTTATTTGCTAGAAGTTTTTTTTTTTTGTTTTTACTGCTTCAATTTCATCAGTACTTACTGTCCTATTCAGGTTTTCTTATTCTTCCTGACTGAGTTTTGGAAGATTGTATTTTTCTAGCAATATATCCATTTCAACAAGATTGTCCAGTTTGTTGGAATAGAGTTGTTCATAATATTTTTTAAGATCCTTTATATTTCTATGGGGTCAGATGTTACTTCACCTCTTTCATTTCTGATTTTGTTTATTTTGGTCTTCTCTCTTTGTTTCCTGGTGAGTCTGGCTAGAGGTTCATCAATCTTGTTTGTTTTTTCAAAGAACCAGGTTTTGGTTTTGTTGATATTTTGTATTGTACTTTTGTGTGTGTGTGCTTTTTGTCTCTGTCATTTATTTCCACTTTGATCTTTATTATTTCCTTCCTTGTACTTACTCTAGACTTTTCTTGTTGCTCTCTTTCTAATTCTTTTAGGTGTAAGGTTAGATAACTTATTACAAGTTTTTCTTATTTTTTTGAGGTAGGCCTGTAAAGCTATGAACTTCCCTCTCAGGATTGCTTTCATTGTGTCCCACAAATTATGAATTGTTGTGTTTTCATTTTCATTTGTTTCTTTGATCTCTTTGGTAACCCACTCATTGTTTAATAGCATGCTATTTAATCCCCATGTGTTTGTTTTTTATTGTTGTTATTGTAGTTTATTTCTATTTTTATGCCATTGTGATATGAGAAGATGTTTGATATGATTTTAATCTTCTTGAATTTGTAGAGACTTAGCCTGTGTTCTAACATGTGGCCTATCTTTGAAAATGTCTCAGGTGCACTTGAGAAGAATGTATATTCCTTAGCTTCAGGGTGAAATGTTCTAAAGATGTAAATTAGTTCCATCTGATCTAGTGAGTCATTTATGATTGCTGTTTCCTTGTTAATTTTTGACTGGAAGATTAATTCAATGATGTCAGTGGGTTATTAATGTCCCCTACTATGATTGTATTGTTGTCAATCTCTCCCTTGTATCTTCCAAAAGTTTTTTTTTTTTACGTAATTGGATGTTCCTTTATTGGGTGCATATATGTTTACAAAAGTTATAGCCTCTTGTTGTAAATATCCCCTTAGTATTATGAAGTGGCCCTCATCACTTCTTGTTATGGCTTTCACTCTGAGGTCTATTTTGTCAGATATAAGCACTGCTATCCCAGCTTTTTTTTTCATTTCCATCTGCCTAAAGAATTTTTTTCTATGCCTTCACTTTCAGTCTGTATGAGTCCTTTGTTCTGAGGTGGGTCTGTTGTGGACAGAAGATATATGGGTCATGTTTTCTTATCCATTCAGCTACCCTATGTCTTTTGATTGGAGCATTTAATCCATTTACATTTAAGGTTATTATTGATAGGTACTTGTTTGTTGCCATTTTTATTCTTTATGCCTCTGTTTCTTCCTCTCTTTCTATTTCTTCTTACAACAATGCCTTTAGGATTTCCTGCATTGCGGTTTGGGGGTAATAAACTCCTTTAGCCATTTTTTTGTGTGCAAAGCTCCTGATTTTCCCTACAACTTTGAATGATAGCCTTGCTGGATAGAGTATTCTTAGATTCAGTCCCTTGATTCTCATCATTTTGTATACTTCATACACTTCCTTCTGGCCTGATGTGTTTCTGTTGAGAAATCAGCTTATAGTCTAATGGGAGATCCCTTGTAGGTAACTTTCTGTCTCTTGAAGCTTTTAAGAGTCTTTGTCTTAACATTTGCCGTTTTAATTATAATGTGTCTTGGTGTAGGTCTTTTTGGGTTCTTCTTGTTTGGAACTCTCTGTGCTTCCTGGACTTGTGTGACTTTTTTCTTCCCTAAGTCAGGAAGTTTTCTGCCATTATTTCTTCAAATAGGTTTTCTATTCCTTGCTTAACTTCTTCTCCTTCTGCCACCTTTATTATGCAGATGTTACTTCATTTCATGTTATCCCAAAGCTCTCTTAAACTCTCCTCCTGCTTTTTAAAATTTTTTCCAATTGCTGCTCTGATTGGGTATTTTTTTTTCTACCTTGTATTCTAACTTGCTGATTCAGCCCTCAGCTTCTTCTAGTGTATCGTTAAAATCTTCCAGGGTGTCCTTTATTACAGCTATGTCATTCTTTATTTCATCTCGATTCTTATCCATGTTAGTTTATTTCTTATTCAGCTCATTTTGAGTCATTTGTAATTCTCCATCAGATGTTTGAGCATCCATACAACCATTACTTTGAATTATTCATCTGACAAATTACGTGCCTCCATTTCATTTAGTTCCTTTTCTGGCGATCCTCCTTTTCTTTCCTTTTGGGATTATATTTTGTCTCTCCATTTTTGCTTTCCCTTTTTATTTGTTTCTATGTCTTAAATCAAACTGTTATGCCACACAGCTTTTTTGGGGATGGTCCTATGTAGTAGGTGTTTTGTGTGGCCCAGTGGTGCAGTCTCTCAGATCTCATGAGCTGGGTGTTCTAGGAAAGCCCCCTACTTGAGTTGTTTGGGTTCTCCTGATGTAGTTGGTTCTTGAATATTATTGTTCCATTCATGGATGGAGTTCTCCTCAGAGTCTGACTATGTGGCTCACCCCCAACCTCATTCTGCAAGCTGTTGTGGATGTGCTGGGGTTCCTAGCTCCTGTGGTGATTGTTGCCTGTGATGTCCCATTGGCGTGTGGGTCTGTGGTGGTGTCCAAGGTCAGTGTGGGTTGTGGTCTTGGTTGACATTATTTTTTAAAAAATCTTTGTTTTAAAAAATGTCACCATATTTTCATCTGGCTTTCATGGTTTCTAATGAAAAGTTTGTTCATATCTCTGTTCCTCTGTATGTAGTGTTTCTTTAGTTTTTTTTTAATGAACTTTATTTTTAGAACTGTTTTAGACTATAGAAAAATTGTGAAGATAGTACAGAGAGTTTCAATATACACCATCCCCAGTTTCTCTATTATTATCTTTCATTATTATGGTATATCTGTTACAATAAATCACTATTAATAAATTATTATTAACTTGAGTTTATATTTTACATATTGTCTTTATTTTTTATCTAATGTCTTTTTAGTGTTATACCTTCCCATTTAGTATATTATGTTATACTTAGTCATCTTGTCTCCTTAGGTTCCTCTTGACTATGACAATGTTTCATAGTTTCCATGTTTTTAATGACTCTGATACTTTTGAAGAGTATTTTTTAGATTTTTCCTCAATTTTAATTTTTCTGATGTGTTTCTCATGATTAGACTGGGAAGGAAGACCACAGAAATAAAGTGTTATTTTCATCATATCATATCAAATTAAGAATATATACCATCAGCATGACTTATCACATTAATGTTGACCTTGATTACCTGCTGAGGTTGTTTGTCAGGTTTCTCCATTTTAAAGTCACGCCTTTCCTTCTGTACTCTTTAGAAGGAAGTCAATATGCACAGTCCATGCTTAAGAAGTGGGAGTGCCCTAACCGGTTTGGCTCAGTGGATAGAGCATCGGCCTGTGGACTGAAAGGTCCCAGGTTCGATTCCGGTCAAGGGCATGTACCTTGGTTGCAGGCACATCCCCAGTAGGGGGTGTGCAGGAGGCAGCTGATGGATGTTTCTCTCTCATCGATGTTTCTACCTCTCTATCCCTCTCCTTTCCTCTCTGTGAAAAATCAATAAAATATATTTAAAAAAAAGAAGTGGGAGTTATGCTCCCCCTCCTTGAGGGTGGAGTATATGAATAAATTATTTGGAATTCTTCTGTAATTCCAAACAGATTTGCCTCTTCTCCACCAGTTTTGCATTTATTTAGTGATTTATTATAATAGTATTAATGAATCTTTTATTTTTGTTTGCCTTCAAAATTGTCTCCTTATATTAGTACTTTGAATAAGGCATGTCTAGGTTTTGTTTATTTGTGTTGTTTTTTTTTATTGTGTGTATCCTGTTTAATGTTCTTTCTGTTTCTTGGATCTGTAGTTTGATTTGTATCACTAATTTTGGAAAATTGTTGACTATTATATCTTAAAATGTTTCTTCTACCCTATTTGCTCTCTATTCTTATAAGATTTCAATTAAATATACCTTGGATATGTGTCATTGTTCTACATCTCTTGGATGTTCCATTCTGATTTTTTCCTTTTGTGTCTTTATTTTGGTAATTTGACTTATATTCAGGATTACTAATTACTTCCTTAACTGTGTTGAATTTACTGATAAACCACTTCCCCAGTGGCATCCTTTATCTCTGTTACTGTAGCATTTTATTTCTAGATTTTCTATTTGAATGTCCCTTTTAGTTGCCAACTGCCTTCTGAAATTACTTGTCTGATACTGCACGATATATTTTCCATTAGAATCTTTATCATATTAATTAGAGTTACTTTCAATTTCTTGTCTTATAGTTTCAATATTTGTGTCATACCTGAGTCTGGTTCTGCTGATTTACTCTTGACAATGTTTTGTTTTTTCTTGCTCTATTTTTGTATGCTTTATCTTTGTAATTTTGTGTTGAAAGCTGGACACCTTCTATAGGATAGTAGATAGTAACGTAAGTAGTTTTATGTCTGGAAATAAGCATAATTCTTTCTGCTAGGAATTAAAGTGGATTATTGGGTCAATTTAGTCAGGAATTAAGTTTGAATTGAGGATCACTGTTGCTATGGTTACCCACAATGTACAATAGTCTGGTTTGCTAGAACATTTTTTTCCTCAATGTCCATTTTCAGTTTTAGGTCTTTCCCTTGCATTGTGTGTAAGAGAGAGAGTCTGTTCCACACATACATTATTCTAGCACTCCTGCACAGTTGCTTGATACTTGATGCTTTTTAGCCTGGTGATATGAGGTTAGGAACACATTCTCTCTTATTCTAATTAAGCCTGTTTTAGGCACATACTGTGTCCATACAGACCTTTATATACATATTTTTAAATGTTTAATGTTTTACTTAAAAGTATAGGGTCTATTCTTAATGATCTGCGGGGAAATAAGGAGGTGTCTTGATACAGTTTAATCCAAAAACATTTGAATAGCAGCTATATTTCAGACAGAGTGCTAAATGTTTGAGATGCAAATGTGACTACAACTTGGCTCATCCCCTTTACAGGCTCTGTATCAGAGAACCTCAAACTGGTAAACATTACAATCTAGTGTAGAACTGGTAAACATTATAATCTAGTGTATGTCGTGATACCAGATTCTGGGTGCTTTAAAATTCAACACGAGGCCTTTTAACTCACTGTGGATGAGGGTGAAGTTCAGGAACTTCTTATGGAGGACACCCGGTAAGATGACCATTTTTCTAGGACATCCTACTTTGTACTCCTTCAGGCAAATGGCAGTAGGTTTGTGATGAGAGAGGGAAACACCTGAGGATGTGAAATAAAGTTATAATGCCAAAGATAGATGAAGAAACTATGGAGAAATATAGCATCTCCTGGAAATCATAGTCTCTTCATTGCTTCAAGTGTCTTCATGGTGTCATCTCTACAAAAATTAGGGTTGCTTTTGTTTTGTTTTTTGAAATTTTAGAAAATTTATCTTTATTTTTGAAAGTATTACAGATATCTCCTTTTATTCCCTCACTGACCCTCTCCACCTCACTCCCATCCCCTTCCAAGGCCTTCTCACACTATTGTCTGTCCATGGGTTATGCATATGCATATAAGTTCTTTAGTCAATTTGTTCCTGCCCTTCTGCTTCCCTCTGAAATACATCAGTCTGTAGCATGCTTCATGTCTCTGGATCTTTATTTGAGCCAAACTGATGACATATGCCAAGAAGCAAGACCTCAAATGCTCTAGAGAGTAAGAGTTTTGCAACTTCTTTTGTGTATTTAAAATTGAGGGACGGGCATAGAAAGATATGAAAAAGCAGCACGAGGTTTGGATTAAGGTACTCTCTAAAGGATTAATACCTCCTTCAAGGTATATTACTTCTGGCATTTCAAAGGTTTGTTAACCTAGATGCATAAGAACAGTGGATAGGGCTGGATTAAAATCTTTTTTTACTAAAGAAGTTATAGGCTTAGGGCATGAGTATTTACCATGACCTTCCCAGTTAGGAATTTATGATCAGATCACCCAATGGAGTTATTTTCAGTCCCCAGACTTTTCAGATTTATCACAGAGTCCCTTTTTCATCCACAGTTCCCTATTTTGTTCATAAGTCATTTTGAAAGATTCATTGCTGACAAACCTTTTGGTTGGATAGTCTGGACTCACAGTGCTAGGAATGCTCATTTCTAGAAAGTCTCAGTATCAATGTTGACCACTGATGATGAGGCAATACCATAACCATGATATCTGAGTTGAGGCCACATTTTTCCCAAAAATAGAAAGGGCAAGTAAATGACGATTTTTTCCTTCATTTCAGAAAAAACTCTCTGGATCATCTCTATCCTATGAACTATTATGATCAAGTTTTATATTCTGCCTCATCTTTCTGTATTTGGCATTTGGTATAACATTTACATAAGCCATGAAAAGTTATCTTACACATGTGTAGTAATATTAAATAGTAAGACCATGTAAAAAAACCCAAAGAACAAGTATAATTATTATTATGACTAATATCATTAGCAAATAGGTAAAAACAATAAAAAATGGATTCTGAGTTCAATATCAATCCACAGGTATATAAGTCTTGTCCATGTCTTGAGATGGCTGCCTACCTCTGGTGTCAGTGGCTTCTCATCCTCAAAAAGGTTTTGATGTTCGTAGAAAGGTAGTTATCCTTTCATGGTTAGATGCCTAATAAGGTCCATTCCATTGAAATTAGAGAGTGTCTTTTATTTGATGTCCTTCCCAATAAACAAAAATCTCCAGGTGGCAGTCAATGATCTTTAAAGTCTTTATCTCCTAGGAGCTCACTGTGAAAGGAAGCAGTTACCAACTTGGTATTGTTTTGAAGTGACTCTATCAAATCTTGGCAATAGTGTAATGTATTTCCTTTAAAGTCAGCTTATAAGTGCCTTCTTCTAAGTCCAGCTTAAATGCACTGTGATGCATGAAAAAATGCAAAAACTGAAAAATAGGGATGCAGGAAACAGGGAAAAACCAAGTGGCCATTTTGGGTTTCCCATAGCCCCAATTATTCATTTAATTTACAACCATTGTTTACCTATACAATACACCCTAGAAATTTTCAGACATATATTGAGATTTAAGCCCTTAAAACCTCAATGTCTAATAAAAACTAAGAAGTAATTAATGAGCATTGTTTAGCTTGGATATTTTATAATCTCTACAAACATTTTTATAGACATAAAGATCAATTATTAACATGGACTTATTTGTGTAAAAACCAGGCAAAATAAAGGCATGTCTGTTTTACTTAAATCAATAAGCTTAAGTTAGCTTTTATTTAATAAGTATTGATTTTAGATCACATTAACCTGAAAAGCATTTGAGTTAGTTTCTGTATTTCTGAAAATTTTAGAATACCCAATTATTTTTTTAAAATTTGTTTTTATTGAGAGAGTGGAAGTGAGAGGAAGAGAAAGTAATGTCAATGTATGAGAGAAACATCATTGGCTGCTTCCTGCATGCATCCTACTGGGGACTGAGCCCGCAACCCCGGGAATGTGCCCTGACTAGGAATCAAACTAGCAACCTTTTGGTGCACTGGACAATGCCCAACCATCTGAGCCACACCGGCCAGGGCTAGAATACTCAATTCTTACAAGTGCTTGCCTTTAAATTAATTTTAACAAAATCATCTTGAGGTAAAAATTATCTCACATTTACAACATGCATATATAAACATACACAAAAAAGACACAGAGACCTTTTAGCCATGAGAAAAACTCACTGGTTTATAAAAGAACAGTTGGATTTAAATTTTACCCTGGACGCATTTACAATTTATATCTGTCTTAGACAAGTCAAGTTTCAAATGACCTTCTATTTAAAATAAGGACAACTCTTTTTAATACCTCAAAGAATTGAGTTGACACTTAAATGACATCATAGATTAATCAATTTATTGAAATCCTCTTTTGGAACTTCAAGAGACCAATTAAATATGTTTTCCATTCATTATGTCTAATTTCATAGCTGGCTTTTTCTAAATGTGTGCACAAAAATTAATTTAGAAATATCAAAGGATCCTCATCTTGGCCTCTTAGGTATAAATAAGAGACTGACTGTGGTGGGCCTTATTGACCTGGAAGACTGGATTTCAAAGTTAATGTTGAGATCTGTGGATTCTGAACAAACTTCTAAGGAAAACCAGCCCTTACATGCATATCTCCAGATGATCCAAACGCAGTTCTACACCCAGGCTGTTCTACACCCTGTAGGAAGTTTTTCCTCAGGTAACCCCACAAAGATTCTTAGTTGCGTAAGAATTATTGAGCAAGAGGCAGCAAAAGCTCACCTGAAAACTTGCTTACAGCTTATGGAACTGCGACTCTTTCCAAGGCACAGGCCTCTCTTCCTGGGCTCCTGTCTGGGGTGAACCCATTCCAGGACACCCTGCCCTTCTCCCTGGGGCTCTACCAGCTTCTCTGGGATCAGCTGGGCTACTGCATTTGACCATTCTTGACACCCATCTCCACCATTCCCTCCAGGTTTGGTAATCTGAACAACTATCATCACCCAATTGGCTATTTGGATAGGGGGAAGCAAATGTTCTTTCTTGTTCAGAGCTAAAGAGAGATCAATCTCTCATTTAATCAGCACAGATTTTGTTCAGACTATAGGTAGCAATCCAATTAAAAATCAAAATTAAAAACAGAAACCCAATGTGTGTGTGCGTGTGTGTGTGTTAGTGTGTGTGTGTGTGAGTGTGTGTGTGTGTGAGCACATGCACTTTCCCTGCATTATCTCAACCTTTAGCCACCTGAGGATTTTCTAAGAACAGCTCAAATTAAGTCATGGTGTGCTACTTAGAGCAAGGAGGCCTAGAATTCTAAGAGAAACTCAACCAAGTTCACCCTATGCGAAGGGGAGCCAATGGGGCACAACAGAATCCTGTCAACTGTGCCAAATAAATGTCGATGTAAGAAATGTCCAAAACTATAGAGCAGTGATTTTCAACCTTTTTCATCTCAGAGCACACATAAACTAATTACTAAAATTCTGTAGCACACCAAAAATATATATTTTTGCCTATCTGAAATAAAAGGTATAATTTTGATTTATTCACACCAGACAGCTATTGTTATGTTGGTTGTTTTCATTTTTAAAATTTGACAATTTAAGGGAAAAGAGGTCAGTGCCCCTGGGTAAATAGTCATGTATTGCGTGTTTTTTACATTTTTGTGGCATATTAGTGTGCCAAGGCACACCAGTTGAAAATCACTGCTATAGAGAATTTTATAAGAATTTATTGTTGGCAAACTGACAACATATGCCAGGGAACAAGATCTCAAAATGATTCCTAAAAGTTTTTTATTCAACTATGTTGTACAGCTGAAACTAATATAACATTGTATGTCAACTGTAATTAAAAAATGAGAAAACAATTTTAAAAAGAGTTCTTTATTAGGACAAGTCTGGGTTTTAAATCTAGGTTCCTCATCTACAAGCTGAAGTTTGGGCAAATTACCTTCCCAAGGTGCAATTTCTTTATATATAATACTAGAGCCCCGATGCATGAAATTCGTTCAAGAGTAGGCCTTCGCAGCCGTGGACGGCTGCCTAGATCCCATGGTTGCAGCCCTGGCTACGTCCTGGAAGGTCATCCAGAAGGACATCTGGTCATATTACACTTTTATTATTATAGATAGTAAAGGCATTTCCTGTCTTAGGATCCCTGTGAATGTTATATGAAGCATTGGGCTCCTAGAAGATCCATTATGAGTAGTTGTTATTACTATTTTTGTTGTTGTGCTATTTGCAGACACTAAATGTAATGTTTTTAAGTTCTTTAGGTACCTAGTGATTAGCTCACCCCAAGGTCTTCTGAACAGTAGATCTGGAAATAAGAAGCATCTGCTCTTTTTGTAGAAGTTCTTTCTGGAGTGGATGATTCTATGCTAATGGTGAAGAAGCAGCTTTCAAATAATACCCCATAAAACTGTATCTAAAAACTCAACTCCTGTGGTCATCTCTTCTAAGAGCTTAAGGCTCAGCGTTTTCTCCAACAAGAAAATAGGCCCCTTAGAGTTCATAACCCTGTAATGTCTTGGCCATCTGTACCCATCTGGTACATTAAACCATCAAACTAGAATATAATATTGTATTTCTTGGACTGGATTGAAAGTGAGTTCTCTTAAGCTCAAATGACACCCCTGCAATCAGGGCCAGAGGGCTGTAATTGAAATGTCACTCAACAAGCATACTAAGAACAGTAAAGGAAGATGACTCCCTTGCCTTGTGGTGATTGCCCTCCTTTGGAGGATTAGAAAGATGGTCAGAGGATGAGCAGAGGCAGCACTTGTTCTCTTAGCTCTACTTCTTCCTTTTGCATGAAATGTAGTTTGTTTTAGGAACTGAACACCAGTGATGCGGCCATGACAACTTCTCCTTTAGAAAATCAAGATTCGTTTTATTCAAAAATAGACTAGTTAAGATTATGTGAGCTGGGTAGATGAGAGGTACTTCTGTGCCACTTCATTCTTTCACTTATTTACCAGAAATGTATTCAATACTTTGCCTATGATTGGCTGGCCTTCAGGGCATAATGATGATTTTTTTTTCTCTAATGAAGTTTATGGTCTGGTGAAGGGATATAGCTACTAATCAAATAAATGCAGAGATAAATGTTTTTGAGAAGCTATTACTCTGAAGGAAAATTACCTGGTTGGGGATTCTGGGAAGTCTTTTCCAATTAAGATAGTTTCAGAACTAGGCGAGCCTGTAAAGGGACGGGGAGAGACATATAGAAAAAAGCATACAGCAGATAACTGAAGCAGCATGTACAAGGGTCCTGAGGACAGAGGGGCATGGTGCATTGGGTTTGCAGAAAGAAGAGCAGTGAAACTGTAGTATAGAGAGTGAGAGAAGAGGAGGGTACAAAATAAAGCTGGAAAAATGAGCAGAGGTCAGGCCAGCCAGGTTTTGTAAGGAATATATAGAGTTTGGGATGCCATTCAAAGGGCTATGGAAACTAAGAGTTTTAAGTGGGGCAACAGAAGGAGGGGTGACACGATCTAATTTGAAAAGATCACAAGGGCTGCAGGATGGAACAATAGATCAGGAGGATAAGTGAGAGTAAATGTGGGAAGAATGGTTAAGAGGTATGAGGAAGGTTTCCTTTTTTCTCTATAGATTGGACCAGCTTGAGTAAGTATAAATGTCAAAGAGAAAGATTCAATTCAGAGAAAATGCTAAATATGAAGGAGAAAGGAGTTAGTGAAATATTCTTGCAAAATTCAGTGTAATAATTGGAGCAATTGGTCTTAGAAAGGATAAGGGCTAATTCTACTTTAACAGAAGAGGAGGAAGAGAGAATGGGTGTAGATGTAAGGAGTTCATTGTGGGAGCTCTTGTTTTGTGGCTTTTATTTTTTCCTTATTTATTTATTTATTTATTTATTTATTTATTTATTTATTTATAGTAAGAGAGAGAGAGAGAGAGAGAGACATCAAGTTATTGTTCCACTTATTTATTCATTTGTTGGTTGATTCTTGTGTGTGCCCTGACCAGAGATTAAACCTGAATGTTGGCATATCCAGATACTTCTCTAATCAACTGAGCCACTTTGCCAGGGCTGTGGCTTTTATTTTTTTTGTGAAGTAGAATGTGAGGTCATTTGTTAAGAGTGAGAAGAAAGGTGGGGGATAAAAAGGGAAAACTAGAGATCTGAGGAGAGTGGAGAAAGTTTAAAATGTTCACTAGAAAGGTGGGAGGGAGAACTGATAGATGCATGTTGGAATCTTGCTGAGATGTGTGCTGGACACAAGGGTTTTGGTGTTAATGACTTCACCATGATGCCAATGGGCTCTATGTGTCACTTTCTTCACCAGTAATCAGGCTCAGGCAGAGGGGAAAGCCAGCTGGGTTCAGGCAAAATTAAGATTTGGCTAGCAGCTGCTGTTTCAAATATAAAAAAGAAGGGAGTTTAAGTCACTGGCAAATATGTTATTAAAATGATGTACAATGGAATATTTAAGTATGGAATAGAGAGATTTGAAAAAGAAGGCTGATAGTATAGGAGAAATTAGAAGGATCAATGGAATGGAGATTCCAAAGAGCTTGAAGAACATTTATATTTTGAGGGGTCAAACTAGCGAGCTGGATGGAAAGGAGTTAGTAGGACCCTGATTTAATAACTTTGGTGATAGAGAGGTTTGGGATGATAAGTTCTAGGGTAATATTGGAAGACTAGAGGCCCAGCGCACAATATTGTGCGAGACCCAGACCCACCATGCCAGTGGGACCCAGACTGACTCCTGCCACACCAGGCAGAATCTGGAACACAGAATCAAGTCCCTGCACACCCATGCGTGCCTTGCTGAGCAGGCAGCCTCCTGGTGACCAGTCTTTGGTTGTTCTGCCATGATTGTGTCACAACCAAGGGGTTTTTATAGTAGAGACTAGAGGCCCAGTGCACAAAAATTTGTGTACTCAGAGGGGTCCCTCAGCCCAGTCTGTGCCCTCTCACAGTCTGGGACCCCTTGGGGGATGTCCACCTGCTGGCTTAGGCCCGCTCCCCTGGAGATTGGGCCTAAGCTGGCAGTCAGACATCCCTCTGGCAGCCCAGGAGCCCTTGGGGGATGTCTACTTGCCAGCGGAGACCAGGCCTAAGCTGCAGTCAGATATCCTTAGTGCTGCTGAGGAGGTGGTAGAGGCTCCTGCCATCACTGCTGTGCTGGCAGCCGTCAGCCTGGCTTGTGGCTGAGCAGAGCTCCCCCTGTGGGACCGCACTGACCACCAGGGGGCAGCTCCTGCATTGAGTGTCTGCCCCCTGGTGGTAAGTGTGTGTCATAGTGACCAGTCATTCCCAGTTGTTCTGCTGTTAGGGTCAGTTTGCATATTACCCTTTTATTATATGCCTGGTGCATGGGTGGGTGCTGGCTGGTTTGCCCTGAAGGGTGTCCTGGATCAGGGTGGGGGTCCCGCTGGGGTGCCTGGCCAGCCTGGGTGAGGGGCTAAGGGCCATTTTCAGACTGGCCACAACCCCTTCAGGGTGGGGGTCCCTGCTGGAGTGCCTGGACAGCCTGGGTGAGGGGCAGAGGGCTGTTTGCAGGCTGGTCAAGTCCCCCAGCAGGGACCCTTACCCCTTGAGGGTGTGGCCAGCCTGGGTGAGGTGCTGATGGCTGTTTGCAGGCTGGCCACAGCCCTTTCACGGTGGGAGTCCCCACTGGGGTGCCTGGCCAGCCTGGGTGAGGGGCTGATGGCTGTTTGCAGGCTGGCCACGGCCCCCAGCCACCCAAGCTCCCAGTGGAGGCTGGCTGGAAGTAGGTATCTGGGATTTATTTATCTTCTATAATTGAAACTTTGTTGCCTTTAGCAGAGGCCACAGCCGGCCAGGAGCGGTGGGAAGCTTGGCTTCCTTCATTGCCGGGGCAACCAAGCCTCCTGCTTGCTCAAGCTCCATGGCTGCTGGCCACCATCTTGGTTGGGTTAATTTGCATACAGTCGCTCTGATTGGCTGGTAGGCGTGGCTTGGGGGTGTAGCAAAGTTACGGTCAATTTGCATGCTTCTCTTTTATTAGATTAGATAAGTCACCATGACTATTTTCTATTTTTCTGACAAGCCTGGCTTTCTGAAGAAAGAACAGACAAACTTGGCTAAAGGATGAAGGACTAAGTTTTGGGACTGTCCATTGGAAAATTATTTAGAGGACAGAGAGATGAGAGTAAACCAGCAAAAAGACTGAAGGGCAACAACCAGTGCGGTAAGTGGAAAGCCAAAAGAGTGTGATATCCCACAAGCCACGAGGCCTGAGAATCGATCACTAAATAGAGTGAAATTAAGATTATTGGAGACTTTGACAAGAGCAGTTTTAATAGAGTGCTGAAGGCAAAAGCTTGAAAGGAGTGAGTACAAGAGAGGACGGAAGGAGAAATTGGGACAGTATAGAACTGCATTGTCCAATATGGGACACTCAACACAGTTGGCGATTGAGCCCTTGAAATGTAGCTACTCTGAATTGAAATGTGCTGTCAGGGTAACATACACATCAAATTAGAATTTAAAAAGAATGTAAAATATTTCTATAATTTTTATAACAATTACATGTAGAAATTGTAATATTTTGGACATGTTGGGTCAAATAAAACATGTTAAATTTAATGTCACTTGTTTCTTTTTACTTTTTTAATGTGGCTATTAGAAAAATCAGAATTACAGATGTGGCTCATTATATTTATACTGGACAGCACTAGTATAAATGATGCTTTCAAGTTGTTTATTGTAAAGGGAAGCAGATAAATGGGTGCTAGCTGGTGGTGAAGTGAGGTTAAG
Source organism: Myotis lucifugus (assembly GCF_000147115.1). Taxonomy (NCBI): domain Eukaryota; kingdom Metazoa; phylum Chordata; class Mammalia; order Chiroptera; family Vespertilionidae; genus Myotis; species Myotis lucifugus. The sequence continues at coordinate 9,342,596 of NW_005871055.1, forward strand.
AAGAATCCACACCATGGGGATGTAGATTATTCATATAGAGTAACAAGAGGGAAGTAAGGTCTGAAAGCAGAGAGGTGGGTATTTTCATGGAAGTTCCTCTTCTGTATTTTTAGTGACATAGGGAACCCATCCTCAAGCTGAGAAAGAAGTTCTCTTCGGATACATACTATCAACCTCAGAGTATGATAAAAGCTGCTTGCCTGTAGATTGCTTAGAAGAAAAGGAAGGGACACTATTAGGGTACTTTCTGGGTTCACTGATAGTTCATAACTGAAGATATACAATGAAACAACCCATTGGAGTCTCATCCCACTTGGTCATCTTTTTTTAAAAAAATTTCTTCAACTTCAATTTATTTTTATCAAAGCAGAAAATCAAAGATTTTACCTTCAACCCCTTTGGTTTGCTCAGTGTTCAACCTAGTTCTTCCTGCTGCAGGCAGATTGATTTCTTTACAATGTAATTGCCACAAAAATGTTTGAGTCCAGAGCCCTAAAATTTCCAACGCATCCTTTTGTGTTTCTTGTTTTCCCATTTTTTTTCTGCCTTCAGGAAAAAAGCAAGAGAACAGCCATGCCTGACTCTGTCACTTTAGCGGAGGCTGTGTGGGCTGGAGAGACAGCTTTCCCCCTGAACTTGGCTGCTCCTGGCCTTATGGCAGCCAGGCTTCAAAGAGAAACCACCACTTCCTTCCCCAGCCCCATTGCCAGCGTCATAGGCAGCTGGGCCGATTAAACATTTGAGTTTAACTTTGGGCTACTTTAAACACTTGCTTTATTCCAAAAAGCTAAACTGAGAGTCATTTCCAGGTAGCCCATAGGGATATAGGCCATTTTTATGTCCCAGTATATTGTGTGGTTTAGAAATCTTTCTTCATAGTTGTAACACCCAAAGATCAAACATAAAATCTCACACTGACCCTGTGTTTCCTGAATGGGACCCTGGGCAATGTTACGATGGCTGGACAATCAGCCAAGCTGTGCCAACAGTGACTTTCAGACTTGCGACTCTCAGAGGTGTCAAATGATTATGTTCTGGTGGGGAGAAAAGTAGAAGGAAGCTGAAGTGACCATTCTAAGACTCAGATTTAGTTCGAGGTTTGGCTGGGATTAAAACTTTAAAATGCTCAGTGTGTTGAACTCTTTTTTCCTCCCTAGCTGTCTTAGAGCAATGATGACATAAAAATACTCCGAATTTACTTTCCGTGAAGTAGTTGCAGTTCATCTTTGAGCTTATGAGCATCTGCACCTAAAAGGCCATAAACAATGGAAGAGTTTGTAAGATTGTGCTGTGAGTTGATACAATCTGGCAGGGGAGGAGACAGCATTTAGGACAAAGAAATATTTTACAGTACATACATTTTTAGAATATAACTGCTTTAAAGGATAGCCTCCTCACCTCTTCTCTCTCACCTCTCTTCTCCATTCCTTTTGGCCTTCTTTTCCTTTCATTTCTTTCCTTCTTTTTTTTTTCTTTCCCTTCTCCTTCCCTCCCTACTTCCTTTCCTCTCTTCCTGCCTCCCTCCCTTCCTTTTTGTTTTTCCTCTCTCAAAATTATTTGTTTCCATTTAATTCTACCTGTTTCCTCCAATAGTTAACTTCTTAGTCAGCTATTTAAACATTTTATAGATTTCTCTGAGCTTATCATCATTATTTTCTTGGCTGACCATCCTGGAGTCATTCCATGTCAGGAGACAGTCTGAACTGGAAAGACCAGAACTTTAGGGTGGGTTGAGTTGAGTTACAGCTGTTGCTTTATGAAAACAAAAACAAGCAAAACAAAACAAAATAAAAGACAGTAAACAGCCAATCTTAGTAAGTTACCAGCCTCTTGCTCTATCTGTTGTCATCTTTTCTTGTGTGTATGAGGTTTATTTGGGTTTTGGAAAGGATACCTCAATTTATAACCTCCATAATTCTCACGGAATCAGTTTACAGTGAAATAAATCATACCAAGAGGGGGCTCCTAAGTCAAAGAGAATGATTTATTTTGGCTCTAAAGAGTGTTTGAATCTTGACAGCAGTTTGTTCTAAGCAAATGTTCATTTTAACAAAGAAAGGTTTAATGTAACAAAACATGTTTCCAGACATTGTTGGGTTTTGTTTTTAGTATAGGGTTGAGTGTTTTTGCAAATTATTGAGTTTTCTCAATTTTTATAATGCTGAAAAATTAATAACCAGATGGTAAAATACTCTGACTGTGGGCATTATGTAAGTCACTGAAGGACACTGTTAATGGAGACAGGCACAGTTTTTCTCTGACTCCATAAAGGATTTGGATTTTAAAATGCAATTGGGCTTAATGTTCCATCTTAATATGCATTCCATGGCATCATGTCAATCTACCATAAAAATTAGAGAAAGTTTCTATTGGCCAGGAATAAAAAAGGAAAGAAAGTAGAAATGTAATTGCTCTTTTGAGAAGTTTATCAAGCTTATGAGGGAATAAAAATATTTTGTATGTATGTGGTAAAGCTTACGTGAGGGCCTCCATTCTGCTGGAGCGGGCAGACTCGCTTTGATGAAGTCACATCAGACAAGAGTGAGCGCTTTGTCCTTGGAAAACAATAACCTTTTTTGCACTCTATGCAAGAGGCCCAGTTTTTCTAAGGCCTGACACAAAAGTCTGGGGACAATTGAGGAGAAGCTAATTCCCAATGTTGAACTTTTTCTTATTCAATTCTTAAATGGGGCTAGGAAAGTTCAAAGTGCTGGTGGCAGTTGGGGAGTTTTCTGGGTATTTATTCCAAAGTGTCAGTTATGCAAGATGAAAATTTCTGGAGAACTAATGTACAGCATGGTGACTATAGCTAACAATGTTGTATTGTTTCTTGAAATTTGCTAAGAGGGTAGAACTTCTCACCACACATGGAAGAAGGAAGGAAGGAAGGAAGGAAGGAAGGAAGGAAGGAAGGAAGGAAGGAAGGAAGGAAGGAAGGAAGGAAGGAAGGGAGGAAGGAAGGGAGGAAGGAAAAGAAAGAAGGAAGGAAGGAAAAGAAAGAAGGAAAGAGAAAGAAGAAACAAAGGTAGATAGGAAGGAAGAGAAAATGGTAAGGATGTGAAGGGATGGATATGTTAATTAGCTGAATTGTGGTGATCATTTCAATGTGTTCGCATATCAAAACATCAAGTAGTGCATCTTAAATATATACAATTTTTATTTTTCTATTATATCTCAAAAATGCTTTTTTTAAAAAGGGAAAGGAAAATACAAAATGCAAAATATAACAATCCCAAACCCAAAATCACCTAGCTTTTCTCCTATGTATTCTTTAATTTTTTTAACATTTTATTTTTTAATTTTATTGGGTTTTCTTTTAGAAGTCTCATAATTTTGCAATTTACATTGAGGTTTATGATCCATTTTGAGTAAATTTTTATGAAAGATGAAAATAAAAGATGTGAGATTTTAAAAAAGGACAAATCTTAAAGAAAAAGAAAAAGACAGCTAGTCCCTTGCAGAAGAGGGACTTTGCCCTGGGCTTGGCCAGCGCACCTCATCCCGAGCTCCTGCTGGCTTCACAGGCAGGACAGGATGCTGGGCTGTTCAGGCAGCCAACTCTGCTATATGGCTTGGTTGTTCCATGATGTGGGCTGAAGTCCACCAGAGCTAGCTTGGCACTTTTGCAATCATTTTATTGGTCTCATATTGTAGATTAAGTCACAATCTAGCACTTCAGATGGTCCCCTAGACTCCATATTTTGGTCTCACTCTGGTGCTCATTCTTTTTCCTTTATACTATCCATCTGGATTGGTGATACCAATTCTAGAAATTTTAAAAATTATTTTTATTGTGGTAAAAAGTGAATAACATACATTTTACCACCTTAATAATCTCTAACTGTGCAGTTTAGTAGTGTTAAGTACATTCACATTTTTATGCACCAATCTCCAGAACTTTTCCATCTCTATACCCACTAAACTACTCCCCGTTCCCTCTCCCCCAGCCCTGGTAACCACGATTCATTTTCTATCTCTATGAATTTGACTACTCTAGGTACCTCATATAAGTACAATCATACAGTATTTGTCTTTCTGTAGCTGACTATTTCATTCAGCATAATGTCCTCCAGGTGTCTGAGTTTCCTTCCTTTGTAAGGCTGAATAATATTTCATTGTGTGCATATGACACATTTTGTTTATTGAGTCATATTTTGATGAACACTTGGGTTTCTTATAATTTAGCATAGTTTGAGTAGCAATGCTATTCTATTAGTATTTCTACAACAATCTGTTCCAAGGCCTCAATTTTTTTTACTATGAGACATCTTTTTCCCAAAAAACACTTTACTGACTTTAACACAAAGTATCAATTTTAAATAAGGCAAAAGGATGGCTGTGTGTTCTTTCACTGTCTTCTTACTGGAGTATTTTCTAATAGGCCCACCCAAGCCATTATCTGATTCTCTAAGGAAATAGACCTATTGTACATACTATTTGCTATTAATCAAGGCTCACACTCTCTGAAATGCTAATTTGTAGATTTTTGGTCACTGATGATGCAAGTGATTTCAATCCAGTAGAAAAGATGACCCTCAAGGTTGTAGTACTTTTATCACTGTGAGTGGCATCATTAACAGTGTTCTATCTTATCTAGTAATCTTACTTGAACATTCATTCTCCAGTGCATATAGGGGGGTCTCTAAAAAACGTATGCACACTTTAACGGCTGTTAGCTGTTAAATAAAAATGAAATGTATTTTAATAAACATTGCCTTTATAATTATTCAAAGTGTGTGTATGCATTTTTTGGGATACCCTATATATATTCAGTCTCTTAAATGCTCTTTGTACCAGTGTTACCATTCTGTTGCTCTTTCATTAATGAATTAAATAAATATAAGTTACATGCTCATATTATGTTTATATATGAACCATATTTATAACTTTAAAAAATTACACTTTGATTTTTTTTCTGCTAGAGCAGCCAGTGTAAATGTCCACTTTTTAATTCAGCAAACTTTTCATTGCCCAGCTATAGAGAAGCCCCACTGTGTCAGAAGGGTATGCATGAGACCCCTACAAGGATAAAATAGAAAACGGCTTTATGCTAAATATAGTTATAGTGACCTTTTTTTTAAAAAAAAGAAAACTGACCAACAATACAATAACAAATTTAGCCTATAAGTGTGTCTAGGCATTTAATCTGACACAAGGCAAAATAAACCTACATGTTGACATGTAAACCAAGAACTACTAGGTTTCTGTTCATCACAACTCTGCTATGCAGCATGAAGGCTAACGAAGCCTCAAAGTGTGTTTCCCAAAAGCCAGAGTAGGAAGGCTGGCTAAGCTCACAGGTTTCAACAAAGATAGTAAAAATTAAATAAGCAGCTAAGTTTCCATAAATTCAGCATTCTCCTACCCACCTGTTGCCAAACCGCCCTGATTTGGAGATGTGCTGCTGTCCTTGCAAAGGGTTTACTAGAATGCTTCTGCTCTTCCCTGGCAAAGTACAAATAACTGAGGAAAACAAGCCAGGGACACAATCAGCCCCTGCTGATCCCTTTTCTTTCTACCTAGGTGTGTGTGTGTGTGTGTGTGTGTGTGTGTGTGTGTGTGTGTGCCACACAGCACGGAATTTTAAGTGTTCCTGAGATCAATTTATTTGACATTTAGTGAAGAGCAAGTGGTTCATTTTAAAAGTGTTTCCCTAAAGATTAGGGACTTATTCTCAAAGATGGAAGAAATATCTTTGTTGCCTTCCTTTTTGATATTCAGTACCTAGAAGAGAGACCAGCATGAATTAATCAATGGCCTACTGAATTATGTACATCTTACTTCTTCTTTTGTCCTCTGTGAGAGTAAATACTAAGATAAATGGTAATCTCTAAACAAAAATTGAAGGAAGATTAGAAAAGCAAATGATGTATTTTAATTAATTAGTACAGGCCATGGTGAACTCTATTAAAAGCCTCTCCTACAGCTTAATCACTGTCACATTGCAAAATCTACCTTGATAAAAAGAAAAACTTTAAACTATGGCCTTTCTCAGTTTTCTCCATTTATGTGTGGGAGTTCACCTCTGAGAGATCATCTGTTTGAATTTGACTCTAAATTATCCAATAGCCAATATTCCATTTGCATTTGGTCGCCCTGTGGCTAAATGGAGAGGGCTGGTGGTCTCACCCTGGGAATAACAGAGGCCTCCCTGGCATTGTGACTGCCCTGTGGAGTAAACGGGTGGTAGATGGAGAAATTTCTCTGTTGGAGTTGATGAAGCTCTCTCCATTTCTAGGAAATCTTTCTCAATTCTGGTTTTATAATTTTACGAACCTCTGCTTTACGTGCAATACTTGCATTGGGTTATTCCAGTCTCTTAAGGAAAATTGGTACCCAAATTCTTTTTAGTGGTGTTTTTTTTTTAATATTCTTACTTTGATGTCATAATATTTCAGGAATAATCACACGTGATTCTGTAATTCTTTCAAGTTTTGAAGAAACCATGGTGAATACAGTAGTCCCTATTTACTCAGAATTTTGCTTTCTGAAGCTTCAGTTAGTGATAGTTAACAATGGCTCAAAAATATTAAATGGAACATTCCAGAAATAAACAGTTCATAAGTTTTAAATTGCAGACCATTCTGGGTAGTGTGATGAAATTTGCACTGTCCAGCTCCATCCCTCTCAGGACATGAGTCATTCTTTCATCCAGCGTGTCCATGGTGTGTACACTCTCTGCTCGTTACTCACTTAGTAGCCATCTGGGTTACCAGACTGATGTGGTCCCAGCATTGCGGTGCTTGTTTTGAAGTAACCTTTATTTTACTTAATAAGGGCCCCAAATGCAAGAATAATGGTGCCGGCGATTCAGATATGCTAAAAAGATGCTGTAAAGTACTTCCTTTAAGTGAAAAGGTATGCATGTAAATGGAAAATAACAGTATATTTGGGGTTCTATACTGCTTGCAGTTTTGGGCATCAGCTGGGGATCTTGGATCATATCCACCATTAGAAAGGAGGGCTACTGTATCATAAATGCATACTGAGTGTCAGTTGTGTATGAGCCCTGTCCCTAGCACTTCAACAGTCTGCTCTGAGTGACCTGGATTTCTAAGATGGTCCATTACCTGGTTTGGGAATCAGATATTTCCTGAAAGAGGTCTTCATTGTTTCCTGGGTTTTGAAATTAAGCTCCCAGTTTTTAAAGACATCATCTGTAAGACAGGAGTCTCCAGTAGTTTTCATTTAAGTGTTTACTGTGAGCTAGAAACTGTAGTGAGTCAAGTGTTTTACATGCATTTGTTAATTTAAATCCCTACACCAATCCACTGCGTTGGAAGATGACTCTTATCATCCCCACTTTAGAGATGACAACACTGAGGTTTATTGAGAACATATCATTTGTTCCAGATTGGACAGCCAGCTTTGAGTCCAGATCTGTGTGATTTCACAGCCTCTCTGCTATACTATGTCCAATTTGTTTTTTACAGTTTTTTTTTTTGTAAATTCTCATTCAGTGTCATGATATTTCAGTAATTATGCACCATTTGATTATACGTTTTAAATGTTAGGAAACCAAGTCTTCATTACCAAGTGCTGGCTGAGTCAGATTTAACATTTCACATGTCTCTTTTGCATGGTCTGGATTTCCAATTATTTCATCAGCTGATTATTGGTCAGACATGTTTCTGAAGGGAACTTTAATCATGAAAGTTATTTTAAACTCCTAATTATCCAGGATATTTTGTTTAAAGATGAGGATAGCTGGCAATTTTAATTCCCCAAGTGTTGAAATATCGTGGAAAAGAAAAACCACCAAACAGCTTGCTAACAAATGCCTTAGTGAATGAATCAGCAGGATTGTGCTCTTTATGTTGGGTGTTGGGTTTTTTTTTAAATGTTTTCTATGTGTCTGTACAACCTGGGTGTAGTGTGATGAGTTGTTCTAAGAAACCAGAGTTGAAAGGATAAACGGGATTGACAGAATAAACAGAGTAAATCCTGAGTGTGGGAGAAGGTTTACATGTCAACCTTCTTTTGCAGCCTTAACTCACATGCCTGGCCTTTTGGGAGTGCGCCCAAAGCTTTCCCTTGTGAACTGGTGGAAATGGCTTCCCAACACTGTGAAGCCAATTTCTTTGATTTCTCATTGACTAGTGCAGGGTCCTAGGCAGGCCCCAGCAGACTGAGGTTGCTACTAGTGGAGCTCAGAAAGCTGGATATTGCTCAGTGAACAAACACGTGCACAAATGTACTGGGAAAAGAGGAAGAGAGGGGCACGCGCGCACACACATACATACACACACAGGATTACTTAATGGAAAATAAATGGACTTATTGTTGTTGATCATCATGGCTGACACCTCAAATTAAATGGCACATTTGTCTAAAAAATTTTCCATTTTATATTTGTCAAGCGCTCTCATCTGAGGAGTTTTAAAGGCGCACACCACTGCATAAGTACTGATCCATTGGCACTATTAAATGAGCAAGTTGGGGTGAAGATAAACAAGAAAGGGAAATTGAAGAAGGAGTTTAAAAAGTTATGAAAAGAAAATGGAAGAACAAACCTTGTGTGCCAATGGTGGGGTCACCCAGCAGTGGGAATAACAAAAGGTGGAGCTGAGTCTATAGCAGAGCTCCTTTTACTAACAGTGCTGTGTGGGCACTTGTGGACCTGGGCAGATTTCCTTGCTGAGAAGAGCTGGAGTGAGCTCATAAAGTAGTCGTCAGGGCAGCACAAAGTGCACATTCGAAATGGTTCAACAAAGTTGCAGAATTTTTCATAATTTGTGTAGCAAAACAGCTGCATTTTGGAGCCCAGGTGGTGGTGTCTCAGGTGTCACAGAGAGAATAAAGACCAGGTCAGTGTGGAGCTGGGCTGCATTGGAGATCTCAGGACTGGCCCAGAGGGACACTAGCCCCCATCCATGGGCCACCAGTGTACACTTGTAACATGAGCTCACACAGATCCCCAGGGCAGCTACAGCTTGAGTTAATAGCACATAATTCAGCCCCTCACGAAGGTTTTCCTAGAAATCTACCCATGAACTCTTTGTGGATTCAGTACAGGATCTCCCTTCCTGAGAGAGCAAAATTGCATCTTTTGGTATTTGTTTATTTGCAGCCGTTAGATGAAGCCTCAGTCACCAGTGTCTCTACTATTTTTCTCCTTCCTGTCTCATATTTATCACTGTTCGTCTTGTAAGACATAGTAGAGTATCCCTCCACATTTAGGATTCTTAGCAGTAGGATTTTTCTCTTGTGGTGTATGGGAAAGAATACTGATTTCTTGTCACCAGAAAACAGAGGTAAAGCTGAGACACAATGAAACTTGAAGTTTAAGGTTTTTGGGGAACGATGAAAGAGTGAGTTGACTCAGACTCCTTTCTCCTCTTTAGGTGTAAACATTTTAAAAAATCTCCACCCCTCCTTTATGGCAACCATCAGCTTGTTCTTTATATCTATGGGTCTCTTTCTTAGTATTTATCTATTTATTATTTAGATTCCACATATAAGTTAAATCGTGGCCTGCTGGCTGGGAGGAGGGCTGGAAGGAGGGGCCCAGGAGGTTGGCCACTGGCCCCAAAGAGGGTGGAGGTTTCCCTTTTTTCCACATCCTCACCAACACTTGTGGTTTGTTGATTTATTGGTGATAGCCATTCTGACAGGTGTGAGGTGATATCTCATTATGGTTTTAATTTTCATTTCTCTGATTACTAGTGAAGTTGAGCACCTTTTCATGGGTCTTTTGGTCATTTTTATGTCCTTTTTGGAGGAGTGTCTATTCATGTCCTCTGCCCATTTTTAAATTGGATTGTTTATATTTTTAGTGTTAAATTGTATGAGTTCTTTATAAATTTTGGATGTTAACCCTTTATCGAATGTATCATTGGCAAATACTTCTTCCATTCAGCAGATTGTCTTTTCATTTTGTTGATACTTTAGGGGTACACATTCTGTGACCATATCTCCCCCAAATGCATGAGACTTTCAAAGTGACATTTGTTTTCTTGGCACTGAAATCCAGAATATTGAGCGTGATGCTATTAACCAAAGCCTCTGGACTGAAACAGGTGTTCTATTTTTTATTATATTTAATTTTTTTAATTGAATTTATTGGGGTGACATTGGTAAATAAAATTATATATGTTTCAGGGATACAATTCTATACTACATCATCTGTATATTCACCAGCTGGTCAGGTTTCTTTTCATCACCATTATCCTACCTTTGCCTTCCCCTACCTCCCCAACCCCCTTTCCCTCTGATAATCACCATACTGCTGTCTGCCTATGAGGTTTTATTTTATTTTGTTTTTTGTTACTATGTGCTTAATCACTTTACCTTTTTCACCCCCCCACCCCATCCCTTCTGACAGCTGTCAGTCTATTCTCTGTATCTATGAGCTGTTTCTATTTTGTTTGTTAGTTTATTTTGTTCATTAGATTCCACATATAAGTGAATCATATGGTATTTGTCTTTCTTTGACTTATTTCACTTAACATCATACTCTCAAGGTACATAAAAAGGTGTTCTCTTATACAGAGGGCACAGAACTGGAGAGGAGCAGGATAGGAGGGAGCTGCACATTGCATCCTTTAAAGGTAGTCTCGTAACTTTTTCCTTACATTCTTATTCCCTTAACAATGTGCTTTGCTCTTTGAATCTGAGCCTCCCTGTCCCACTTGAAGTATTTCCTCTGCGTTTACGATAGCCGCAGAGAAGTTCTCCTGCTAGACAAGGATGGATTTCACATTATGAAAGGAGCGGGGAAGGCACTACAGAGCACCATAGAATGGCCCGGGCTCTATTTATTTACTTTAGAGGTGGTGGCAGCTGAGGACGAAAGTTCAAAAGACACAAAGTTGTGTATGAATTATGATGTGATATGTTCAGCTTTTAGCTCACCACTGGGCAGACCTTCAAAGTTAGTTTTCAGTGGATTTTTCTCAGGGGGCCACACCATCATCTTCCAAATGTGAGTTTGAGGATGCTTCCCATCTTACATCACCCTCAAATAACTGCCAGAGAAACAAGAAACAAAAACTATACAATTTACAGTTCACCCTCTTTGATGTAAGGTGGGACAGGGGACGGAAAGCAAGGGCCTCTGAGTAGAATGTTGTTGGGATTGCCACAGAAAGCGAACTCTCATTGCCTTGAGAAGAGAGCAAGCTGCCCCAGCAAATCTAGAATATTAGAAAGACTTCACACAGATAAATTGAGCTTGATGTGTGTCAAGGTGGGGGAGGGGAACAGAAAAGAAACCAAACAGCATGTGCCAAGGATTTGCTGAACATGTTTTTTAAAAAAATGCTGACCGGCATTAAATTAAGTAACAACTGAAGATTACACAAGAGTAAACACTGCTGCTAATGTTTGACTAAAAGCTAACAGAGGGCTCTAAGTGACTCCAGTGAATTTATAGATCATGGCAATAACAGCCCCAGGGGACCAGGGATGCTGAAGGTGGGGGAGACTGTTTTTATAGCCAGAAGCCACGTTTTCAAGTTTAGAAAAAGAAAACTAGAACTCAAGAACTTCTTTAGAAACTTCAGGGAAGGAAGGAAAGGAGAGAGAGGCAGGGAGAGAAATTATGTGTCTGTGGGCTTGGGGTAAAAAAAAGGGAGGGGGAACATGTAAGCTTTAAATAAATGATAGAATCAAAGAGTTAACTGTTCCTGTAGGTCAGGGGTTTCATAAATTCTAGACTGTGTCAGGGGTGCATCTACCCCAAATGAAAGAGGGTAGATGCAATTCCCCTTGTGATAAAATAAAATTGATTTAACTTTGCAACATTTAGCTTCAAGTCATACAGCAAATGATTCTAAAATTATAGTCCCTCTCAGCACAACTTCTTTTGAAACAGTTTTAAATGCTTTTAAAAATGACATGTGCCAGTTATTTGGTACCATAGCAGTAGATATCCTTAGGTTGGGGTTTTATCATGTACTTTGATTTTCTAGGGCATTGGGGATGACCATAATTGCTGCACAATTCAATAGAATGGACTGGGCTAATTCAGCACTTTTTACTGCATTTTTTCCCCACATGGTAGTATCTAACATCTTCTTTCTCTTCTGTCAAAGTATGTTTATGAACCATCATATTTCCTGGGCTTGAATAATTTTCTTAATAAGGCATAAAACATTTGAAAATTTGCCCCCCTTATGTTAGTTAGCAGGTCATTATGAAGGAGATAGCATTGTTTAGCATGTCAGCCATTGGGTCCTGTCTGCATTGTGCTTGGTGACCTCAGAGGATACTCAAGGAAACCTAGTCTTTTCAAAAACCCTTCTTTCTTCTCGAGTTTTTGTCTTCTCTCAGGCAACAGGAAAAATATCTGCTGTGCTAAGCCAGCCTCCAGTTTAATTTTGGGTTCTCGTAAACAGTGGTCAAGTCTGGATAACATCGATACACAGTTTTCTGTGTTTGCCCAGATCTAACTTTAAAAATGCTAAAAGCCACCTAAATCCCATCTCTTTCCCTTTATTGCTCTTGGTTATCAGGCTGGGGAAATGGAATGGGCGGGTATGTTCCCAGTGCTGTTAAATCCTGTGCTAACTTCACTGATCCCGGCCCTTTGACTCAGGAAGCCTACTCTGCTTTCCAACATTCTCCAGGGACCCTCCCAGCAAGTCAGAAATCAAACACCCTGTCGACAGGGATGACTGGGATGCCAGAACATGCGCTTTGCTGGAGTAGCTGGAAGAGAAAAATCATGCTGTCTCATCCTTTCTGCACAGTCAGTGGACTTGTTTTATGACTTTTATCGCCAGATCCGAAACTTGATGGCTGACCTGACTTGCATCACCAGCGATATGGAGCTCTTTTAAAACATGGGAGACCACTTGGCATTTTCAGTTTTGCTATTTATGAATTTGCTCAAATATTCTGATGAGCAATTCTAAAAAATATAGCACCTCCAACTGTGGAGGTGTGTCAAACCATAACAAAACTGAAAGTGGTGCTTTCAGAGGGCCTGGAATTGGTAGACATTTGTTAGGTACGTGCCTCTGATCCTCCATACCCAATGTGAAAAACAAGCACTAGAATCACCCATGTCTACTGGGTCAATTTATTAAAGGAAACTGAGAAATGTCTAAAGAGGATTGGGCTTTCATGTATGGAGATGTTTGGAAATTCAAACAACTTACTGTAAGTCATAAAAAGTTTATCAGGAATTGATTATAGATAGTGTTACATTACAAACAAGCAGCTTGTGATCATGTGACATTTCCTTTCCTTGTCTTTAATGGAAAACACAATGTTAGGTTGCATTTATCTGGCTCTTTTGTTCTTCTACTTTACCTGAACAATGAAATTTATGTAATTTCTCCAAATCCCCAAATTGGGAAATGGTGAATGGTATTATAATAGCAATAATAGCTGAAATTAATTGTGTGTCTACTTGTCCACAGCTGATTATAGAACTGCCCAAGTCATGACTAAAGAGAGCAGCTCTGCCTGTGTTTCCACCTCTGATATAGCACCTCATTCTCGAGGAAAGATCCTGGGAGGGTCTACAGATATCAGACTTATTCTCTCAGCAGCTCAGAACTGGGCGATGACTTCCAGCACATAGTTTTCTTCCTGATGCCTTGATTCTCCTGCCTCAGAATACAGGCATAACAACAATAGTTTCTTTTATGTGTGCTGTTTTCTAATTTACAGTGCAATATCTCACACATTTCCTAATGTGATATAAGCTTCACCATTCTATAAGATGTGTGAAGCCTGAGAAAGAAGACCTACTAAAAAGAGCTCCTTGTGCCTAACTGGGCTAAAATTAAAATGAAACAAAAACAAACAAACAAAAAACAGAGCCTAGCAGCTGTTTCTACACAGGGCCTCTCACACAAACTGCACTTCTGAGAGAACCCAGCACTGCACTGCGGGCCTGCACTGTGTTCCTGCCAGCTGAGGCAGCCTTAATAAAGAAGTTCCTGGAATCTTATTTCAACCAATAGGACCAAGGCCTTTCCCATCCACTCAGAGCTGCACAGCTCTGACCAGCCAGAGTGGCTGTACTCTGCCCAATCAGAACATCACCTTGTAGATCAACCAAACTTTGAGGATTTGGAGTCCTCATTTGCATAAGGATGGACCAATCACAGACCAGGGTTGGAGACTTCTGTCTATATAAGCCTGCTCCCATCTGGCTCTGGGCATGCACTTTCAGCTGGTGAGGGGCTTGGCCTCAACAGTGCTGTATCACAATTGAGCTGTATTCACTGAATAAAATGTCCTTCATCACTGCACCCCAAATTGGGGATTCCTGTTGGTGTTCACCATGACTGTCAGTTGACAGATGCAATTATGCAATCAGGATCTTCAGGAAGCTGTAGCTCAGAGATGCCCAAGGCCACAAAACTGGTCAAAAAGTTTAGACATAAAAACTGGCTTTCTGCTTCTCAGTCAAAACATGTTTAAACCATATCCCCAAATTCTTTCTGCAGTAGAAATAACATTTTAGAGTAAGTTCCTTGTCGCGCAGCAGTTTCAGTGGGAGATCGCAAAGCACTTCATAACACCCCGCTCTGTGAAATGGTTCAACTAGCCACCCAAACTCTCTGAAGACCCTCCCTAAGCTGCTCACTCTGTATTTTGTACTTGAACCCACTTGTCATAGTAGACATCTTACCTCAGTAGATAAAGATATTAGAATTACTTATGTTTAAGAACACAGGTTGGGCCCAGAAGGTGTGGCTCAGTGGTTGAACCAGGCGGTCACAGGATTGATCCCCAGTGTGGGGCATGCAGGAGGGAGCTGATCAATGATTCTCTCTCACCATTGATGTTTCTAGCTCTCTCCTTCTCTCTTTCTCTCTGAAATAAAAAAAAAATGTATTTTGTGTTTTTTTATAAAAAGAACACAGGTTGGAACCAGGGCCAACAGACAGGGCAGAAAGGACACTAATCATGCAGAGGAGGGACATGCACTTAAAATATGCTGTGCTTGACAATGGAATACTATGCTGCGGTAAAAAAGAAGGAGTTCTTACCATTTGCAACAGCATGGATGGAACTGGAGAGCATTATGCTAAGTGAAATAAGTCAGTCGGAGAAAGATAAATATCACATGATCTCACTCATTTGTGGAATATAATGAACAACATAGACTGATGAACAAGGACAGATCCAGAGACAGAGAAGCATCAATCAGACCATCAAACCTCAGAGGGACGGTAGGGGAGGGTGGAGGTCGGGAGGGGAGAGATCAACCAAGGGACTTATATGCAGGCATATGGGCCTAACCAATGGACACAGACAACAGGGGGGTGAGGGCATGAGTGGGGGGATGGGGAGTAATGTGGGGATAAGGACACATATGTAATAACTTAATCAATCAATAAATTATAAATAAATAAATAAATAAATAAATAAAATTTAAAAAATACAAAATAAATGGACAATAAATAAATACATACATACATACATACATAAAATATGCTGTGCTTGGGCTTCCACCCTCTTGATTGTAGGGACATGTTGCTTTTTCTTAAAGCAAAGAACAAGACCTATTGGTGGTGACTGGGGCAAGTTCGGTATATCCCCCTCCCTCCTCCACTACCTTTGGCCAGTGTGGGATGCTAGCACGGGGAGGATTAAGTGCCTGGCCTACTTCTTCACTGCAATTTGCAGCCCACATGGATTTAGCTTAACTGAGGTTGGATACTGGAACCCCAGCTCAGAATTTCAGAATAGTCTGGGCAGTTTCCACAGATCTGAATCTGTGACCTGGAAGCAGGCTCTTACAAGGTATTCTCAGATAATGTGACTGGCTAGCTCATAAAGTGTTCCTATAAAAGCTGAAATCCTCTGTTCCAACCAAGTGGAGGGAGGGGAAGAGAGGAGGAAAAGAGAGGAAACTGGAGAGAAAAAGGCAAAAAGCCATGAAAAAGTAAAACTCACAAAGCCCCTTTTCTAAGAAGCCTTTAAGCTGGAGTTAACTAGCAAAGCACTCACAGACACATTGGGCAGGTTAATGTCCCAAAAGCAAGCAGGAGCCAGTAATAACAGGGTAAGGCAAATAGGAAGGTACGGCTGGTGAGGAAGCCTGTGCAGAACCACACCACCAGATACAGCAGTGACTCTACATCTAGGACTGGAGAGTCCGGCGCTGCTTCTCATAAAGCATTCTGTTCCCTCAGGGACAAATCCCTGGAGAATTAGGAGAGCTTTACAGTAAAATCAAGCCTTATCTCCACTGGGTTCTGAAGGCCTGGCTGGACGCCTGATTATTGCCTGCAGCTGAGATGGTCTTGTTTAGCAGAGACCTAAATGTGACAAGTTTCTGAGCGTGGCTATAGCTGCCAAGTGCTTGCCTGTCTGTTTCCCTGTGCTTTCTTTTTCTGAAGCAGTAGAGCATCGGCTTCTATTTCACTGGTTTCTATTTCTGTGAAAAACATTTCAGAACCGCTTTCCTCATCATTCCCACTAAAAATCAACCTTCCCTTCCTGTTGCACTGGAAGGTTTGATCCACATTCACCCATCCAGTCCCACCAGGCGGTCGGTTGCTGCCATCAGATGATGTCCCACCCTGGCTGTGTATACTTTTAAACGACTGAGCAATATCTGTGCTTATAAAAACAAACAGACCTAGATGCGGTCCCGGCGGCCGTGGCGATACACCCACGTTCCCTGTCCCTGCTGAGCTGGGCTTTGACTCTCCTCCAGTCAGAAATCTACAGGCCCTCATTCGTGTGGTTATTTTAGTTTTCAAAGTATTTTAAGGTGCTCCCAGACATAAAATGTGCACAGCACTAGTTCAGAGCACAGGCTTGGGGATCAAAAATTGGCTTAAACTATGATGTAGTCAATTATTGAGTAGTTGCTCTATGGTAAGTTTTATTTTGTTTTACATTTAAACCAATTTTAATGTTTTAATATAATATTTAAAGTATTTTAATTACAAACCATCTTTTTCTCATATGTTCTGAATTTTGTTTGTTTGTTTGTGTTTTTTTATCTTTATTGTTGAAAGTATTACAGATGTCCCATTTTCCCCCCCATTGACCCTATTCTATCCCACACCCTCCCGCTTCCCCAGGCCTTCATCACACTATTGTCTGTGTCCATGGGTTATGAATAGATGCATACAAGTTCTTTGGTTAATCTCTTCCCAACCACCCCCACCTTCCCTCTGAGATTCGACAGTCTGTTTCTGGATCTACTTTGTTCATCAGTTTATTTTGTTCTTTAGAATACACATATGAATGAGATACGTGTCTTTCTCTGACTGCCTTATGGGTAAGTTTTCTTTAACCTCTATGCTTCAATTTTCTATCTATAAAATGAGGCAATAGTGACATCTATCTGAATAGGCTTCTTGTGAGAACTAAATGAGATAATAAATGTGAAGTACTTAGCAGAGTGCCTGATTCAGAGACAAATACTACTTTAATAAAAGTTTTGCTATTTAATATCTCCTTATTTTATTCAAAAAGTTCTTGATTCTCACATGCATCTGTTTATACTGGGAGGTCTGATGGTTTGGAAGACAGGGGTAGGGAAGCCATGATGCAACAATGTCACATTTCATTCTATTACCACAGTTCTCACTAAGCACCCACCAAGCAGTTATTGGTCCACTTGGCCTGACTCCTCCACATGAGCCCATCCTAAAGTGAAACCTGGGAGAAGGTAGAGTTTTGGCAGGCGACAGAACTCTCATGGGAGGGAACTTGGTTGTTCATCGCAGTGTAAATGTTGCATCACCAGAACAGATTGGCCCTTCACACGTGGGAGATGGTCAGGGAATGGCAGGTTTTGTCTAAGGCATCTTTGGAATCTCATGGCACCATGAACCAGACAGAGCCTTCTTCTCCTCCTGGTGAAAGTGTGAAGTGCAGGGATTAGCGAAGGACCTGAAGGAAGGCTGGTGGTGAAAATATTCAACTCTGCCTTCTAAGTTACTTCTTCCTAAGGGTCCTGCAACACATTCCTGTGAGTGTGGTGCTGTTGGTAGACCCTGTCAATTAGCAGATCTATAGGCAAAAAACTGAGGATGGATGTGGCAAAATACTTTAAACCAGTGATTCTCAAACTTCCTGTCTCCAACCTTAGTGAGCTGGACTAAGTGAATTGGCAGAAGCTTTTCTCTAAAAAGAATCACGTTAATCCTGGCTGGGTGGCTCAGTTGGTTGGAGCATTGTCCCATTCATCAAAAGGTGGCGGATTCAATTCCTAGTAAGGGAACACACCCAGGTTATGGGTTTGGTCCTGGTTGGGGCATGTGCAGGAGACAACTGATCGATGTTTTTCTCTCACATTGATGTTTCTCTCTCTCTCTCTCCTTTCCTCTCTCTGAAATCAATAATAATAATAATAATAATAGTAATAATAGAACCAAGTTAGAGAATATAAGTTGTCGATTTTAACTTTTTCTCACACATTTTTTAAAACATGTAGTGCCCCTTTCTGCATATGCCAATGCCAAGTATATAAATAATTAATTGGGCCATATTAAGAGGAAAAAAACTGATAAAACAAACAAGGCAACTTCTTTGTGTGCCATACCATTCAGATATTTTATGCTTGAGGTAAAGAAACCATCAGTGGTCAACTCCAGTCTTGAGTAGATTATGAAGTCTGTGTCTATGGGTTTGAATTTAAGCCTACCAAATGCTCAGTTCTCCTAACATTTTCTTGTACCTCACTTTTCTCCAGAGTAAATAAGCTTCAAATATCCTTCCAGGGCTAGTTATTAACCATGAATAGTGAGAGGCCTTAACAAATACGAAATGTTATATATAGACACAACAGTAAATCAGAGAGTTCTCTACATTAAGCGACACTCAGAGTTTCCCTGAAACACTGCAGTCTCTCAGTTTTCCAACAGTGCCAAGGGCAGACCAAAGTTCCCTGGTGTAGCTCTTTAACACGGCAGTCCTCAAGGGTGGATTGAATTAGGCAAGTTATCCCCTTTATGCCCTGTGTCCACAGACAACACTCCGACGGGGTAACATAAAACCACAGATTGGTTTCCTTACAGTGGTATTTAAGTGAACTAGGAAAGCAGCCCTTGCCATGGGTATAGAACTGGGGAAATAAGTATCACAGGAGAAAATGGACCTTAAAAGAAACAACAAAAACCTTCCTAACTGCTCCAGACATTATGCTTAAAGGTGTGTTTCCTTGGCAACGGGTAGTTTTCTGAAATTGGTTCTCAGGCCTCAGATCTCCCCAAGGTGTTTATGTTGCACTTTGACTCAGTAAGAGCCATCACTTCCCAGGCCTTCCAGCTGTCACCAGCAGACCACACGCTCCTGCCATTCAGCAATCAGATGACAGAGGGGAAAGGTTCAAAGATCTTTTCTCAGAACTAGCTGGCTCATCTACCCTCCAGTATGTTACTCACCCTGTAGATGTATAGAGCATGTAAAAATATACTGGGACTCTGCAATGTGTACACACACACACAAACACACACACACACACACACACACACCCCTCCCACTGGCTCCTCTACTCTGTCAGGCTTGTCTGGGCATGTGAGCCCAGATGAAGCCCAAATGAAGCCCGGCTGAGTTTCAGGGAAGGAATTTGCCTGTCTAGAGCTGGGGTGCAGGTTTGCTGAAATGGAAACTGATCTGTGGGATGACAGCAAAAAAAAAAAAAAAAAAGGTGATTTTTAAATGAGCAGAGAGGACATTGTGCTAGTTACTAATGGCCAGCTTTGCTTCCAATTGGAAGCTTGAGGAATAAAAATAACAAACAGCATCTGTAGGGACAAAAATGCATCAGAGGTTGCTAGGGGTTGAGGATAAGAGGAAGGAGATTGACTACAAAGGGACAGAGAACTTCTCAGCGTGTTAAAAAGACTGTCTTGACTGTGATGATGTTACTTGACTGTGTATGTTTGTCAAAATTCATACAACTGTATCCTGAAAAGGAGGAGGAATTCTATCACATAGGAATTGTAACTAAATAAATCTGATTTTAAAACCAGTGTAGCTTTGGAGGACATTTAAAACTAAAGAGCATTTTGAGACACTAATGCCTCTTTAAAATAATTTTGGATTTAAGTTTTTAATTAAAATAAATAAATCTTTTATGGAAAATGTTTACTCTTTAAGACCCATGTGAAAATACAATCTGTGTGTTTCAAAGTTGTCTGTACTTTTTGTTTGAGCATTTTATAGGATTAACTAGAGGTCCAATGCATGAAATTCATGCAAGGGGCTCGGCCCTCACAGCCGTGGCAGCTTGCCTCTACCCTCGCAGCCCTGGCTTTGTTCGGAAGGACGTCTAGAAGGTCACTCTGCTGTCTGGTCTAATTAGCATATTACACTTTTATTATTATAAATTATTTGTGTGTTTTTTTTTAAAAGAAGTTGGGTTTATGAACAAAAGACAGCTGTGATTCTGAAAATTGGTTTTGAGATCTCAAAGTCACGGGTGTGGAGAGAATTTAGAATTTCTAAAGGATAATCTATTTAAAAAACCTAAGAAAATAGCTATTAGAACTAATAGTTTATTATGATACCTGAATGCAAAATGTACAAAATGTAATGAGGGAAAAGAGTTTTATTTTTTTAAATTGATTTCAGAGAGAAGAAGGGAGAGGGAGAGAGAGATGGAAACATCCATGATGAGAGAGAATCATTGATCAGCTGCCTCCTGCATACCCCCTACTGGGGATCCAATCCAAAACCCAGGCAAATGCCCTGACCAAGACTTGAACTGGTGACCTCTGGTTCATAGGTCGATGCTGAACCACTGAGCCACACCAGCCAGGAAAGAGTTTTTACGATGGAGGGAAAAACAAAGCAATCAAACCAAATGACAAAAACAATAACAAAACATAGAAATAAGGTTAAAAAAAAGTATAAGGCCTATATGAAATTAGTTATAAAATTTTAGTTAATAGTACATAAGCAGATTTGAATAAATTGAAACATAATCCATATTATTGCATGATGCCACATTTTATTAAATTAACTAGAGGCCCTGTGCATAACATTCATGCACTGGGGGAGGGGGGCCCTCAGCCCGACCTGCACCCTCTCGTAGTACAGGAGCCCTCAGGGGATGTCCTCCTGCCCGCTTAGGTCCACAGGGATAGGGCCTAAACCGGCAGGCGGACATCCCCCAAGGGGTCCTTAGTGCTGCCGCAGAGGTGAGAGAGGCCCCTGCCACCGCCACTGCACTCGCCAGCCGTGAGCCTGGCTTCTGGCTGAGCAGTGCTTCCCCTGTGGGAGCGCACTGACCACGAGGGGGAAGCTCCTGCATTGAGCATCTGCCCCCTGGTGGTCAGTGTGTGTCATAGTGACCAGTCATTCCCAGTCGTTCTGCTGTTAGGGTCAGTTTGCATATTACCTTTTTATTATATAGGATAGAGGCCTGGTGCATGGGTGGAGGCCGGCTGGTTTGCCCTGAAGGGTGTCCCGGATCAGGGTGGGGGTCCCGCTGGGGTGCCTGGTTAGCCTGGGTGAGGGGGGACTGAGGGCCATTTTTAGACTGGCCACACCCCCTTCAGAGTGGGGGTCCCCACTGGGGTGCCTGACCAGCCTGGGTGAGGGGCTGATGGCTGTTTGCAGGCTGGTCACACCCCCTTTAGGGTGGGAGGTCCCCACTGGGGTGCCTGCCAGTCTGGGTGAGGGGCTGAGGGCCGTTTTCAGGCTGGCCAAACACCCCAGCAACAGAAGCTCCCAGCCTCTCCTTTTTTTTTTTCTTTTTTTATTCTGGGATTTATTTATCTTTGATAATTGAAACTTTGTAGCCTTGAGAGGAGCTCAGAGCCGGCCAGGGCAGGTGGGAGGGAAGCTTGGCTTCCTCCATCACCAGGGCAACTAAGCCTCCTGCTCACTCCAGCTCCGTGGCCACGGCCAGCTGAAAGCAGGTATCTGGGGTTTATTTACCTTCTATAATTGAAACTTTGTTGCTTTGAGTGGAGCTCAGAGCTGGCCATGGCAGGCAGGAAGCTTGGCTTCCTTCATCGCCGGGGCAACCAAGCCTTCTGCTTGCTCCAGCTCCGTGGCTGCCGGCCGCCATCTTGGTTGGGTTAATTTGCATATAGTTGCTCTGATTGGCTGGTGGGCATGGCTTAAGGCATAGCGAAGGTATGGTAACTTTGCATGTTTGTCTTTTATTAGTGTAGATTGTTAGACCCAATATGATACAACATTAAACAGAGAAGAGAGAATAAAAAGTTTCCAGTCATTTTAAATCAGTAGAGGAAATAAAATAATATTCAATGGTTCATTGTTTGAGGTGAGGAGGGTGACCCATTCTATATCTCTAAATAAGTTCTAAATGAATTAATACATTTAAAAATAAAAACACAAAAAGAATAGAAGAAATTATGGTAAACATTCATCAACTTCCATGGAGGCACATTTTTTCCCCCTCACCTGAGGATATTTTTTCCATTGCTTTTCAGAAGAGTGAAAAAGAAGTAGGGAGGGAGAGAGAGAGAGAGAGAGAGAGAGAGAAAGAGAGAGAGAGAGAGAAATATTGATGCAAGAGAGACACATTGACTGGTTGCCTCCCGCATGTACCCCAACCAGGGGAGGGGAGCGAACCCGCAACCCTTCAGTGTGCAGACTGACACTCTAACCACTGAGAACACTGGCCAGCACAAGAAGATAGATTTTTAAATATCAAAACTCATGATAAAAAAACAAAAATCAAATAATAACATAAAAAATGGCAAGATGTAAAATGAAGGTTAACATGGTTTTTATATGAAGAGCTTCTAGAAATCAATTATTAGAAGGTAAATATCATAAACAGGAAAATTGTCAATTTTCACAAAAAGACAGTCTGTATAAGCAGAAAATAATTAGACAATAACTCATGAGAAAATTCCAGGTTTACTATTTATTTAGAAATAATTAAAGGAAGATATTAGTTTATGTTAAATTTGCAAATGTTTTAAACAAAGAAAACAAATCATTACATACTTGGAAAAATTTCAAGAAAAAGAAAAGTATCATCCCTGTCATCGTGGCTCAGTGTTTGAGCATTGACCTATGAACCAGGAGGTCAAGGTTCAATTCCTGGTCAGGGGCACATACCAGAGTGATGGGCTCGATCTCCAGTAGGGGGTGTGCAGGAGGCAACTACTCAATGATTCTCTTTCATCATTGATGTTTCTATCTCTCTCCCTCTCCCTTCCTCTCTGAAATCAATAAAAATATATTTAAAAGAACAAAAACTAAGAGAAGTGAAGAGAGAGAAGAGAAGAGAAGAGAAGAGAAGAGAAGAGAAGAGAAGAGAAGAGAAGAGAAGAGAAGAGAAGAGAAGAGAAGAAGGGAAGGGAAGAAAAGGAGAAGGAAAGAAAAGAAAAGAAAAGAAAAAAGAAAAGAAAAGGAAAGGAAAGGAAAGGAAAGAAAAGAAAAGAAAAGAAAAGAAAAGAAAAGAAAAGAAAAGAAAAGAAAAGAAAAGAAAAGAAAAGAAAAAAGAAATCATACACTACTGTGGTCAATTATAGATTTTTCAGAATTTTTGGTTGGAAGTGTGACAATATGTATCCAAAGACTTAGAGCTTTGGATAATATTTTACTTAATAATTCCTCTTCTAAGAATCTGTCCTTAGAAAAAAATTTAATAAGTATAAAACTTTAGGTACAAGAATGTTTATCACAGTTTTATTCATAACTGTGAGAAATTATAAAATAGGTTTAATTAATTACAGTACTGAAAATTACCTTTTCAAAAATATTTAAGGCCTTGGAAAAATGTAAAAAATAATGTTATGTCAAAAATATAGAATGCAAAGCTGTATGTACATGCTTTTACTTTTTGTAAAAAAGATGGGTTTGGTTACAGATGTATATACATATGTACCCACAGAAGAAGACTGGAAGGCTTTGCACAAATGAAATGTTAATAGTGGTTCTCAGGATAATGGAATGGTTTTTAAATTATCTTTTTTGGTATTTCTCCATATTATCTGCAAAAAGAATATATTAGTTTTATGATCAAAAGCATAAATATTATTTTTGTGATTTTCTTTGCCATCAAGGGCTCCCCCTGCTGCTCACCTAAAATATTATCGAGTGTTGGCCTCTTCTTATTTCAGATTTTCCTCTTCTAAAATGCTCCATTCTTGATCTTGGTGACAACTCTACTTCTTATTTCCCATAGGAACAAAGTCTTCTAATTTTAATACTTAGAAAGATATCTCAAGTTATAGACTTCTTCCGTTTTTCATTGAGATATAACTCATCTACACTAGTCATTATATTGAAGTTTATGATTCAGTGGTTTTTAGTATCCTCAAAAATTGTGCAACTGTCACCATATCTAATTTTAGAGTATGTTCACAACTCCAAAAAGAAACCTCATACCTATTAGCAGTCACTCCCTATCACATCTTCCCCAGTTCCTTTCTTTGTCTAAGGATTTGCTATATTGGATATTTCATAAGTGGAATCATACTATATGTGGTCTTTTGTATCTGGCTTTTTTTCACTAGCGTGTTTGCAAGGTTTATCTATATTGTAGCATGTATTAGAACTTGAGTCTTTTCATGATTAAATAATATTCCATTGTTTGAATATTCTGCATTTTGTTTATTTATTCACTAGTTAATGGACATTTTCCCACTTTTTGGTTATAATAATTAATGCTGCTATAAACATTATTACATATAGGTTTCTGTGGAGATATTTTATATTGTATTGGGTATATACTTAGAAATGGAATTGTTGAGTCATATTATAACTTTATATCTAACTTTTTTGAGGAACTGCTGAACTCTTTTTTTAAAATGACCTTATCATTTTATATGCCCAGTAGCATGTTTATGTTTCCACTATCCTTATCCTCACCAATACATACATGCTGTTTTTCTGATTAAAAACCATCCTAGTGGGTATGAAGTGCTATTTGATTTGCATTTCTCTAATGACTAATAATGTTGAACTTTTTTTTTTTTCATGTGTGTTCAGGCTATTTGTGTATATTCTTTGAAAAAGTGTCTATTCAAATTTTCTGCCTGTTTTTTAATTGGATAATTTGTATTTTTATTGTTGAGGTGCAATTGTTTTTATATATTTTGGGTACTAGACCCTCATCAAATATATGATTTGCAAATATTTTCTCCCATTCTGTGGATTAACTTTTCACTTTCTTGATGGAGTTCTTTGAAACATGGAAGTTTCTTATTTTGATGAAGTGCAGTTTATCTATTTTTGTTGTTGCTTGTGCTTTTTGGTGTCATGTTTAATAAGCCATTGGTGCCTGGCCGGGGTGGCTCAGTGCCTGAGCATCAACCCATGAACCAAGAGGTCACAGATTCGATTCCTGTCAAGGCATATGCCCAGGTTGTGGGCTCGGGGCATGAAGAAAGCAGTTGATTGATATTTCTATCTCTCTATCCCTCTCCCTTCCTCTCTCTCTAAAATCAATAAAATTATATTTTTTAAAAAAATAAACAATTGGCTAACCCAAGATCATGGATTTTATAACTGTGATTTCTTCTAAGAGTTTTATAGTTCTAGCTTTTATATTTAGTCTTTGATACATGTTGTATTAATTTTTGTATATATTGTGAAGTAGGGATCCAAATTTATTCTTTTGCTTGTGGATATCTAGGTGTTTCAGCACCACTTTTATAAAGACTACTAGAGGCCTGATACATGAAAATTCATGCACTGGAGGGGGGGTCCCTCAGCCTGGCCTGCCCCCTCTCACAGTCCAGGAGCCTTCAGGGGTGGGAGGCAACCTGGCCATTGGGGGAAGGCGGTGCCCCATCACACCTCTGCTGCTGCCACTGCCGGCAGCGCAAGCCTCTGATGGCCCTGGTTACCTGAGCTTCCGGCAGCCCTGGGAGGCTGAGCAGCCAACAGCCAAGGCTTGCCTGTGCCTCAGGCCACACTGGGTGGCTGGGCAGCCAACATCGGAGGCTTGCCTGTGCCTTGGACATCAGCTGGGCAGCTGCCATCCGAGGGTTGCCTACACCTTGGGCCAGCCCTGGGAGGCTGGGGGGCTGAGGAGACTGGGTTACTCAGGAGGCAGGCACATGGCAAAGCTGGCGGGTCCTGCCTTGCCGCATGCCTGCTGCTCTGGCGGGGCTGAGGGGACTGGGCGCCGCTATCTTGTGGCTATGGGCGCTGCCATCTTTGAGGGTGTGGCAGTCAATTAGCATGTTCCCTCCTTATTGGCTCTGGGTGTTGCCATCTTTGAGGGCGGGGCAGTCAATTAGCATATTCCCTCCCTATTGGCTGTGGGCACCATCATATTTGTGATGGTGTGAGGGTCAATTAGCATATTCCCTCTTTATTAGATAGGATTGTTTTCCCCATTGAATTTCCTTGATATTAATACTCATAAAAATCATTTGACCATAAAGAAATGGGTATATTTCTAGACTCACAGTTTCATTTCACTGATTTATATGACTGTCCTTTGGCCACTACCATATAGTTGCTGTTTCTTTGTGCTATAGCTTTCAAATTTGGGAAGTGGGAGTCTTCCAACTTTGTTTTTCTTGTTTAGGTTGTTTTGATTGTTCTGAGTTCCTTGAATTTCCATTTGAATGTTTGGATTAGATGGTCAATTTTTGCAAAAGAGACACCTGGGATTTTGAAAGAAATAATGTGGAATCTAAAGGTTAATTCAAGAGGTTTTTCAATTCATGAACACTAGATGTCTTTTCAGTTATTAAGATATTCTTTAAATTTTTTCAGTGATGTTTTGTATTTTTGAGTGTATAAGTCTTATACTTACTTTGTTAAATTTATTCCCAAGTATTTTATTCTTTTTCAATGTTGTTATAAATACAATTTTCTTAATATTGTTTTCTGATTGCTTGTTGCTAGTTTATAGAAATACAATTAAATTTTCTGTATTGGTTTTATATCCTGAAAACTTGCTGAACTCATTTATTAGTTCTCATGGATATTTGTGGACTCTGAAAATTTCTGTTTACAAGGTCATGTCATCAGCTAATAGAGATAGACTTATTTCTTCCTTTCCAATCTGGATGTCCTTTGTTTCTTATTCTTCACTAATTGTTCAGGATAGACCCTCCAATATAATGTTAAGTAGAAGTGGCTAAAAAGAAAATCTTTTTCCTGGTCTTAGTGGGAAAGAGTTCAGGCTTACAGCATTAAATATTATATTTGCTGTGGGTCTCATTAGATGACTAGAGGCCTGGTGCACGAACTCATGCACAGGTGGGGTTCCTTGGGGTGGCCTGTGGAGATTGGGCCTCAGCTCACGCACCCAGCCTTGCAACCCCAGCTCGTGCCCCAAGCCCCACAGCCCCGCAGCCCTGCCTTGGCCTGGCGCAGCCCCCTCACCTGCTCCTCCATCCTGCCTGTGGGGCAAACAATGGGGGCTGGGCCCCCTGCCCCCCTGCCACCACCGGTGGCCCTGCCCTCCTCTCCCTTCCCCCCTCCCTCTGCTCACACCCGCCTTGGCCTGGTGCCTCCCGCTCGCCTGATCCACCATCCTGCCGTGGTCCTGCTCTCATTGGAGCCTATCAGGGCTGTCAGCACCTCCAATGCCGCCTGCTGCCAGCTCCGCATGGCCAATGCCTGCCATGTTCCACGCCACCACCTGGTGGTCAGCGCATGTCATAGCGAGCAGTCGAACTCCCAGTCTCCTGTTTGAACTCCTGGTCAAACAACCACAGGAGGGGACAATTTGCATATTAGGCTTTAATTATATAGGATGTGTATCTGGTTTAGGAAATTCCTTTTCATTCTAGTTTGTTCAGTACTTTAACATGACAGCATTTTTATCACGAATGTGGTCAAATGCTTTCTCTGTGTCTATTGAGATAATCCTATATTTTTTGTTCTTTTTTTCCCTATTGATATAGTGTATGACATTGATTAATTTTGGTATGTTGAACCAACTTTGCATTTTAGGGATAAATTTCAGTTCATAATTTTGTATATTCTCCTTTTCCTTTTCATGTTGCTGAATTAAGTGTGTTAATACTTTGTTGAGAAATTGCGCATACATATTCACATTAGTCTTTATTATTCTTGTGATGCCTTTGTCTGGTTTTTGTATCAGGGCAACACTAACCTCATATAAGAAATTGGGAAATACTACCACCTCTTCTGTTTTTTGGAAGAGTTTGTGAAAAACAGTGCTGCCACCAAAGCCTTCTTTTTCCACATGAAAGATGTTGTTGGTGTGAGAATAGCTACAGATTCCCTTTTCAGCACTGAAACCTGGCATTCTTGTGGATTAAGACCCCAACTAGCTTCCAGATTCCTTGCCTGCAAAGCTTCCTCAGAAGGTTAAGAAAATTGAGGTTTCCAGAAAATTAAAATGAGGGGGCACAAGCTGCTCAAAGATATGATATTAGAATCGATATGTTGACCTTCATTTCTGGGAGACAGCCTACAGAGAAGGAAACGTTGGATTGGGACACTGTAGACTGTGATTTAATTTCTGAGACTAATCTGAGCCTATATGGGTGTGCAATTTCTCATTCACGTGGTTTTCCTTGCTGTTATTCAGGCTTTTTTAAAAAAGTCTCTTTGGCATTAAAGTGATGGGTTATTTGGATATGATGCCTACTGAATAGATCCTTAGCTTCTCTTCCTCCATTTGACTTGTGTAGACACTGCCTGCCTCTTGGGCTTTTGTCAAAGTCACTTTAGTTATTATAGATTTATGATTGCCAAATCTGAGAAACTATAAATTGGTGTCTTAAATGGCAACTGAATTCCCCATAGTCTAGCTCTATGATTGCAGTTAATATAAATAATAATTATTTACTGAGTGACTACTTTGTTCCATGTACTCTACTACACAGTTAACCTACATTAACCCATTGATCTGATAGGTACTATTATTTCCCTGGAGGAATAAACTGAGGCTTGGGGAGGTTATGTAACTTGCCTAAGGTCCTGCAGTGAGTTAATTAATGATCTGGTTACAAATGTGCACTAAAGGATTGCAGTAAAAGTTTACTATTTCAGACTAATGGAAGTGAAGCGACCTGAATTAATGAAACACATGCTTTACTGAACTAGATTTAAAGTTAAAGAGTTTACCACCATGTTAGAAACTGAGTAACTTAAACTCTGTACAGAAAGAGAGCAGTTACCTCCTAGGGCGTCTTGGAAAACCTACAGATAAGCACTATTTATAATTAGCATGCCACTCTTAGAGCATTATTTATAATTAACATGTCAATTTTTTATAGTTGAAGAAATACTTCTAGATTATTTTAAAAGGATTTTAAGAAACAATTTGTCTTAAGCTATTTAAATTAGAATTCTTTACTTCCTTGATTTGCTTAGCAAACTTTAGGCCAGTCCTATAACTGACTTTGAATTAATGGGAGTGTGGACTAATGCAGTTTAATGTCCAAGATTTGTAGCTGTACTTGTTTAGCTTTCTTCTTTAAAATACATGGCTTGTTGACTGGGTCTGGCTGTTTGGATATCTGTGAGATTCACTCTTTGTAATGATAATACATTCAAAGCCTTTAAGCAATTAGATTTAGTTCTAAGAACCCAGAGTCCTCCTTTGAAGTGACCCTTTAAAATATCAGCCTTAATATCCAACTTGTATGCCTCACCGAGTTTTCATGAGATTAGCAGCCACTTAGGAGTTCTTTGTCTAGAAGTTGAAAAGCAAATGGTTGCAGTGGTCTGAGAGAACACCTCTGTTCCAAGTCCCTGCCTGCTTTCTCCGAATGACTCAGATACGGTACTACAGCTGTTTCAGCATTCTTGGGTTTTGTTTGCCAGCTCTATTGGAGACTAAAGCTTATATAAGTAATATAAAACTTCAGCATTTACAACATAAAGGCACTACAGGAACTCTCAGACATCACGCTTTGGTAGGATTTTATTTGGAGGAACTTTATTTTAAAATGTAATATCCTTTTTCTTTTTTGGCAAATAGAGTCAGGAGAAGTTGGATGGAACTCTACTGCTTATGAAAAGTCTCACCCTGTTCATATAAGCAAGCCTGTCACCCTTGATTGAAAAGTAATAATTCATAAAGCTTAATGTTAATATCATCCCTCCGCCTGGAGTGATAGATATTCTTGAGGTCTTTTCAATAAAAAGTTTAAAATTGAATCTGCAACTCAAAAGATTGGTGGGTTCAAATGTTAGTTTCCTGCTGAGTAACTGTGCAAACCATTCTAAAGTAGCTAGTTGTGTGTTAGGAATGGCAGTTTTATTAAATGTCTTGATAGAGTGCAATGAAAAAAAAACCACTTTTGGTATCTTTATGCAGCCTTTCCATCTACAAAAATGATAGTTTTGTTATAGATGTTAGTGTTTGCCTTCATTCTACTTATTTGGTTATTCTCTCAGTTCAGGTTTTCTGCAAAGGTTTTCAGTAAGGAGGAGAGATTTGGTTTTATTCATAGCAGAGCATGTGTGAACTAATTGACACTGCTCACAGATGATTGATTTGCATTTCATCATATAATTTTGTAGAATAAAAAGTTTTATGCCATCAACGTGGTCTGAAATAGTACCACTGAGTATTATGTGCTCATGGCGCTGTGCCTTCCAGCACGGCAGGTCTTCAGTGAGGTCTGAGGAGCTGGGTCTCGCTGGAAGGAAGAGAACCATCCGGATGTGGGACGGCTCCTCTCACCCAGTGAGAGACCAGCAAGTTCATTTAAAAAGGTATCTTTCAATTATAAGAACTGGCAGGCGTCAAAGGACATGTGGCAGTTGAACTTTGCAAAAACATTTGCACTGGCGGCTTAAAGAGGACCGTCCTTTTGGCTGGTTTCATGAAAAAAATAAAAAAGAAAGAAAAAAGAAACATTTTGCAGTTTCACCTCAATTTCCTCTTTCTTTTTCCACAAAAACAAAAGGTGATTTTTTTAAGGCCCCTGTATCAGCACTATTTGCCATTCTAATATGTGTTCAACCGAATAACTGACCAAATTCCTCAGGATGAAAATTGAAAATTGGTTGTGATTTCCATCCCTCACCCTCAGTCCTGTCTCCTAGTCAATGGCAACTTGTCTCTTTTCCCAGTTTCTTTATTTTTCCCCCTATGGGCAGAACACTGCTGCTATAAAAATAAAAAATAAAAGTGAAATTCCAGTCTTGACTAAATTTGGGAATTATTACACACATGAAAAAAATCTTTGTTTCTCTTTGGGAAATTGGCAACGTGAAAATTGCCAGCTTAGCTCTTCTCACATTGGCACTTATATAAACTGGAGGAATTGGATTTTTAAAAGATTTTAAACAAAATTTTAGGAGGAAAATTGCTATTACACCTAAGTGTGGTTTACCCTTATCTCTATGCCAAATGTCCTGTGCGGAGATCTTTGTAACCAGACCTGGAGCATCCCTTTCTTCATGGGCAAGAAGTGTAGTTGGGTGAGAATAGAGACATCTTCCTCACTGAGAATAGTATTCCTCGAATCAAGACATGTCTAAAGAACAAAATAAACCAATGAGCAAAATAGATCCACAGACATAGAAGCATGGAACAGAGGCATCTCAGAGGGAAGGTGGGGGTGGGGTCGGGGTGGGGGTGGGGAGAGATCAACAGAGGAACTTATATGCATATATGCATAGCTTATGAACACAGACAATAGTGTGGTGAGGGCCTGGGTTGGGTGGGTACAGGGTGGAGGGGTCAATGGGAAAATAAGGAGGATATCTGTAATACTTTCAACAATAAAGATAAATTTTTTAAAAAGACAACAGGGCAAAAAGGACACTGTCTATTCTTTTTTTTTTTTTTTTCGTATGTAAGTCAAGTAAGTGTTTATTTCAATTCCAAATGAGAATGGAAACTGAACATGAGTTACTATAAAATCATTTGGTATACAGCATTGTATTTTTTTTTTAATCTCGGTAATGTTATAGGGAATTTTTTGAGTATCGGGGGAACTAGTGAGTAAGAAAGCCTCAGGCTGCCCACTGGCTGGCCAGTTAACTGCATCCTTGAATTTCTGGCAGGACAAAGCCCTCCCATCAGCAACCTTTGGATAACCTGTGCCTTACAATGTTTGTCTATGACATAAAATAACTCTGGATAATTTTATCCATACCATTCAATGCACTAGTGGTTCAAGTTTCACTCTATAATTGGTGTGTACCTGTATGTGTTTTTTTCTTCAGTGTTTATCCTTAACAGAATAAAATAGTTGCTCTAAAATTCTGTGCATAAACATAGGTATAACAATGAGTGAAAAGAGAAACAGCAACCCACTTGGATTTTAAATCCCAAATATAACTTTCTTCTTTCCTACACATAACTGTTTTGTAATATTGTTTCTAACACCCAAATTAGAAAGAAAATTTAGCTGTCTGCTGCAGTTCTGGTGAAGCTTTGGCCCCTCCTGTAAGACATGGAGGGATTGTCTTGCATTCTGCACTTGAATATGCCTGCGAGGAGCGTTCGTCCATCCTGTTATCAAGAGAGAATGGCTATTGCTCATGAGGAGACCAAGTTGTCCTGATTTACCAATCCATTCCCCACCCACCTTCCCACTTCTAGTCTGCCTTCCCATGGAAGGCTGAGTAATGGTCTTCCAAAAATGTACAGGTCCTAATTCCAAGAACCTATGAATATGTTACCTTACATGGCAAAGAGAACTTTGCAGATGTGATTAAGTTAAGGATATTGAGACGGGAATATTATCCTAGATTATCTAGGTGGTCTAACATAATCACAAGGGTCCTTACAATAGGAATGCAGGAAGGTAAGAGGGGAAGAATGTGAGTGACTACAGAGGCTGGAGGGATGGGGCCATAAGCCAAGAAAATTTCTGGAAGCTGGAAAAGACAAGGAATATTTTCTTCCATAGAGCCTTCAGAAGGAAGCATTCCTGCTGACACTTTGATTTTAGCAACTCAAGCTCCTTTTGGACTCTGGCCTCCATAACTGTAAAAGAATACATTTGTGTTGTTTTAGCCACTAATTTTGTGATAATTTGTTATGGCAGCGATAGAAAATTAATGCAACCTCCCATATTCCCCTCACTTTCGGTTCAGAATCTCAGACTTTGCTTTCAACTTCATTTTTTTCTTGGCCTATTTATTTATTTATAATTTTAATTTTTTTATTTTTTTAAATTTATCTTTTTGTTGAAAGTATTACATATGCCGCCCCCCCCCCCCCCATTGACTCTCTTCACCCCATTGCCAACTCTTCCCCAGGCCTTCACTGACTTATTGTCTATGTCCATGGGTTATGCATATATGCATATAAATTCTTTGGTTAATCTCTTCCAACCCATCCATCCTTCCTACACTCTGAAATTCACCAGCCTGTTGCATGCTTCCATGTTTCTGGATCTATTTTGTTCCCCAATTTATTTTGTTCATTAGATTCCACAAATACTAGTAAGTGCGATCATGTTATACTTGTCTTTCTCTGACTGGCTTATTTTGCTAAGCATAATACTCTCCAGGTCCCCCCATGCTGTCTCAAAGGGTAAGAGATCCTTCTTTTTTACAGCTGCATAGTGTTTCATTGTGTAAGCATACCAGCGCTTTTTTATCTGCTCATTTACTGATGGGCACTTGGGCTGTTTCCAGATGTTAGCTATTGTAAATAGTGTTGCTATAAACACAGGGGTGCATTTTTTTTATTGGTGTTTCAGGATTCTTAGGATATATTCCTAGAAGTGGGATCACTGGGTCAAATGGCAGTTCCATTTTTAATTTTTTGAGGAAACTCCATACTATTTTTCACACTGGCTGCATCAGTCTGTATTCCCACCCCATGGCAAGGGAAACAAAGGAAAAAATAAACAAATGGGACTAAGTCAAAATAAAAAGCTTCTTCACAGCAGAAGAAACCACCAACAAAGATGAAAAGGAATCCCACAATATGGGAGAAAATATTTGCCTATGATACATCTGATAATGGGTTAATTTCCAAAATATATAAGGAACTCATACAACTTAACAAAAGGAAGACAAACAATCCAATTAAAAAATGGGCAAAGGACATGAATAGACACTTCTCCAAAGAGGACATACAGAAGGCCAAGAGGCAAATGAAAAAATGCTCAAAGTCATTAGTCATTAGAGAGATGCAAATTAAAACGGCAACGAAATATCACCTCACACTTGCCAGAATGGCTACTATCAATAAATCAACAAACGACAAGTGCTGAGGAGGATGTAAAGAAAAGGGAACCCTAGTGCACTGCTGGTGGGTATACTTCCAAATCACTTTTGCCTTTGCTTGAGATACTCATCCCTGTTTTTAGTCCTTCAGCCCAAGGATTGGCCTACTCTTCCTCTATGTAACCTTCTTCCTTGCCTAGATTCTTGCGTAGCCAAGGAAGTTAAGTTTGTCCTTCCATGAGGACCAGTGGTTACAGAGCCAGAGTAACAATTCCCAAAATGTGTTTCAGGACATACGGGTCTTTGAATATGTGAGCAAAGTATATAGAGAGGAAATGTTGCCTATGTCTTAGAGACTCCTATATTAGCATGTCAATGATCACAAGAAATTCAACAATTTTGTTTAATGCAACGTTTTCCAAATTTATTTGACCACTGAACTTCTTTTTATCCATACAACAGATATGAACATGTCCCAGAAATGGTGGTTTAGGGAGCTGGCTTTGGAAAAAATTGATCTTGGGTATACCCATGGTCTTAGGGATGCCGATATCCTTCTGTGCCCTGAAGCAAATAGCAAATGTCCATTTGGCCTCTGGGTATAAAAGGAAAGCCAGCTTCCATCAACCAGGGGCTGGGCTCTGCAGACTTCCCCTGAAATAGATGAGGGATGCAATAAAATCAATAGATTGCACAGGCTCTGTGTGTCTATGGAAGTTTCCCACTTGGATTATTGGGAATTTTGTTTTTTTAAACTCACATGGATATATATGACTCATATTTCATAGATCTGCAGTGGCTGGCATCCTTAAATCCACAGATCTAGTGGGTTTGCCAGGCAATGATTTGCCTGATCATGAACTATGCAACCTCTTTTAAGATGTGTCCCTAAATTCTGATAAGATACATTTATGAGAACTTCCTGGTTGGCCCAACCTCCCTGGTTCCTGAATCCAGGGTGGGTACTCATTGGCCTCCCTAAAGTTGGTGCCCCACTCTACTCCAGTCTGCACTGACTGGCACACAGGTCAGCTCTGCAGTAGTAAAATTAGCTAGCATTTAGACAACATTTGCTCTGTATTTGGCATTGCCCTAAATACTTTGCACATGTTAACTCCTTTAAACCGCACAACAGTTTTATGCAAAATCCCAAGGCAGGGGGTTAAAAATAACCCACCTGAGGTTATGTGGACAGTAAGTGGCAAGCACTGAGTTTGAATCCAGGCAGGCTGGCCCCAGGGTCCCTGTTCTCATACCACTATTTACACATAATTGGAAAGAGGGTGAAATTTGAATCCCGTAGAACTGGATTGAATCAAGCCTCTTTGCTGTGACCTTGGGCAAGTCTCATAATTTCTCTCACCTTGTTTCCTCATTGGAAAATCACGATATGGACACCTGGTATCAGAATCATGTTATATGCTTGTCAGTCTGCTAACACACTTGTCTCTCCCACCTAACTGCCCCTCTCACCAATCTGTTTTAGGAAAATTATGACTTTCAGTGGGTGTCTGAGTCCTTTGATGACAGAGATTTTATTCTGCCTCAATAAACCATGCTGAGCTTAGTTATTTTTTCTTGAACTATTTTCTTCTTTAAAAGTTTTTTTTATAACTAAAGTAATGCACATTCATTTTAGAAAAGAAAGTTAAGCAAAAGCAAGAAAAATTTTAAAATCACCAACAATTCTAGAAGATAATCACTATTAAACTTTTGGTATTAACATTGTTTCTAATGCTTTTTCCCTTTATATTCTCTAAACAATGCTTTCGTATTGTATACTTTTACTCTGCATGCTCTTCCTTCAAATGGTAACATTCTAAAAGACAGTTTTGTAAAAATCTGCTCCTTTTCACTTGCTATATCTTGGGCAGTTCTCATGTACTTAGTATTCTACAACTTTTTAAAAAATGACTCTATGATGGGGTCTTAACCAATTCTGTATTGTAAAATAGGTTGTTTCTACTTTCTTCTCATTGTTATTAAGTAATGAACATTTTGAAGTATTTTTTGAGTCATGATTAATGATCATTCTTGATGTCAACATTTTAGATCCCTAGAAAGCAGTTGCACTGAATTGAAAAGAGAAAATAAAATCTAAAGCAATTGCTTCCTTTCTGGGTAGATTTATATCAGCAGCCTAGCTAGGCCCTAGCAGGTAGGATCTATTAGTGTGCTTGGCTCTCACCAGGCAGGTGGCAGGCACGGAGGCTCATGTGGTCTAGCTTTTATTGGTTGGGTATGAATCATGACCAAGAGGGCTTCCCAATATTCTAGAAGCAGCAGGACACTTTGGGAGAGGTGCCAAGCTCAGCTTTTCAGAGTACTCCCCCTTACAGGGCTTTGTTCTTTCTTTCGGAAATGAATGAAGTTGCTGATCACAAGGCATGAGGTTTTAGCTCATCTGTTAGAAAATAATCATCTAAAGTTGATAGTAATTATTTTTCTCTAGAGACTTAAATTCTGAGAATTTTTATTCTTAATTAAAATCTGTGTATTCAAGTCACTTTGTGACAATGGAATATCATGCAACCATTAATAATGTTAGATGCATGTTTTGAAATGGAAAGAGGTACATAAGAGTAGAGTACATTCATATTAAGCAAATATATATTTATGTAAATATAACTATACATGCACAGAAAATTTAATGTGTACATGAAAACTGTTAACAGTTGGCACCACTAATAGGAGGGTTAACAAAATACTTTTATTTTCTACTTTTTAACCTATAGTGTTATTTGAATTTTCACAGGAAGTAGGAATTACCTTTTACGGGAATTAACATAATAAAGGTAATTTTGATGTTTCAGAAGGACAAATAATTTTTTAAAATACAGCCTGTATTATTGTTTATAGTGATAAAAGGGTAAATGTAGTTTGTATTTAGAATCCAGCTCTCTTTATTTGGGGACTTTAATATACGTTCCAAGCATGTGTAATAGACCCTCTTCAAATGTGTTTTAATTAGAAAATAGACTCTATATGGATATGATGTTATTTTTTTTCTCAAGACTTTAAATGTGTTCCTTACGGATATAAAAGTATTTTGCTAGTGCACTTATTTATTCATTCATTCTTTCAACAGACATATTTTGAATGATTTCTCTTTTTTTTGCATGAGGCCACACAATGAATAGAGTTGTAAGCCACAGGCAAGGTCCTGCACAGAAAGTAATCCATTCATTCCAAGTGCAAAATTGAATTTTCACAAAATAACGAATGTTTGACTAGATAGCATTTCAATGGAATTGCTAGTTTAGAAGAAAAATAACTTTGGGAATGTGAATGTACTGATGAAAAGTGATCAGAAAGAATCAAATATTTAAGATTTCTTGCACAAGTCATATCAAGTGCAAGATTCTCAAAATCTTTTATAATTAGAATATTATGCTCGTTCTCTAACTTCCAGTCTTGAAGAAGGGGTTCTTTCATCCTTGGAGAATTCTGATGTTGCCTGTAGTAGAGGATGGCCTGTTCTTCCTTCTTGTCACCTTCTGTCTTCATTGTTTACTACTGGCACCAGGATAGTATTAACATGTTGGCTTTTGAGGGACTTCCAGTACCAAAATCAGGGAAGTTCCAGGATAAGATGAATCCAGGTTGATTTATTGACATCACCGAGTAAGATGGTCACCCTGAGTAGAAGGGGGGCTGTGGACGTCTGTGAAAAGTGAAGAAGAATGGTCTAAAATGGGGTTCCAGACCTTCCTATCTATCTATATATATAAAATCCCAGCATCCAGAACAGCGTAACGACTGGTGGCTATGACATGCACTGCTGCAGCCAACCAGCCTGATCCGGTTGGCCCCCAACACCTCAGTGGGGGTGGAGCCAGCCACCAACCACCAGCAGCCCCTCCCTCCAGCCAGCCCAGCCCCTGATTGGCCC
The DNA here is from genome assembly GCF_000147115.1 of Myotis lucifugus. NCBI lineage: Eukaryota > Metazoa > Chordata > Mammalia > Chiroptera > Vespertilionidae > Myotis > Myotis lucifugus. The sequence continues at coordinate 9,380,427 of NW_005871055.1, forward strand.
CCAACATCCTGATTGGGGGTTGGGCCGGCCAGCCAACCACCCATGGTCCCTCCCCCTGGCCAGCCCAGCCCCCAATCAGCTCCCAACATCCCAATCAGGGGCAGGGCCGGCTGGACCCCACCCACATGCATGAATTTGTGCACCAGGCCTCTAGTATTTTAACATTTAGAAATATGTTATTACTAATTCCTTTATGATAGTAAGCTAGAATGTTTTTCCTCTTTAATAGTTAACCAATTTTCCATGTTTCCTTTCTTACCTTCATATCCAGCCTAGAGAAGCATCAGATATATACAATAGTGAGTGAGAACTCCAGGTCAGAAAGCCAGTGAGCTGTTGACTAATGGAAGCCATGTGTTCCTGGCTGGAGAGTCACTCCCAGGGGCTCCGTTAGGTAGCCACTGCCTGCCCACAGTAGCCAGCCCCTCTGTGACAGCACACCCTCAAGAGTTTCCTGAACAAGAGCTTTTCAGAACAACATCACAAAGTTCATCTTTCATCATCTCTTTGTGATGGTCCATGGAGTGTCCAGCTGTAGACTTGGGTAGCAAGACTCTAATCACTTCTTTATTTTTGAAAGCAGAAAGTACGTCTACTTATTGGTGGGTAAAACACAGGCATGGGCCAGAGAGAAAAACTTTGATTACATGGGTTCTCAATGCCTCGTTCATCTAACCAACCCCTTAGGCAATGGCTTTGGCAAATCTCAGTACTTGCCTTTGAGGAAATCCACCAGAAGTCTTACTCTTTTGTTTTGCAAAATGAATATCACTTGTAAAAAGTGAAACCAAACATGATAAACAAAATATTTTCAGTGACCCAAGCTTTGTGTCTGCAACCCCACTACCCATCTCTGCACTCTTACTGCTGTGGCTCTGGGGAAGGGTCGAGAATAGGTGGCGGGTACTTTCAATGCCCTGAAACTGAATGTCAGCCTCTCCCAGCCAGGCCTGACCCAGCAGAACCCACAACCAGTTATGAAGTCTTTTTGTCTCCATCTGGATTTCTGTAGGAGGAGTTGCTCTTGCCTTGGTGGTATGAATAAATCAACCTGGCTTCAGCTGTGGGCAGAAAGGGATTGACACAGTCAAGCTCCATTTTGCCAGAGAGAACCAGAAAAAGAAAAGAATTAGAGATTATTTAACAGAAATGCATTCTAGTTTTTTTCTTTATTGATTAAGGTATTACATATGTGTCCTTATCCCCCCATTGCCCCCTCACCCCCCACTCGTGCCCTCACCCCCCTGGTGTCTGTGTCCATTGGTTATGCTTATAAGAAATGCATTCTATTTGAATCATAAAAAGTAACAGCTCCTGGAATGAGACTTGGATTCCAATCCTGGCTCTGCCACTACCTATAATGTGAGCTGGGTCAACCCTTCAGTCAGCTCTCTGGGCTTCAGTTATTCTACCTGGTAATTAAGGAGGGTAGATGGTGTGATCTTCCGCACAAATAAATTAATTTGGGATATTGTACTCATTGATTCATGCAGTAGTGAACCTTTATTGTCATCTTCCAAGTATAAATTCAGTTTAAACATTCTTTTAATTATTTCATTATTTAATTCAACATCAGTCAGTGTTTATCTCCAGGAACTGAGAGATAGAGAGACAAGTACACTGCCTGAACCCTTAACGAAGAAACTGGTGTAGAAAACAGACAAATTTGTTAGTTATGATACTATCCTTTATAGTTACTGTTAAACCTTACCAGTATTTTTAGATACATTTTAAATGTCATTTCCTCCATATTCCTCCATCTTCTTTTATGCTACCTTTGACCTTTTTATGTATCTTTTATGGTCTTTTTAATATTCTCCCTTGCATCATAATTATTTGTATTTCTATCTAATCTGCTGTTTCCTCAAGCCATTAAACTTGAAGACATGTACCAAATTGGGTCACGTTTGTTTTCTGTCTCCAATGGTATGAAACACAGTGACTGACTCAGTAGGTGCTCAATACATATTTGTTTAATTGCATTAACTGGTAAAATCCTAATTAATGGTGTTTTATTGTTTGTGTCCAGTTGTCCTCTGTCAATGCTGTTCCCTTAGTGTACAAATGACAAAACTCCCAGACTCCTTTGAGGTTGGGGTTTTTAATTAGAAGCCAGAAAGAAGCCTTTCAAAGGAATGGAGGATTGTTTTTTTCTTAAAGACACAAATTCACACTATCAACCTCAGGATTTTAAGAAGAGCTTTGGGCCCTGGCCAGTGTTCTCAGTGGTTAGAGCATCAGCCTGCACACCAAAGGGTCTTGGGTTCAATTTCTGATCAATGGCAAGTACCTGGGTTGCAGGTTCAACCACTGGCCCCAGTTCAACCAATCCATGTGTCTCTCCGTCTCTCTCTTTCTCTCTCTCCCCCTCACTCCCTCCCTTCCACTCTTTCTAAAAATCAGTGGATAAAATATGCTTGGCGAGGATTAACAACAATAACAAAAAAGACCTTTGGCTAATATTAAGTATTCTGCATTATAGAACAGATGTTGTGACACACCTCCCCCGTCCCTTTTCACACAAACTCTAGGCATATGCCAGCAGCTGGAGGTTTCGGTTTCCCTTAAAACATCTCTAAGTCTGGATGGAGGTGAGAATTTGCTAAGGGCCATAGGATACCTTTTGAATTCCATAGCCAAAAGCTCAAGGGGAGGCATTCTTACTACCTCCTAATGCAGCTCAGGAAACAGATATGATCTGGGCTTATTATATTGCAATTAGATTCAATAACTTGATACAGATACTTTTAATGGGTTCACTTTAAGAAGTGGCAACTATGTTGACTGTTCATGTGTTTATGAATGTCTGCACAGTAATATCACCTACTTTTTATGGAGTGCTTCCAGTAGCCAGGTTCTCATCACATATGTTATTCCAATGAATTTTCACAATGATAGTGTTGGATTGGAAGCTGGGGTGCAGAGGAGGAGGTAGTCTGTGCCTTACTCATTAGTAGAGGGTGGCTGAAATAGAATTAATTGGTATAATCAGACTTATCTTAAAAAAAATATGTGCAGACAACATTTGCTCCAAGATTGTCCAGATGATCCAGAATATTCTCATTTAATTTTTCAGAAGATTTTTATAGATGTAATCCCCACCCCCAGAAAAGTTAATCCAGGCAGGAAACTGAAGACACGGAGAAATATGCACTTCCATGGTTCAGTAGCTCCAAACTTGAAAATCTATCTTCCTGATGCTTAGAAATAAACTGAAGCAAGATTGTATTTAATAAGAAAGATAGAAGCCTCAGAAGCTCCTAGTTGTGTTCATCATAAAGGCCTCTGGGTGTTTGCTTCCCTCCTGTTAGCATCTTCAATTGGGAATTACCTGGGCTCAGAAGCAGGTTTTCAGCAAAGCCTCTAGAGCAGTGGTTCTCAACCTTGGCTGCACATTAGAATCACCTGGGAATCTTTTTAAAATCCTGATTTCTGGGCCTCATCCTCCAGAAATTCTGTTTCTTTGTTACTAATGTTGTGGCCCCACCCCATAACAAAGAAACCGAATTTCCGGAGGATGAGGCCCAGAAATCAGGATTTTAAAAAGATTCCCAGGTGATTCTAATGTGCAGCCAAGGTTGAGAACCACTGCCCTAGAGATAAAAGGACAGGAGGCACATCACCTCTCTCCAAGTGATACTTTGGATTTGCACTGAAATCAGACTTTCAACCTAATGTGCCACTGAAGTTGGTTTACTCTGGTCAAAGCAAGACTTCCTGTTTATCAGAAAACAGACTTAAAGAGGCTTACACAAGAGTCGCAAGAGCTTTCTTGCACACCAATAGCATTCTAATTATTTAAGTGCAAGTGAATCAGTAACATCTGAGTTAGATTTTCTTGAAAAAAATACAATTGACTTTTGAAACTAAAGGGTGAAAGTACTTGATTGATTAAAAACAAATTAGGTTTTGTGGTAACACTAAAGTGTTTGAAAAACAATTTACATATTCAACGAGCTTAAAAAGTCTCTAGAGTAGGCCTTATTCCCAGGATAAAATACACAATAAATGTGCAAACAGTGGTCCTATTGGGTGCCACTTCAATGGGCTCTCAAATTTGGCAATCAAAAGCTGAAAAGGCCTGACTTTTTTTTTCATGGTATGTTTTCAAAACCATTAACACTCTTTTAAAAAATTATTCAAATAATAAAATCATTTTCTGAATGAGGCTTTTCATGGCGTCAAAGTAGAATAACTTGCAAACAATTTAATACCTGTTTTTAGTCTATTTTGTACAAAAGAGAAATTATTTCAAGGGAAGTCTGAGAGTACTTAGATTCTCAGAGAGCACAACACATGTAAAATGAGTCACTAAGATAATTTGTAGAACTTTGGTTATTTATATTCACTGGAGGTTCACACCAAACTGGGTTAATTAATACTTATTAGTTGATTTATGATGTTGCATTTTCTTAGAAGGCTCCCGTTCAACCAGTGTATACCTTCGGGTTGACAGTTTTAAATCCAGTCACCAGAATGAGTTGGGTTTCTGACTGAGCAGTGGTGAAGTTTATGTAAAAATCAACACCAGGAGATGACCTTTGAAAGACAATCACTGATCAATGAGAATCTGTTGGTTGAAGCTTGCCATGCACTAACAATGAGGTCTGTAGTTTAATAGAGACTAATTTAACAGACTTAAACTACACGATTTTGGTTTTCCTTCTAAATATGTCAGTGGCAGGCAAGTCACTGAGCCTCTTTTTCCTGGTCTGTGGATGCCCTGTGTGGTTCTGGAAAACAGGGAGAGGAGAGACAACCTGACATGGGGTTTCAGAGGCTGACAAGGACAAGTTCTTCCTGGTTTTTGAGTTTGGATTCTCAAACAGCACATTGGCTTGATTACTAGTAAGTTTTTTCTACTTCTATGAAATATTTATAAAGTATATGCAGAGTCTTTCAATCAAAGCCTGATCTTATTACCTTCCAAAGCCTTGAAAATAGTATTTATTAATGCTTGTCAAATTGAATTGCTTTTTATGCTTTTTTTTTTTACATTAGAATGATGTACCCCATTCATTCCTGTGTATTTTTTTTAAAAAAAATATCTGTTCTGATAAATGTGATGTATGCAATAGGCAAGTTCCTGCCCTTATGCCAGGCACTGTATAAGGAACTATGGACTGAGATGTGATAAAATCAATCCTGGACCTCAAGAAGCTTAGGGTGCAGAGGCAAGATGGATGTAAATACACGTAATTATAGTTCACGATATGGGCTATGTATCAGAAGCTACAGTTTTCTACCCCAACATCTGCTTTCCCATTTAATTTTAGAAATTGATCCCAGTTCATATCTGAGAACATGATTTCCATGAATAACCAATTCTATTTCCCAGCTTGCTTTGCTGCTAGGTATGTTCTCAGGATATGGAAATGTATCATGTGGACTTCCAAGAGGGGTGCTTAAAGAAAGCTACCAAAGCCGGAAATATTGTGTTCTGCGTACTTACTTTTCTTCCTTCTTCTGGCCTAAAACTCCAGCAGCCATCATGAAACAAAGTGAAATTGAATTTGGGAGAGAAATAGGAACCTAGATCTCTGATGATACCACAGAGCAGCTTTACCAACCTGGAATGCTTACTCCTAACCTGTTTTGTTTTTAACAAGAGAAATACATTTTTTGTTGAGTTTAAGTCACTGTTATTCTGGAGGTTTTTAAAAATTTTTATTTATGCAGCCAAGCTAAACTCTACCAGGTACAGGACATATTGGGGGATTTCCGTATAGTAATATTGAAGTCCAGAACAGAGGAACCTCATTGTAGGCAGGAAGACAGGAACGTCTCTCCATAGAAGAAAATCCTTGAATGGGCCCCAGAGAAGGAATGGCAGATAGTCAGGAGGACAAGGTGGGAGAGCACAGGTGAAAGTGCCATTTTCCCCAGGTCAGGTAATTGCAAAAGACCAACATAAAGAATCTCAGACTTGCCAATTGCTACCTCCCTTTCAACCCCCATGTTCTTCAAGTTAGTTGTCTTTAGTATCAAAATATTGGAGAAACCCTAAGATGGCAATGAACATTCTCTTGTGGCAAACAAACCAAGTAAATAAAATGTGTTCAGGACAGTTGCGATGAAGAAGATCTTGTTCCAGATAGTAGTGAAAGAGCCTGGGGAGCTTAAAAATAAATAAAATCATCCCTGATCTCATGGGGCTTCCATTCTAAGGGACAGGGCAGCAATAAATATTGCACACGTAGTAAAAAGTAAACAAAAGAAAATCGGGGCAGAGAATGGGAAGGTGTTGAGTGTGGATTGAAGGGAGGTGGTTATTACCCACAAGGTTCTAAATGGGAACTTAGGTGTTGCTGTGTGGCTGTTTGAAGATCCCATCCCACACATAAAACTGGGTGGGATCTCCCAGGGCCTGGGAGCAGAAGTTGGAGGAACAGTGAAATGTGGTTGTGAGAACGTTTGACACCATCCAATAGCAGGGTGGATGGTGACCTAGCCTCTTGGGGAAATCAAGAGGTACATGCTGAAGGCTGCCTTTCTTTTTAAAGCAACCTACAGTGAAGAGACCCGGTCACAGCTAAGGAGATGGTAGTTTGTGCAGCATAAGTACAGAAAGACATTGACATTGAGAAACATATCTAGGTTAAAATACAGCACAAACACACTGGCAAAACTTGAACGGGTCATGACTTTGGGCAGCTTGAAGTGGTCTCAGTGATCATGAAGTCATCTGGCCATACATCCCCAAAATACTCCTGCTATTTGCTTTTGTGGTGTGGGATGTTGCAGACTCAACATGGAACAAGGTAAGAGAAGAAAACAGTGACATTTGTAGCCTATTATGAGAGGGATTTGGGTAATTGGTATGTGGTGTATGAAACCCAACTATTGGAAAAAACAGAGCATCTATGCAGGGGTTGTGATACTAATTTCAGGAGGTGACTTACTTGAAAGTTTGTAGGAAGTGAAACAAAAATTTGAGTTTTCTTTAATCCCTTGGGGATATGGTGGAGAGAAAGATGATAAAAGGTCTGCTTTTCTTCTTATGCCAGGATGTAGCACTGCTTGCTTGAGGTAAGAGGAAATTTCCAGATCTACATAGTGGTTGGGGGCTTGGAGGGAAGAACAGGGGACAATTTAATTAAATATACAATCAAAACTGTTCCAGAAAAGTTTCATCTCCCAAGAAAAATGTGACATTCTGAAATAACAAGTTAAGAGATCTACTTCTTAGAACAGCCCATGTGACTGTATTGCTCTAGAAAAGCCAGTGTTTCCAGACGTAATTTCAAACAGGCCTTGTAGTGTCTGTAGGGTCTCTGTGTTGGAGCTAGTAGTTCAGCTATAAAGGAAAGGTCTATTTCTTGGGAATTTTGATAGATTCTCTCAACCCAGAAAAGTGGGAGAACGGCTATCAACCCTCCACCAAATAAATCTCTTCCCCTTTGATGGGAGGTGTAAAGAGGTGTTTAGTAAAAAAAAAAAAAATTCCTTCTTTGTGAAAACCAGAAGAGAAAAAGGCAGCTCCTTTCAATAATCAAGGCCAAGGCCAGGAACTATCACTCTGTATGTAATCTCACACCAAAAAATAGTCATGAATTTTCATTATCGGTCCAATTACTTATTTTCTCAGTAAGTATTTCTGTGCCTACCCGGCACTGGTTACAGTTCTAGGCACTGAAGGTCAGCCCTAAAAACTGCAAACAAGATTGAAAGTCCCTGCTTTCTTGGAACTTGCAATCTAGAAGGAGGAAGTTCAGGCCACAAACAAAAAGAGAAATGTTAGATGGTGACCAACCATGAAAAATGAAATAGGGTGACGGAATCAGATAGGGGTTGCAGGAAGAGTCTGGATGATGAGGTGATATTGAGCTGAAGTTCAAATAATGAGGAGAAAGAAACAACATGTGATGATCTGGAAAGAAAGGGCTCCTGAAAGAAGCAGCAGCAAAGTCCCCAAGGCAGGAATGACTTCAAATTGTCTTAAGAATGTAGATGATGGGGAAAAAAAAGAATGTAGATGATGGCGGGAGGTTATATGCCAGGGGAGAAGGCAGAGAAGCAGCGTGGCCAGGGTTCTCTCTTAGACCTACATCTTGTGTCCTTCCTCTCTGTGCTTGGAGGGTCATTGACAGATCACAGTGGCCCTCAGAGGCTGAGACACACCGTAATCAGGTATGATATTTCCACTCTAACAAGTATCTTTGCCTTAAATCTTTACTTGTTTGAAGAACTTGTGGTTTAAATTATTACTTTTGTTTTTGGTAAACCATTATAAGGGAAAGCAAACTCACTTGATCTAGAGGGATGGGAATGAATTAAAACAGAGATTACAGTCTACTCTCTTAACACCCTTACCACTGATGAGTGGTAGTGTTAGACAAATACCTCTCTAGTGGCCATGAGCAGATAATCCTACTTCTGTATGTGCAAGGCACAGGGATACAAAGATGGATAATACAAACTTGATCCCTGCCTTAGTCAAGAGTCTTATGGTGATGATAGATGGTAAGAATAATTGAACAACATATTGATTTTTCTTTTTTAGTGTTCTTCTTAGGTATTTTATTGCTGTGTGGCTTAGGTGAATCAAAATTATTTCCCTCATTTTATATTTCAACTGGTTTAGTGAAAAAAAAATTCCTCTTTGTGAAGCCAGAAGTGAAAAGAGGTAGCCCTTTCAAAATCAAGGTCAGGGCCTGGAACCATAGCTCTGTGTGTAATTTCACACCAAAGATAGTCATGAATTCCATTTATTGGTCCATTTACTTATTATTAGTTATATTATTTTTCTAGGGTTGGCATTACAAAACATCAGAGAAATTAATTTTCTTACAATTCTGGAGTCTGGAAGTCCAAGATCAAAGTGTTGGCATATTTTTTTTTCTTCAGAGACCTCTCCCCTTGGCTTGAAGATGGTCTTCTGCATGCTATGTCCTCACATGGTCTTTTATTTCTGTACATGTATAGCTGGGGTCTCTCTTTGTGTCAAAATCTCCTTTTCTAATAAGGACACTTGTCAGATTGGCTTAGAGGCCACCCTAACAGCTTAACTTAATTACTTTTCAAAAGGCTCTATTTCCAAATATGGGCACAACCTGAGGTTAGGGCTTTAGCATATGAATTTAGGGGGATACAGTTCAGCCCTTAACCCTTGTAGATAGGAAATTTATTAATTTTTATATATTTAAGGAATACTTGGCTACTTTATTAAACTCTTTTACTAATTCTAAAGTGATTTTTTTTTCTTTTTCAGCTTTTGGGGTATGAAGTCATAGCATCTGTAAATAATGGAAAAGTTCTCTCTTTAAGTAATTAAAAACCTTATTTTTATTTAATATCTAGTTATAATGGTCAGAACTCTCAAAACAATGATAAATAATAGCCAAAGAGGAAAATCACATTTTATTTATTTATTAAAAATATTTTAATGTTCACATAATTCTTTTCCCCGCCTTTTGACCACATTTTAAAAATGTTTATTCTGTTATAATTTTCTCATTAATATTAATTAAACAAATATTTATTGAATTCTATTATTTTTTTAATCACAGTTCTAGGTGCTAAGGATACAGAGATGAACAAAATAGACAAAAATATTCCTGCCTACATGAGCTAACTGCTCGGTTGGGAGAGACAGACACTAAACAACATTACTAAGAAAGATATATACTATATTAGAAGGTGGCTGGGGCTGTAGAGATTTAAAAACAGGAAATGGATATAAAAATTCTGAAGCTAGTTGAAATTTTAGTGTGTGATTGGTGAAGGCTAAAGTGACATTGTGTGAATGAGAGAGTGGATAACCAGAGAATATGTATCAAATGCAGAGGGAATAAGTATGAAGGCCCTAAAGTGGAAACGTGCCTGATATGTTTGAGGAATAGGCAAGTAATTAAATGTGGCTGTGTGGCAGGGAGATTACTAGTAGTAAGAGATTGGTTAAGAGAGATAATAAGAGGCTAGATTGTGTAAGATCTTGTAGTTGTAGGCCAGTGATGGCGAACCTTTTGAGCTCGGCGTGTCAGCATTTTGAAAAACCCTAACTTAACTCTGGTGCTGTGTCACATATAGAAATTTTTTTATATTTGCAACCATAGTAAAACAAAGACTTATATTTTTGATATTTATTTTATATATTTAAATGCCATTTAACAAAGAAAAATCAACCAAAAAAATGAGTTTGTGTGTCACCTCTGACACGCGTGTCATAGGTTCGCCATCACTGTTGTAGGCCATTGAATTTTAT
>NW_005871055.1:9392983-9394679 GCF_000147115.1 Myotis lucifugus
CAATAAATGTGATACATCACATAAACAAATTGAAAGAAAAAAACCACATGGTCATATCAATTGATGCAGAAAAAGCATTCGACAAAATCCAACACCCATTTTTGATAAAAACTCTCAGAAAGGTGGGAATAGAAGGATCATACCTCAACATAATAAAAGCCATATATGACAGGCCCACAGCCAACATCATACTCAATGGACAAAAACTAACACCATTTCCCCTAAGAACAGGAACAAGACAGGGATGCCCACTCTCACCACTCCTGTTCAACATAGTACTGGAAGTATTAGCCATTGCAATTAGGCAAGAAGAAGAAATAAAAGGCATCCAAATTGGAAAAGAGGAAGTAAAACTGTCCTTATTTGCAGATGACATGATATTATACATACAAAACCCTAGAGACTCCATCAAAAAGCTACTAGACTTAATACATGAATTTGGCAATGTAGCAGGATACAAAATTAACCCCAAGAAATCTGAGGCATTTCTATACACCAATAGTGAACTTTCAGAAAGAGAGATTAGAAAAACAATCCCATTTACCATCGCACCAAAAAAATTAAGATACGTAGGAATAAACTTAACTAAAGAGGTTAAAGACCTCTACTCAGAAAACTACAGGACGTTGAAAAAAGAGATAGAGGAAGACATAAACAGATGGAAGAACATACCATGTTCTTGGATTGGTAGAATCAACATCATTAAAATGTCCATACTACCCAAAGCAATCTATACATTCAACACACTTCCCATTAAAATACCAATGGCCTTCTTCAAAGATCTAGAACGAACTCTCCAAAAATTCATCTGGAATAAAAAAAGACCCCGAATAGCTGCAGCGATCCTGAGAAAGAACAAAGTAGGTGGGATCTCAATGCCAGATATCAAACTGTATTACAAAGCCACTGTTCTCAAAACTGCCTGGTACTGGCACAAGAACAGACATATAGACCAGTGGAATAGAATAGAGAGTCCAGAAATTAGCCCGAACCAATATGCTCAATTAATTTTTGACAAAGGAGGCATGAACATACAATGGAGCCAAGATAGTCTCTTCAATAAATGGTGTTGGGAAAATTGGACAGATATATGCAAGAAAATGAAACTAGACCACCAACTTACACCATACACAAGAATAAACTCAAAATGGATAAAGGACTTAAATGTACGACAGGAAACCATAAAAATTCTAGAAGAATACAAAGGCAACAAAATCTCAGACTTATGCCAAAACAATTTCTTCACTGATACAGCTCCTAGGGCAGTTGAAACTAAAGAGAAACTGAACAAATGGGACTACATCAAAATAAAAAGCTTCTGCACAGCAAAAGAAACCATCAACAAAACAACAAGAAAACCCACCTCTTGGGAAAACATATTTGCCAACGTCATATCTGATAAGGGCTTAATCTCCAAAATTTATAGGGAACTCATACAACTTAACAAAAAGAAGATAAACAATCCAATCAAAAAATGGGCAAAGGATCTAAATAGACACCTTTCAAAAGAGGACATTCAGAAAGCCAAGAGACATATGAAAACATGCTCAAAGTCACTAATCATCCGAGAGATGCAAATCAAAACAACAATGAGGTACCATCTCACACCTGTCAGAATGGCCATCATCAACAAATCAACAAACGACAAGTGCTGGAGAGGATGTGGAGAAAAAGGAACACTTGTGCACTGCTGGTG
>NW_005871055.1:9396183-9453384 GCF_000147115.1 Myotis lucifugus
ACAATATTCATATAATAGGGGTGCCAGAAGGAGAGGAAGAAAAGCTAGGAATATAAAACCTGTTTGAAGAAATAATGACAGAAAATTTCCCTGATATTGGCAAGAAAAAAACTATACAAGTCCAAGAAGCACACAGAGTCCCAAACAAGATGAACCCCAAAAGACCAACACCAACACACATCATAATTAAATTGGCAAACACCAACAACAAAGTAAGAATCTTTTTTTTTTTGGCTTTTTTTTTAATTTTTTTTTATTTTTTATTTTTTTTATTGCTTAAAGCATTACAAAGGGTATTACATATGTGTCCTTTTTTTCCCCCCCGCCCGTGACAATACCCCGGCTTCCCCTACCCCCCAGTGTCCTATGTCCATTGGTCATGCTCATATGTATGCATACAAGCCCTTCAGTTGATCTCCTAACCCCCTCCCTCCTGCCCCCCAACCCTCCCCGGCCTTCCCGCTGCAGTTTGACAATCTGTGTGAGGCAGCTCTGCCTCTGTATCTATTATTGTTCAAAAGTTTATAATGGTCTCTATTATCCATGAATGAGTGAGATCATGTGGTATTTTTCCTTCATTGACTGGCTTATTTCACTTAGCATAATGCTCTCCAGCTCCATCCATGCCGTTGCAAATGGTAAGAGTACCTTCTTTCTTACAGCAGCATAGTATTCCATCGTGTAGATGTACCACAGTTTTCTAATCCATTCATCTACTGATGGGCATTTAGGCTGTTTCCAGATCTTAGCTATGGTGAATTGTGCTGCTATGAACATATAGGTGCATATATCCTTTCTGATTGGTGTTTCTGGTTTCTTGGGATAAATTCCTAGAAGTGGGATCACAGGGTCAAATGGGAGTTCCATTTCCAGTTTTTTGAGGAAACTCCATACTGTCTTCCATAGTGGCTGCACCAGTCTACATTCCCACCAGCAGTGCACAAGTGTTCCTTTTTCTCCACATCCTCTCCAGCACTTGTTGTTTGTTGGTTTGTTGATGATAGCCATTCAAAGTAAGAATCTTAAAGGCTGCCAGAGAGAGACAGAAAGGTACTTACAAGGGAGCTCCTATTAGAATATCAAGTGATTTTTCAACAGAAACAAACCAGGCCAGAAGGGAATGGAATGAAATATACAAAGTGATGCAAAGCAAGGGACTGAATCCAAGAATACTATACCCAGCAAGTCTATCATTCAAAATTAAAGGTGGAATCAGGAGCTTCACAGACAAAAAAGGGCTAAGAGAGTTTATTACTACCAAGCCAGCAATGCCAGAAATGCTAAATGGACTGCTGTAAAAAGAAGAAACAGAAAGGCAAGAAGAAACACAAACATTAAGAATAAAAATGACAACAAACAAGTACTTATCAATAATAACATTAAACATAAATGGATTAAATGCACAATCAAAAGACATAGGATAGCTGAATGGATAAGAAAACATGAACCATGTATTTGCTGTCTGCAAGACACCCACCTCAGAACAAAGGATTCACACAGACTGAGAGTGAAGGGATGGAAAAAATTTTTCAGGCAAATGGAAATGAGAAAAAAGCTGGGATTGTGATACTTATATCTGACAAAATAGACCTCAAAGTAAAGACCATAACAAGAGATAAGGAAGGCCACTACATAATACTAAAGGGAGCAATTCAATAAGAAGATATAACTCTGGTAAACATATATGCACCCAATACAGGAGCACCCAAATACATAAAACAACTTCTGAAAGATATCAAGGGAGAGATAGATAGCAATACAGTCATAGTAGGGGACTTTAATACCCCACTGACACCACTGGATAAATCCTCTAAACAAAAAATCAGCAAAGAAACAGCAATCCTAAATGACTCACTAGATCAGATGGACTTAATTGACATCTTCAGAATATTTCACCCCCAAAGCTACAGAATATACATTCTTTTCAAGTGCACACAGGGCATTTTCAAAGATACACCACATATTAGGACACAAGTAAAGTCCCTTCAAATTCAAGAGGATAGAAATAATAACAAGCATCTTCTCAGATCACAATCGCATAAAACTAGAAATCAACTACAATAAAAACAATGAAAAAAATCAAACACTTGGAGGCTAAATAACATGCTATTAAACAATGATTGGGTTACCAACGAGATCAAAGAAGAAATAAAAAGCATCCTGGAAACAAATGACAATGAAATCACAACAACCCAAAATCTATGGGACACAATGAAAGCAGTCCTGAGAGGGAAGTTCATAGCTCTACAGGCCTACCTCAAAAAACAAGAAAAACTGGTAATAAATTATCTAACCTTGCAACTTAAAGAATTAGAAAGAGAGCAACAAGAAAAGCCCACAGTATCCAGAGGAAGGAGATAATAAAGATCAGAGCAGAAATAAATGACATAGAGACCAAAAAAACAATACAAAAGATCAATGAAACCAAGAGCTGGTTCTTTGAAAGGATAAACAAGATTGATGAACCTCTTGCCAGGCTCACCAAGAAACAAAGAGAGAGAACCCAAATAAACAAAATCAGAAATGAAAGAGGTGAAGTAACAACTGACCCTACTGATATACAAAGGATTGTAAAAAAAATACTACGAACAACTCTATTCCAAAAAACTGGACAACCTTGATGAAATGGACACATTCCTAAAAAATACAAGCTTCCAAAACTCAACCAGGAAGAAACAAAAAATCTGAATAGGCCGATAACTACTGATGAAATTGAAACAGTAATCAAAAAGTTTCCAGCAAACAAAAGCCCTGGACCAGATGGCTTCACAGTGGAGTTTTACTGAACATTCAAAGAAGAATTAAAACCAGTCCTTCTCAGACTATTCCAAAAAATTCAAGAGGTAGGCTACTTCCAAGCTCTTTCTATGAAGCCAGCATTACCCTAATCCCCAAACCAGATAAAGACACCACAAAGAAAGAGATTTACAGGCCAATATCCCTGATGATCATAGATGCTAAAATCCTCAACAAAATTCTAGCAAACTGGATCCAGCATTACATTAGAAAAATTATACACCATGACCAAGTGGGATTTATTCCAGGGATGCAAGGCTGGTACAATATCCACAAATCAATAAACATGATACATCACATAAACAAATTGAGAGACAAAAATCACATAAACATATTGATTGATGCAGAAAAGGCATTTGAAAAAGCCC
The DNA here is from genome assembly GCF_000147115.1 of Myotis lucifugus. NCBI lineage: Eukaryota > Metazoa > Chordata > Mammalia > Chiroptera > Vespertilionidae > Myotis > Myotis lucifugus. Next base: position 9,399,348 of record NW_005871055.1, read on the forward strand.
AGCACCCTTTTCTGACAAAAACGCTCAGCAAAGTGAAAATAGAAGGATCATACCTCAACATAATAAAGGCCTTATATGACAAACCTACAGCCAACATCATACTCAATGGGAAAAAACTAAAACCATTTCCCTTAAGAACAGGAACAAGACAGGATGCCCGCTTTCACCACTCCTATTCAACATAGTACTAAAAGTTCTAGCCATAGCGTTCAGACAAGAAGAAGAAATAAAAGACATCCAAATTGCAAAAGAAGTAAAAATGTCGTGATTCACAGATGACATGATACTGTACATGGAAAACCCTAAAGACTCCATCAAAAAATTATTAGACTTAATAAACAAATTCGGCAATGTAGCAGGATACAAAATTAATGCCAAGAAATCTATGGCATTTTTATACACCAATAGTGAACTTATAGAAAGAGAAATTGCAAAAACAATCCCATTTACCATTGCACACAAAAAATTAAGATACCTAGGAATAAACTTAACTAAGGAGGTAAAAAAACCTGTACTCAGAAAACTACAAGACATTGAGAAAAGAGGTAGAGGAAGACATAAACAGATGGAAGAACATACCGTGTTCATGGATTGGTAGAATCAACATCATTAAAATGTCCATACTACCCAAAGCAATCTATAAATTCAATGCACTCCCCATTAAAATACCAATGGCATATTTCATAGATCTAGAAAGAACTCTCCAAAAATTCCTCTGGAATAAAAAACAAAACAAAACAATTCCCTAACCGGTTTGGCTCAGTGGATAGAGCATCAGCCTGTGGACTCAAGGGTCCCAGTTTCGATTCCGGTCAAGGGCATGTACCTTGGTTGCGGGCACATACCCAGTAGGGACTGTGCAGGAGGCAGCTGATCGATGTTTCTCTCTCATCGATGTTTCTAACTCTCTACCCCTCTCCCTTCCTCTCTGTAAAAAAACACCAATAAAATATATTTAAAAACAAACAAACAAACAAAAAAGAACCCTGAATAGCTGCAGCGATCCTGAGAAAGAAGATCAAAGTAGGAGGGATCTCAATACCAGATACCAAGATGAATTACAAAGCCACTGTTCTCAAAACTGCCTGGTACTGGCACAAGAACAGACATATAGACCAATGGAATAGAATAGAGAACCCAGAAATCAACTCAAACCACTATGCTCAATTAATATTTGACAAAGGAGGCAAGAACATACAATGGAGTCAAGACAGTCTCTTCAATAAATGGTGCTGGGAAACTTGGTCAGACACATGCAAAAAAATGAAACTAGATCAGCAACTTACACCATACACAAAAATAAACTCAAAATGGATAAAGGACTTAAACATAAGATGGGAAACCTAAAAATACTAGAGGAATCCACAGGCAGCAAGATCTCAGATATATGCCAAAGCAATATCTTCACCGACACAGCTCCTAGGGCAATGGAAACGAAAGGGAAAATAAACAAATGGGACTACATCAAAATAAAAAGCTTCTGCACAGCAAAAGAAAACATCAACAAAACAACAAGAAAGCCCACTGCATGGGAGAACATATTTGCCAACGATGTCTTCAATAAGGGTTTAATCTCCAACATTTACAGGGAACTCGTGCAACTTAACAAAAAAAGACAAACAATCCAACCAAAAAATGGGCAACAGATCTAAATAGATACTTTTTGTAAGAAGACATAAGGCCAAGAGACATATGAAAACATGCTCAAAGTCACTTATCATCTGAGAGATGCAAATCAAAATAACAATCAGGTACCATCTCACACCTGTCAGAATGGCTATCATCAACAAAACAAACGACAAGTGCTGGCTAGGATGCGCAGAAAAAGGAACACTTGTGCACTGCTGGTGGGAATGCAGACTGGTGCAGCCACTGTGGAGAACAATATGGAGTTTCCTCAAAAAACTAAAAATGGATCACTGGGTCTACTTCCATTTGACCCAGTGGTCCCACTTCTAGGACTATATCCCAAGAAAGCAGAAATACCAATCAGAAAGGATATATGCACCCTTATCTTCATAGCAGCACAATTTACAGTAGCTAAGATTTGGAATCAGCCTAAGTGCCCATCAGCAGATGAGTGGATTAAAAAACTTTGGCACATCTATGCAATGGAATACTATTGTAAAAAGGAAGGAACTCCTACCATTTGCAACAGCATGGATGGACCTAGAGAGCATTATGCTAAGTGAAATAAGTCAGTCAGAGAATGATAAATATCACATGATCTCACTCATTTGTGGACTATAATGAACAACATAAACCGATGAACAAAAACAGATCTAGAGACAGAGAAGCATTGATCAGATGCTCAAACCTCAGAGGGAAGGTAGGGGAGGGTGGGGGTAAGAGGGAGAGATCAACCGAAGCACTTGTATGCATGCATATGAGCATAAGTGATGGACGCAGACAACAGGGGGTAAGGGTGAGGGCAAGACTGGGCAGATGAGGGGACAATGGAGGGATAAAGACACACTTGTAATACCTTAATCAATAAAAAATTAAAAAAGAATAACAATAAAATAAATAAATAAATAAAATTAAAAAAAGAAATGATCATAACATGGACCAGGATGATAGCAGTGGGGGTAGTGTGAAGTGATCAGATTCTGAACATGTGTTGAAGATAGAGTCAAATTGTGTGTGTATAAGATAAAGAAAAAAAATCAATGACTTCAAGGTTGTGGGTTTGAAAAACTGAATATGTAGAATTGCCATTATGAATATGATATGGTGAAAGGAAAATGTTTATGGGGGAAAGATAGGGGATAATAACCTTAAGATATTCAATAGACACCCAAATAGAGATGTTGAGTAGGCAATTTGATTTAAATCTGGAGTTCAGGGTAGAGCTCCACACTAAAGATATCAATATTAGTGGTGTCAACATCTAGTAAACCATGGGATGGATAACATGAAAAGAATTAGTATAGGTAGAGTAGACTTAGAGACCCAAAGACTGAGCCCTGGTATACTCCAACATTTAAGGATTGAGGAGGGATAAAGAAACAGCAACTGAGAAGAAGTTACTACTAGGATAGTAAGGAAACCATGGAATGCAATATACTTGAAGGCAAAGAATGTGTCTAAGAAGATGGAATGAACAACAATATAGATTGCAACTGATAGGTCATATAAGATAAGAATTAGTTTTGCAAAAGGATTTAGCAAAAGGGAAAGTATTCGTGACTTTGACAAGAGAATTTTATCACTGTGTTAGGTGAAGGCCTGATTGAAACATGCTTAAGAGAAAGTAGGAGGAGGAAAATTACAGAAAACTATGAATAATTCTTTCAAAAACTTTAGCGAAAGAAATAGAGCAGTAGCTGAAAGGGGAAATGGAGTCTAGAGAGGATATCTTAAAATTCTTCACAAAAACAACATTTATTGAGGTATAATTTATATACAATAAAATGTGCTCATTTTGAATGTTAATTTTGATGAGTTTTGACAAACTCATATGCCCATTAAACCACACCATAACTGAAATATAGAACATTTATATCACCCCCCCAACGTTCCCTTGTGCTCCTTCCCAGTCAGTTCCTCCACTGTAGACTGAAGCAGCCACTAATCTGCTTTCTGTCACTATCCTATATAATAAAGGCCTAATATGCAAATCAACCAAATGGAAGAACAACTGGTTGCTATGATGCACATTAATTACTAGGGGGCAGACGCTCAATGCAGGAGCTGCCCCCAGCCCACAAACCCAGGCCAGCCAAGGCAAGTGCCAGCGTGGCCCCCCAATCGCTCCGCCAGTCGCCCCACAGAGGGAGGTGACCGGCGGCGGCAGCAGCAGGGGGGCGGGCCCGGAGAGCAGGCTGTGCCAGACTGAGCCAAGGTGGGTGCCAGCGGGGCCCCCTGATCTAGCAGATTGGTCCTGATCACCGGCCAGGCCTAGGGACCCTATCTGTGCACGAATTTCGTGCACTGGGCCTCTAGTAGATTATATTTGCCTTTTGTAGAATTTCATTTAAATGGAATCATGCTGTATGTACTTTTCTGTGTCTAGATTTTTTCACTCAATAGTAACTTTTTAGATTTTTGTTATTGAGTTCATTCATTTTATTTCTTGGTAATATTCTTTTGCCTGTATATACCACCATTTGTGTATCTATTCACCTGATAATGGACATTTATATTCTTTCTAGTTTGAGACTATTTAGAATTTAGGTGCTATCAATATTTTTGCAAGTCTTTGTGTGGACCTATATTTTATTTCGACTCTATAAATAATTTAGAAATGAGTTGCTGAGTGAAATGGTCTGTATAATTTTAGCTCTAAAGTTTCTGTATGATTTTCACACCAGAAATAGATGAATTCCAGTTGCTTCAGATTCTTCCAATATTTGGTATTTTCAGTCCTTTTAACTTTAGCTAATTTAGGGGGTATGTAGTGGCTATCTTATTATAGTTTTCTATTTCTTCCTAAGGCTGTTTTGTCAACTTTGAATTTGTTCACTTCATCAAATTCACTGTTCTGAATTTATTCATAATATTTTTATTTCCCTTTTAATACATGTATGGTCTTTATTAGAGCATTTGCTCTCATTCCTGATATTAATATTTTGTGACTTGATACTGATATTGTTGATTATGATTAATTTGCTCTAGTCATGAAATTTGTTTTTTTCAATAAACCATTTTTTGTAATGGAAATATAATTGACATACATTGTATTAATTTCAGGTAAATGACATGATTCAATATTTGTACATACTTGGGTAATGACCACTACAATAAGTCAAGTTAACATCCATCACCTTACATAGTTACAGACTTTTTTCCGTGTGATGACAACTTTTAAGATTAGCTCTCTTAGTAACTTTCAATATACAAGACAGTGTTATTAAATATAGTCTCCATGCTGTACATTACCTCCCTGCGACTTATTCTTTTTATAAGTGAACTTTTACCTTTTGGCCACCTTCACCAGTTTCGCCCACTTCCCACCTTCCACCTCTGGCAACCACCAATCTGTTTTCTGTATCTATGAGTTCATTTTTTTGTTGTTGTTTTTTATATTCCACATATAAAAGAGATCATATGATATTTATCTTTCTCTGCCTGACTTATTTCACTTAGCATAATGCACTCAAGGCCCATCTATGTTGTCACAAATGGCAAAATTTCCTACTTTTTATGGCTGAAGAATATTCCATAATGTATGTATCACATTATATATCACATTTTCCTTATCCATTCATTTACTGATGGACACTTACATTGTTTCCACAACTTGGCTATTGTAAATAATGCTGCAGTGAACATTGAGGTGCATATATCTTTTCAAGTTGTTTTTGTTTTCTTCAGATAAATACCCAGAAATGGAATTGTTGGACTATATGATACTTCAGTTTTTAATTTTTTGAGGAAACTCCATACTGTTTACCATAGTGGCATAACCAATTTGCATTCCCACTAATAATGCACAGGGTTCTTTTTCCTCTACATCCTCTCTGAGACTTATTATTTCTTGTCTTTTTTATAATAGCCATTAGTTGTGAGGTGATATCTCATGATTTCGATTTGCTTTTCCCTGCTGATTAGTGATTATGAGCACCTTTTCGGGTATCTGTTGGCTATCTGTATGTCTTCTTTGGAAAATGTCTATTCAAATTCTCTGGCCATTTTAAATTAGACTGTTTAGGTGTTTTTGCTATTGAATTGCATAAGTTCTTTTTATATTTTTGATATTAACCCCTTATCAGATAAATGACTTGCAAACATTTTCTTCTATTCATTAGGTTTCCTTTTCATTTTGTTGATGATTTCCTTTATTGTGCAGAAGCTTTTCAATTTGATGTATTATGATTTGTTTATTTTTGCTTCTGCATTTGGTGTCAAATCCAAAAAATTTAGGAAGCAACTTTTGACTTTGTTCATTTTCTTGACTGTGTTGTTTTTCTATTTTGTTGGTTTTTGTTCTCATATTTGTTATTTCATTTCTTCCTCTTACTTTGCATTTTATTTTCTCTTTTTCCCTAGCTTCATCATGTGGAAGTTGGTTAATTGATTTTAGATTTTTAAATGCAACCATTTAAAACCATAGATTTCAGTCTGAGTACCGTTTAGCTGCATGCTACAAATTTTGCTATGCTGTTTTTATTTTCAGTCAATTCAAACATATTTCTAATTTTTATTTTCCTTTAAACCTTATGTTATTTAAAAGTGTGTTGTTCAACTTATTAGATGTAGAGATTTTCCAGCTATCTTTCTGTTATCAACATCAATTAATGTTTTGTTTAGAGAACACATTCTGCCTTATTTCAATCTTTTATAATTCATTGAAATTTGTTTTATGTCCCAGCATGTGATATATCTTAGTTTATGTTTCATCTGTCCTTAACAAGCAATTATGTATTCTGCTGTGGCTGGGAGGAGCCTTCTAAAAATGTCAGTTAGGTAAAATTTTAAGTAGCATTGCTCAAGTCTTTTATTTTTTACTGATTTTCAGCCTTCTTGTTCTAAAGAAGGCAGCATTGAAATCTCTAACTATAATTGTGGATTTGTCAATTTTTCATTTTAGTTATATTAGTTTTTATTTTATATGTACTGAAAGTCTGTTATTGGGTGCATATAATTTAAGAGTGCAATGACTTTATAGTGAATTGACTCTTTTGTCATTATTATTTTTATTTTTTTAAATATATTTTATTGATTTCAGAGAGGGAGAGATAGAAATATCAATGATGAGAGAGAATCATTGGTTGGCTGCTTCCTACATGCCCCACATTGAGGATTGAATCAACCCGGGCATGTTCCCTGACCAGGAATCAAACCGTGACTTCCTGGTTCATGGGTCAACACCCAACCACTGAGCGACACCAGCTGGGCTGTCATTTATTATTATTTGACTTATGCCTGAAGAATTTCCTTTTACAATTTTGTAAGTAGTTTTACTCCTGATTAATTTTTTTAACTTTGTTCAGCTCAAAAAAGTTTTTATTTCACCTTCATTTTAAAGATTATGTAGATGTTTATCTTATTTAAAAAATATATAATTCCATTGTCGTCTAGCTTAAATAATTTCTGTTGAGAATTTGTCTATATCATTGTTCCTCTGTGCATACGTTCTTTTTTCTTTAAGATGTTCTCTTTATCACTGACATTTCCCTTTCAGTAAAATTTTTATTTCAAATATTGTATTTTTTATCTGTAGACATTCCACTAGGTTTATTTAAATAGCTTCTATTTCTCTCTTAAGTTTATGTTTTCTTATAAATGTTAATATATAATCATAATAGTTGCCTTAGCATCTTTGTCTACTAGTTCCATTATCTCTGTTATTTATTATTCTACTGATAAAATTTTCTTTTTTTTTCTGGAGTGCTTATTAAGACGTTTTTAATTATTTCTGTCATTTCATGATCAATATTTAAATTTCTTTTTCATTTTTTAAATCTCATCTTCAGACTTATTTGGTTATGTCTCTGTTTTCTTAGTAAAATTTGTCAGAATTTTATGTTTCATATTGTTTATTTTAAATAACCAACTTCTGTAATTGTTAATTTATTGGTTTTCTACTTTTTAATTATCCTGATGTCCTAAAGCTTTTTTCTTAATACTTCATTCATTAACTTTGATTCTATTTTATATAATAACAAAAATATTGAAATGATTAATTTGCCTTGTATTTTAATTTTAGCTAGATCTCACAAGTTTTGTTTTCTTAAATTATTTTCTAAATTATTTGTATGGATAGTTTAAGTCAAGGGGGAAATGGTAGGGTTTTGTAATTTCTTATTACTAAGGGTATAACATAGTGTTTGTTTTTATTTCTCAAAGTCTTGGAAAATGTCATATATTGTTGGTTCTGATTAAATTTGTGCTCATCTGTCATAAAGTTATGTACTTATCTCTGTGCTAATTATTATGGTCAGAGTGATTAGGAATAAGATAATCTGGTCTGACAGAAAACATATGACTGATAATAGGTGACATGTGGTTCCCCAGAGACTTTGAGTACTGCTTGAATGGGGAAAGAGAGAAATGGATTCTGGATGACAACCAAATGGATCCACTAAAGTAGACATCCATTTTCCATCCTTATTTTATTAATGATGTCAGAATGAATGCCACTTATTTTAGCAAACACTACTCTTGGTACAGAAATTAATAATAAATAATGATCTTTGCTTCTTAACTCAGTTTTTTCCTTATACAATATACTAGTGGCTCGGTGCATGAATTCGTGCACATTGAAAGGAAATTAATGAAAAGAAATATTTTAATATCACTATTCGCCCTTTCTCTATAATAGACATGTCAACCAAATTCATGATTGACAATACAGATTGAAACACACGTGTGTGATTGGCGCCAGTGAGAGCTTTATATCACACATGCATGAGTCAACTTAGCCTTTTATATACATAGAATAAACTTGCTTAATTAGACCTGCTTCCTGATTTAGCTAAACCTTTCCCAGCCCAGTGAAGCACCACAACTTCTCTTTCAGTTAATTGTCAGCAACACAGCAGTAAATATCAACATGAAGCAGATTATCATTGTAGATCTCTCAGGGAGAACAAAGGGTAAAATATTTAACTGCAGCAGTATTTGACTATATTCTGCACAGTTAGAAAACCTGAAGTCATTTCAAGGTCCACCATTCTTTCTTCTTTTCAGTTGGGTCAAGTTTCTCAGCTTTCTAAATCTCCATTTTCTGGCTAATGAAAAGAAAATAGGATTCCACCAAGTCTACTATCTACCTACTCTAGGACTTCTGTGAGGATCAAATGAGATGAGGCATGGAAAAATGCTTCACAGACATTTGGTTAGAGTATAAAATGTTTCCACCTGGCTATAAAGCAAGTCATGTTCCTGGGCTGAAGAAACTCCAAGGAGGCTAGTTGCTAGGGAGAGGAAGCCAGATGTTGCTATGTGACGTATTATCTGGTGCCCACAGCCACTGTTTCTGGGCTGGGCTGGGCTGTGGGCAGCATTTTGGGCCATGGGGTCTCGGCAGTGTTGGCTGCTATTTGGTGGGCTGTCGCTCCAGGGTGGTAGCGGAGCCTGTGTCCCACTTGGGGGAAGCTGAGTGTTGCTTTGTGGGCACCAGGTCCGTGGTGACATTTCTCTGTAAATGGCCAGTGTGCATCATGGCAGCTCCTGTGTTGAGCGTCTGTCCCCTGGTGGTCAGTGAGCATCATAGTGACTGGGTCAAATGGTCGGACACTTAGCATATTGGCCTTTTATATATATAGATATGAAATACTTAGGATTTATATTATTATTATTTTTAGAGAGAGTGAAAGGAGGGAGTAGGGAAAGGAAGAGAGAGAGAGAGAGAGAGAGAGAGAGAGAGAGAGAGATACATGCCCCTACTTCCAACCTGGGGCTGGAAGGAACCTGCAACCCAGGCACATGCCCTTGACCAGAAATTGAACCAGTGACCCTTTGATCCAAAGGCCAACACTCTAACCACTGAACAACAGAAGCCAGGGAAGGATTTATATTATTGTTCTTATGTCAGAGATAGGAAAACTGAGGCTCACAGGAATGAAATAACTTTCCAGTGTTCTACACTTAGTTTTTTGGGTGAACTATTTCTGTTTTTTTTTTTTTTTTTTTTTTTTTTTGCGGGTGGGGGTGGGGGTTGCAGTTGTATAACTTTATTCGACCATCAGCACTAGTTCTTGTCCACATTAATGGTCTGTAGATTTTTGAAAGTGGTGACAGGCACATAGGTGACCAATTATATAGCTTATTTGGTGAATCTTCATCCTCATTACATTTTCTGGACAAACGTACCCAGATATGATATGGGACATTCCTTATTCCTTTGGCCCAGACAGCTTTGTTGCACCTGGTGTCAATGCACTCGTCTGGAGTCCCCATCTCCTTCATGGCAAATTTCCAAATCTCCTGAGTGCCCGAGGGGCACGCTTCTTGAAAGCCACGCTGTGGATGCTTGTGGATGTTGATGGTATGCTCTCTGGTCACCACCTGGTTGATGGCAGAGCGGCCCTTCTTCTTCTTGCTACCTTTTTTTGCGGGAGCCATCCTGCCCAACAAGTTGGAAAGAAAGAGCGCAGGGTATTGTGGGAGAGGGAACGCAGGGTCTGGGAACTATTTCTAAGGCTAGCCAAGACAGCATACTTTCCAACTTAAAATTTAACTAAACACTATTTCTCTTCTTCACCTAGATTCCAACAAGTTTTCTCATTTTAAAAATGCCATATATTTTTTGGTGTCAATTATCCTATTTTGAATTGCTACTAAACTTACCAGTTTCACTATAATTACTTTTGTTGGGGTAAATTATTTATAGTCTTAACCTCATAATTCTGATTATGCTGTTGTGAGCAAATATGATATTCTTTCCAATACTGTGGTCACATTGTTTATAGCTTCTATTTTGTGTTATTCTCTATTTTCTAGGTTTAATGGTTTAAAGTATTATTATCTTTTTAACAAATTTATATAGGTTGCATTCATATTTGCTAAAATAACACTTTCTATAATATCACAATTTGGTGACAGTATCCATTCTTTAAAAGTATACCTTCCTAGATTTCTACCATTTAGTAGGGGCAAGAATTTTTTTGCTTAAAACTTTCAAGCAAGATACATGCTTGATTTTTAATATATACCTGATGTTACAGTGATAGGACGATTTTCATTAAATAACAGATGCTTTAACTCTGTTCCTTGAGGCTTAATTTCATTTTCTGCACTTAGACGCATTGTCATGTATAGTACAATTTACCCTTGAACAATGTGGGATTAAGGGCCTCAAATTCCTGCTTAGTGGAAAATCTGTGTGTACATGTGGATTTCCAATTACCTGTTTATCCTTGAACAATATGGATCTGTTGAACTGTGAAAGTCAATTGAACTGTGAGGGTCAATTGAAAAAATCCACATTAAGTGGACATGAGCAATTCAAACCTATATTGTTCAAGGGTCAACCGCAATAGGAATTTCCAGTAGCTTGAGAAACTGTTTTGCAGTTGGCATAAAATTACAACTCTTTCATTACAAAGATTCATGATTAGAAGCTCACATTTTAGCTTGACGTCATGACTAGAATTGTTTAGTTTTCTATTTAATGAATCCTAGACAAACTCAAAATAGCAAAGGGTAAATTAATGTCTTAGAAATAGTTTCTGTTTTATCATACATGTCCTGATCATATGAAACTCTCTTCTTCCTCTGAGAAATATCAGAATGTATTTCATTGTATATGGCTCATAAAATTAATATTTGGGATGTCACAAGCATAAAATCTCTCATAATATGGAAAAAGTTGGATATATGAGGCTGATCTTTAATCTTGAAAAATGGTTTATACTGATTTTTAATTTTTTAGAAGATTTATCTACATCTCGAGCTTTATCTATGTAAGAACAGGAAGATCTCAGGCTTTCAGTTTGGAAGTTCTTGCTCTAGCATATGGTAGCTGTGAAACATTGGGGTGGATACTTGGTTTCTGTGAGCTGATTTATTTATGGGAATAATAATATTTGCCTGACCTTAAAGAGTAGTTGAGAGAGTCAAATGGGATCACATATGCGGAAGATACTCTGGGAACTGCCAAACTCAATGCAGTGTGGTGCCTATGTTAGCTTTGCATATGCATCCACACTTCACCAATGTGAAGTGTAAGCAATGCTTCACCAACCTATTTGGAAAGGGAGAAGGGGGACAATACATGAAGAAAGGGATGTCTTAAAAAAGTCCAAATTTCCCATTTTCTCTTGAAAATCTACTTATATAAAAACCATGGGTGGTGTTCATCACAACCTGAACCGCCGCAACCAAGCAGAAGAAAGTCAGTCCTGCAGAGGTTGTCTTGGCAATGGCTGTGCCCTCCCCCAAGCTGTTTCCCGGAGCTGTTTCCTGTAAGGGCGGGGTTTGAGGCAGGAACCCACCCTGGGAGCGTAGAGGCATATCTTTATATAAAGTGTGCCGCGCCAGCACAGCCAAGGGTGAACCTGAGTCGGGGCGGCTGAAAGGCCTAGAAAAGACAGACAAGAGAATGAAAGCCGGGTCTTGGTGGGACGCTGCTTCTCTGAGAGACAGCGACCATGCCCACAGCCATGCCTTTATTTTATAGCAGATGCTATGAGGCAAAGTAAGGGCTTGACCAAGATGTTTACAACATTCTCGTGGGTTTCAATCCTACTCAACTACATGCACCTGAACTCTATCAAGCCTACATCACTCAGGCATGTGGGGCCACGTGTTCAGACCATAGGTTCAAGCTTACAACTACAGCTGTTGGCTAATTGTGCTGGGAGGGCCCTGCCCTCCAAGCTAGGACTTGCACATGGCAATGAGAGGACTGTGCCCTCTCATCAGTCCAAGGCTTGAACCTGTCCAAAACACTGTAGCAGCTCCCCACAATAAAGTTTTAATTCTGTTTCTTTGTTACTAATGTTGTGGCCCCACCCCATAACGAAGAAACAATTTCCGGAGGATGAGGCCCAGGAATCAGGATTTTAAAAAGATTCCCAGGTGATTCTAATGTGCAGCAAAGGTTGAGAACCACTGCTATACATAATATTAAAAATATATCTAAACGTGCAATTCTTTGTCCAAAAAATGAGCATGTTCAAAAATTAAATGAAGAAAATTTGGATATACTCGATGGAGATTTTCACACATATTTGAGTGATGATTCCATTGATTCCACAGATGATGCTGAAAAGGAAAATTTTCCCATCAAATTTCTTAATAATATTACTCCTTCGGGAATGCCGTGTCATAAATTAAAATTGAAAGTGGGTGCAATCATCATGCTATTGAGAAATCTCAATAGCAAATGGGGTCTTTGTAATGGTACCAGATTTATTATCAAAAGATTATGACCTAACATTATTGAAGCTGAAGTATTAACAAGATCTGCAGAGGGAGAGGCTGTTCTGATTCCAAGAATTAATTTGTCCCCATCTGACACTGGCCTCCCATTTAAATTGATTCAACGATGGTTTCCCACGATGCCAGCATTTGTGATGACTATTGATAAATCACAAGGACAAACTCTAGACAGAGTAGGCATATTCCTACCTGAACCCGTTTTTGCACATGGTCAGTTATATGTTGCTTTCTCTCGAGTTTGAAGAGCATGTGATGTTACAGTTAAAGTTCTAAGTACTTCATCACAAGGGAAATTAGTCAAGCACTCTGAAAGTGTTTTCACTCTTAATGTGGTGTACAGGGAGATATTAGAATAAGTTTAATCACTTTATCAGTCATTGTTTGCATCACTGTTGTTTTCATATCATGTTTTTGTTGTTTTCATATCATGTTTTTGTTGTTTTCATATCATGTTTTTGTCGTTTTTATATCATGCCTCCGTTGTTGTTATATCCTTTTGTTACTGTTTATTTATTAATAAATTTATATATTATTTTCATATACATTTTACTAATTTCCTTTCATCTCTCACACTTCTATTATAGAGAAAGGGCAAATAGCAATATTAAAATATCTCCGCTAATTAATTCCCTTTTTAAAAAAATATATTTTATTGATTTTTTACAGAGAGGAAGGGAGAAGGATAGAGAGTTAGAAACATCGATGAGAGAGAAACATCGATCAGCTGCCTCCTGCACACTCCCCACTGGGGATGTGCCCGCATCCAAGGTACATACCCTTGACTGGAATCGAACCTGGGACCCTTGAGTCCGCATGCCGATGCTCTATCCACTGAGCCAAACCGGTCAGGGCAATTAATTCCCTTTTAATGTGCATGAATTTCATGCACTGGAGTACTAGTGTTTAAATATTTGCCAACGTTAGTCCTGTCTATGTACATGATGGGAGTCACCTGCAGATGAGTAGAACCTGCCTGCCTGAAATAGATCAAATGCTCTCAAGTTCACCACTATCTGTGCCACATCACACACCTCTTTCTTATCATTTCTGAAACACCCTGTCTGGCTCCCACCCCAGGGCCTTTGTATTTGCTAATCTCTAGTCTGGAACCTTATTCCCCCATGTACCTATTGGCTCAGTCCCTCGATTCATTCAGGCCTCTAGTCAAAGGCCACCTCATTATAGAGGTTTCTCCAGACTTCCTTCACTAATGATACATTCATCTCATCACTATCCCTGTGTTCTATTTATTTTTATTTGATGCACATATGGCCAGGTAGCAGTTTATGTTTATTTACTATATATGCCACTCTGATGGAACATACGTTTCGTGAGAGCAGGGCCTTTGTTTTGTTCACCATGGTTTTCCTACCACTTACCACAGTGCCTGGCACAGAATAGCACTCAATAAATATGTGTTGAATGAATGTTACTCTTGCCGTTTTGCTCAATTTCTGAGCACTGTAGGGGTGGGGGTCTGAAAACATAGGCCTCTGGTATGTTCTGGTTTCTAAAACAAAAACTAAACTGTAATATAATTTGAATCATTAAAACTTTATCTGAAGCATTGTATGCACATGTATATGTTATACATTACACCTGAAATATATATAATAATTTAAAAATCTGTATTGCATATGACAATGGTCATGTGAAGCTGTTCTCAGGGTTTGATTACCCAAACAGTGAATGAAGAACTCTGTTTGACCCTGAGTGCTGCAAATTCAAGAGGCTGTGGTGTGCACATGATGTGGGACATACAATTCAATTTGGATCAAGCTGAAATTCTGAGCATTTTGTGGTTACTCCATAACACCTGACAGTTTATTGTGCAGTTTTATTTCAGGTTATATTAAAACCACAAAGTTATGGAGATGTGGGGATGGGAAAGGGGAGGTGGAAAATAACACATCTCATGACTTTTTGTTTCTGAATTCTCATACTTCCTGCAGAGCTCTGCGTTGGAAATAAAATTTGTCATGAGTATTGGGGGAAAGAATCAAAGAAACTTTTGACAGGATAGATGAGAAAGAAATAGGGGAGGGAAATGTTGAGCCAAATAATTTTTACAACAATGTAAAAATAGTTCCCATAATTCCCCTGTCCTCACTGTGTCCTCAGCAAATGACACAAACATGGAAAGATTTGTGTAATCCAGCGGGTCTTACACTGTTGGGAGGAAACATTGGAGTCAGAGAGTGTTACTGGGAAACCCTGACTATGAACTTGGCTTTTCACCAGTCTGGTCTGTGTGGTACATGTGTGTATGTTTGTACATGTGTGTATGTGTATGTGTTTATTTCCCAAACAATGAAGAGGTATTTCATTTTTTTCCTTGACAGATCAGCCTCATTCCCATTTATTACTACTTACTTGTCTTTTTTTCTTACAATTCTAAGAAAAAAGCATTAACCATGATTTCTTCCTCATCTATGACTCAATGGCTTCCCAATTATGCTTTTCTCTCTGTTTTACAATAAATAATTGTGAGATATTCTCATTTATTCAGAAAATGTTTATTGAGTGCCTATTAATTTTGGCACTAGGGATACACAATGGAAAAACAGATAAAGCTTTTGAACATTTTCTATCTGAGTAAACTCCATGGAGAATGCTTACAGATATTGGTTTAAAAATCTATCAAATATGTTAAGAAAAAGTAAACAGATGATGTTCCTCTCCTGCAAAAGAGAGACACTTAATCCTGGTGTTCTGTGGAAAACTTTACTGTAAGATGTGTAAGGAGGTATGCATGCCAATGGTTCTCTATCAAAATAACTACAAATTCTAACACCCAAAAAGAATGTCTCAGAAGAAGCCAGGACCAGATGTTTCATGACATATGCATAAACAGCACACAGGAACATGCTTATGTATTTTAGTAGCTTTTCTTATTCAGGCTGCGAGGTCTAACCTAGAGATACAGAAAAGGTTATACCAACATTATATAGACAATTCTCAACCTCTCCTGATGCCTAAATAGAAATATAAACACTATTTTTGAGAACAGCTGAGTAGGTGGCCCCCTGAGTATACAAGGTGCCTTTTTTAGTGTTGTTTTAATCATTATTTTATTGAGATGACATCATGTATTGTTTTTAGCCAAATTATGTGGCAGAAAGTGGGTAGGAAGGAGCCACAGCACTGTAAAAAAGTTAATGTCATCCAATATTCCCCATATTCTTTTAAATCAAGATTGTAGTGGCAGTTTTAGTAGCAGGAGTACTTGTTTTTTGGAAGAGATTTCTTTGCTCCCCCATTGACTCCATAAGTGGGCCTTGTTGGTGTATTTCAGGAGAGTTGTGAATGTGGAAATTACAGAATGTGCTGCTAGGTCCTGCTACCCGTTTGGAGGGTCAGAAAGGTTCCTGGGAGTAAGGGAGTTAGATAGCCCTGCTGCCTGCTCAACTGAGGCTCCAGATAACTGGGATGTTTGATGAAGGGAAAGTTCTGATTAACTCTGTCAATAGGGAAACTCTTATGTGTTTTCATGCTTGTAGTTGAAAACATTTCCAAGAAGTCTGCTTACCTTATTAGTAAATACTGTTTAGAAGCTATAATGGAATCTTTGCTCAAGGTTGAGCATCTTGCACCATTGAAATTTGTAAATTCCCCACACTTGTATGGTACAGACCATTGCTGTGGTCTAAATGTATAGCACAGGACGTTCCATTGTTGTTGGCTTTTGGACTAAATCCCTAATAACGTTTTGTATGCTGCCTTTTTGAGAGCTAATAATTAAGATTCTGGATAGTGTGTGTGCCTGTCCTGCAGACCCTCAACCACAAGCATTATGATAAGAAAGACTCTCAGGGGTGTTATTTGCAAAAGTTATATGATTAGTAAGTGACAAGGGAATGAGTCAAACCCAAAGCCTTGGAGAATAACAACTCAAAACAATCCCATGTTATAAATGAATAAAGTGAAACCCAGAGAAGTAAGGTGAATCGTTCAAGGCCACAGACCAGGTTAACAGCAGGGGCAGGTCAGGACTCTGTCTCCCAGACTGGTCTTTCTACCGCAAAACACATCTACTGTATGCATAGCCCACTAGGGTCTCAAGAGCAGACTTAGGACAAAGACAATTCCCCCAATGCATCTTCTACGGCATAAACAGAACCTGGGGAACTCTGGGGAAGTTTTTTTTGTTTTGTTTTGTTTTTGTTTGGAGCTATCATTTATTTCACCCTCTACTCTGCCAGACTCTGTACCAGGTTCTTTATTTCTGTGAGCCTCACAACAATCCTGCAAGGTAGTATTATCATTATGTTCACTTTAAAGATGGGTGAACTGCTGTGGCTGGTTTGGCTCAGTGGATAGAGCGTCGGCCTGCAGACTGAAAGGTCCCGGGTTTGATTCCGGTCAAGGGCATGTACCTTGGTTGCGGGCACATCCCCAGTGGGAAGTGTGCAGGAGGCGGCTGATCGATGTTTCTAACTCTCTATCTCTCTCCCTTCCCCTCTGTAAAAAAAAACAATAAAATATATATATATATTTTTAAAAAAGATGGATGAACTAAGTCCCAGCTCCATGAAGGAAGCTGCCCAAGGTCATACAGGTAGAAAGAGACTGAGCTGGGATACAAATCTTGGTCAGTGGGACTTGAACTTATCCTCTTTCCACACAGTGTCTTTTACTGCCACTCCTGGTGGGGAGAGGGAAACGGTGCCCTGTGCAAACATCTCCTCCTCCCTAGCCCCAGATATTATTGCCATGCTTGGCCAGGTGCCTGGCACCTGTGAGCTTGATGGCAGCTGCAGTGAGACTTTGCCAGCATCAAAGGCTGGGCTGGGTGGCACGGCAGTCCCAACTGTGAGAATGAATGTTTGGTTTGCTTTAGCTCACCATTGGGTGGAGTCCTCTTTGGGCAGAACACTTAGTGGCTGAATAAACACTCAGAGCATCTTGGAAAGGCTGCATAAGCTGGTGGTTTGACACTGATTTTGGCTGTTTGCAGAGGCGCCACTGAAAGCCAGCTTTGACCACTAGTGTACTATTGAGAGATCTTGCTCTCCTAGCTTCTAACTGTCCTAGTTTCATTGGAGGTCAACTGAGGACAAATCCTGCTATTTCTGCTTAGATTCTCTTCTGCAGACTGACAGCAGAGGTAGGAGATGCTTCTTAAATGCTGGACAAAATAAAATTAATGCTGCCAAATTAGAAGAGGCTTGCTTCTGAATCTCACACCTGGAAGGGTGATAAAGACACACAGTGCTGGGCAACAGATGGAGGAAACTCTCTTTTCCACTATTAGATGTCTTCAGAGCTGGCCTGTTAGCAGAGCTGTTTCCTATTATCACCTCAAGGACTGGAATAGAAGCTTTGAGGAGCTTATGCTGTGTGGGTCCCTTCCGTGGCTCTGACTTAAATCTCAGAAGACCATGATTGGTGTGACTATGAGACTGAGAAAGTGCAAAAGAGTAGAAGTTAGTATGTTATTGTGAATGCTGCTGTACTGATGCTGGAGACACGCGGACAAGAAGGGTGTCCCCATGAAGCCCAAGTGGACCATTACATGGAGGAAGTTGGTAAAGCATTGCCGTGGATTGCTCAAACTTAAAGCTACAATATGAACATCAGTGACTTATTCATAGTATTTGTTCATTAATCTATATAAAGATCTAATCTCTGCACATGTGAAAATTCACTGGAGATCCCAAAAGTAACTCAGAGAAATGTCTTTGATATATTAAAATCATTCTTTGAGTATATAACATCAGTTTTTCTTTGTCCGATTGAACAGGGCATTTGTTCAAGGTGGTTGGTGAGATAAATAAAGTGACACTCTGTCTTCAGAGAAGAAATGAGCAAGAGCCAAAGAAGGTAAGACCATCCATGATGGGATTATGGAAATCCATTTCTGCTAAAAATATCCCAAAGAAAGCCATCGCTAGAGCATGAGACCTGCATCACTGACTTTTAAAATGGTCTCTTTTTCTATTCATGTTGATCTCTACCCAAATAAAATAACACACTTGAGTAAATTATTTCTCAACTGTGTCTCACAGAGAACACTGCAATTACTGTGGAGCTGACAAATTACTGACAGACATAAGGGATGTGTTACTCTGAGTAGCCTGGAAAGGTGTCTAAACAGTTCAGTGACTTTGTGTGATTAATGAGCATGTGGGAGTCAATGGGGAGGTGGGAGCTCTGAGTTCAATTTCTTTTCCTTAATGTTAATGAGCAACAAATGGGGCCTATCTTATATTTAGGAAGTTGAATTAGGATCTGGATAATTTAAAATAATGATAATGTAGCCCTAAATAAGAGTAGTGCCCCCTTCTTAACCTATCTGCCAACATAGACCTTTACTATTATGTGAATATTTGGTGGGGATGAGTGAAAATAGCATTAAAATAAATGCTGAAGATATTAAAAATAAGTTTAAGCCCCAGATATTTAAAGGGAAAACAGTGACCTCTTCTTATCTTTCAAGGGTTCAGCTTAAATAACTATTCTCCCTTCAGGAGACCTTCCATGACCTGTCTAAAATGTTAGTCCCTGTTCTTACCTATCTATATATATAAAAGCCTAAGCAACCGTCCAACTGTTCAACCATCCAATCGGTAGCTATGATATGCAATGACCACGAGGGGGCAGATGCTCAATGCGGAGCTGCCGAGCAACAGCAACTTTGCAGAGTGCCCTCTAGCACTCCGGGACCTCTGGGGGGGATGTCGGACTGCTGGTTTCAGCCTGATCCCCGCAGGCCATGCTGAGGGACCCCGCCTGCCAGAGGGACCCCATTCACTCCACAGATGCCCTTTGAGCCTGGGCAGCCAGGGAGGGACCACAGGAGGTTGGCTCCAGGGCGTGTCTGGTCCATCTCACCCAGTCCTGCCCCACCGTCCACCTTCTAATTAATTTCCCTTCAATGTGCACGAATCTGTCCACTGGGCCTCTAGTATATATATAAAGGTTAAGTGACCCTTACAGCAGAACGACCAGAACGACCAAAACAACCGATCGACCAGTCGCTATGATGCGCACTGACCACAAGGGAACAGATGCTCAATGCAGGAGCTTCCCCCTGGTGGTCAGTGTGCTCCTATAGCAGGAGCGCTGCTCAGCTGACTGACCCATCCCAGTGGCCCGCCAGCCCAGTGGCAGCAACTCACTCTTTCAGTAGTCCTGCAGGTCCAATCTCCGGAGAGCAGGCCAGGCACCGACGGACCAGCACCGCTGGCAGGATCCCAACAGTGCCGCTGGCCTCCTGGAAGTCAGCCTTGGGCACTGCAGCCACTTCCCCTCCCTAGATGCTCTGCAAGGAAGAAACAATATAAAAGTGGCCTCCAGGTGGCTCCCGACAACCAGCGCGAATGTCAGCAGGATGGATCGGATCTCAGGCTGGCAAGGGCATCCCATCAATGGTCCCAGAAGGCCAATCATGTCCCTGCCCTCCCCCACCCCCCTGAGGACCCCACCTGTGCACAAATTCATGCACCGGGCCTCTAGTAATTTTATAATTCTCTGGACTTTTCTTTGCAATGTTAATCACAATCTTAAATTCTTTAATTATGTGCTTAACATCTCTCTTGAGACTGTGAAGACAGGGACCATGTCTATTGTCTTCACCTGTGTATTTCCAGCTCCTATCATTATATCTAACACATATAGGACTTTACTAATACATATAGAATGAATGAGTAAATGTCCCTTCACAATTGTACTAAATTTCATTGTTGTAACCTCATTTTTTTACATATTAAGGTTGTTTGAAACATTCAGAGAGATACTGGTCTGATCAATTCAATGTCTTTCAAAGGCTAGCCATTTTTTTCTTTGAGCTACTGAAACTAAGGATACATTTTTCTGAAATGAATTCTGGATTTCTGAGAATAATGCCTATTTACAGTTGTTTTATAGCATCCAGAATGCCAATTATACTGCGTTCATATTTTGGGGAAATTACCATATCAAAATGAGATTCCTCTTTTTAAAAAATGTATCTTTCTTGTTGAAAGTATTACAGTGGTCCCTCCCTTTTTTCCAATTGACCCTCTCCACCACACACCAGCTCCTTCCAGGTCTTCATCACTCTATTGTCTATGTCCATGGTCTACGCGTATATGCATATAAGTTCCCCAGTTAATCTCTCCTCACTCCCCCAACCCTGCCTTTCCTCTGAAATTCATCTGTTTGTTCCATGCTTCTATGTCTCTGGATCTATTTTGTTCATCAGTTTATTTTATTCGTTAGATTCCACATATTAATGAAATCATGTGATACTTGTTTTTCTCTGACTGGTTTATTTTGCTTAATAATACTCTCGAGCTAATATAAGGGTTGGTATATTCTTTCTGATAAGCTTCTGAGTTTCTTAGGATATATTTCTAGAAGTGGGATCACTAGGTCAAATTGCAGTTCCATTTTTAATTTTTTGAGGAAACTCCATACTGTTCTCCATAGTGGCTGCACCAGTCTGCATTCCCACCAGCAGTGCACTAGGGTTCCCTTTTCTCCACATCCTCTCCAGCACTTGTCCTTTGTTGATTTGTTGATGGTAGCCATTCTGACACGTGTGAGGTGATACCTCACTGTCATTTTAATTTACATCTCTCTGATGATTAATGACTTTGACCATGTTTTTTTCATATGTCTTTTGGCCATCTGTATGTCCACTTTGGAAAACTGTCTGTTTAGATCAGCGGTTCTCAACCTGTGGGTCGTGACCCCTTTGGGGGTCGAACGACCCTTTCACAGGGGTCGCCTAAGACCATCGGAAAACACATATATAATTACATATTGTTTTTGTGATTAATCACTATGCTTTAATTATGTTCAATTTGTAACAATGAAATTGGGGGTCACCACAACATGAGGAACTGTATTAAAGGGTCGCAGCATTAAGAAGGTTGAGAACCACTGGTTTAGATCCTTTGCCCATTTTTTAATTGGATTGTTTTAATTGGAAGACTCATTTTGTTAAGTTGTGTGAGTTCCTTATGTATTTTGAAAATTAACCCTTTATCAGATGTATCATTGGCAAATATATTCTCCTGTACAGTGGGCTCCCTTTTCATTTTGTTAATGGTTTCGTTTGCTGTGCAGAAGCTTTTTATTTTGAAACCTTAGGCAGCAAAATCTCAGACATCTGTCACAGCAATGTTTGCCAATAATTTCCTAGGGCAAGGGAAACTAAGCAGAAAATAAACAAATGGAACTGCATCAAAATAAAAAGCTTCTGCACAGCAAAAGAAACCATCAACCAAATGAAAAGGGAGCCCACTGCATGGGAGAACATATTCACCAGATATTCCTCTTCTTTTACTCATTAACAAGCCTCTGTATTTCTTCACAATCAAGATTTATGAAAATACTATTGGGGAGGATTATTGGAGTCATGGAAACTAAGGAATAATGTCCATTGAGTCTGTCTTATGGGCCATGACTAAAGAGTTAAGGTTTAGGCCATTTCCATGGCACTGACTTCCTATAAGCAAGGGTGTTGGTTCTCAATGTGGGTACCAGATCTATAGTGTGAAAAGCTTTGTTGGAATCTTTCAAACTATTTTTTTCTGCTTATTTAGGGGAAACTTCCAGAATAAATGTCAGAGTCATAAGTCAACAAAGGAGAAAGTCATAAAATTGATAAATGGAAGAAAAATGAGTTTTTCCTCTCTGCTGTCTTTCAGGACATTGAAAACAAGGTTTTGAAAGGCAAACTGTTGAAACCAAATGAGCTGCAAACTTTGACCTTCCATATTTGGTCTGAGCCTAAGTCTGTGATTTCTCAAAAAGCATTTCTAACTCCATAGAACCAATATGGGCAAGAGGAAATGCTTTGGGCTGCACAACATGCCCTGCTGGAAGCATCTGCCTTGCGTGGCCTCACACTGTGCCACTATGCAGGGTACTAGTCATCCCATGCAGACTCTAGTGAAGTGTTTTTCCACGCCTGAGATGACAGCAGAATGTTACTGGGAAAACAAGTTGATATTTTTCACTTCTGTTTATATCTGGTTGACTTTGAAATGTGAGTTTTTCAGACAGGAGGCTGTTCACTCTGCAGCGCTGGAAGTGCGTAGATCCCTTCCACAAGCAATGAAATGCTTTGTTATTGATATAATGAAGCAAGATATGTTACAGGAACTAGACCCAAGTCCTAGTTAGGGTTTTGCCACTATTTTATCTTAGGCTTCCTGTTCTCTGAGTTTAAGGTATAATCTTGTTAAGCCTCAATTTACTTATCTGGGAAAATGGATGAACTGAATAGATCATCTAGTGTGAGTCCATGATGCTCAAGTGAGTAGATGATCAACTTATTACTGAATATGGCTGAAAATATGAGCTCACCCACGCCAAAGTCTGATAATTTTAACTGGGCCATCAGGGCCTTCATATACTCATTCTCATTCTGTATTTACTCTTACTCTATCTGGAGAAGAAATACAAAGAAGGAAAAATATCTGGAACATGAGAATATATGCAGTTTGCTTACATTTCCCTTTATAGTCTGCACTAGTATGTCCTAAATAGTACTGCTTTATACCAGTTAGAGTGGTTTTCAACCTTCCTAATGCCACGACCCTTTAATACAGTTCCTCATGTTGTGGTGACCCCCAACCATAAAATTATTTTTGTTGCTACTTCATAACTGTAATTTTGCTACTGTTATGAATCGTAATGTAAATATCTGATATGCAGGATGTATTTTCAGGGGTCTCAACCCACAGGTTGAGAACCACTGAAATTGAAACACTTTTAAGCAGTTTTGCCATTTCACCATTTAAGCACATTTCCCAATATCGAATCTAAGTTTTTTTTAGCCTGCCTTTTCTTTAGACTTCTAAAAATTTATTTCTTTGCACACAACAGTTTCTAAGTTACATTACCAAATCTACCATGACCAATATGAAAACAGTAAATAGTTTTAAAAACTCTTGCAGTTCATTTTGTGCTTAGGACACCTTTTACTCGGAGTGTCCCAAAAAAAACTTAGCCACTGGTATCTCTCACTTTGGAAACATCCACTTTATTATTTGCAACAATTTGTGTTTCTTTAAAAACTAAAACTTAAACTTGGTTGAGGCCCAAGATTGTGTTTCTAAAGACTCAGAACTTGATCTTGCTCAGTAGATTTACAATTTAAAGAGAGAGAAAGAATCTGTTAAATCTACGGAGGAGGGGTGTGCAGGTCTCTCCTTCCATACACCAAGCTGAGAAGGCTGCTTCACAGACAGCAGAGAGGGCCATACTGGTGCCACTCTTAGGTTCAAGCACATACTGGTGGCTTGCTCCTCCAAGGGCTTTTAAGACTATCATTCCTCAATGACAAGTGGTCCTACTAATAAATGTATTCTCTTGTTGTTTCTACTTCATATAGCGACAGCATGCTCTTCCAGGTCAGTCTTAAGCTGCCCAGGGTGAGAGAATAACATTTCTTGCATGAAAGAGAGGACTTTTACCACTCTACCCACAGCTCTTTCTTATCCTCCCTATTGGTAGCAGTGTGTGGAAGCCAGGGTGCAGATAAAAAAGCTTATGTTGCAAGAATGCAAAGATTATAGCCTAAAGAATGGAGGAGAAGACATGGTTGGAAGATGTGTTGTTCTATGTTTATTTTACAAAATTCTGAACAGTAAATCTAACATGACCAGAACACAAACTATTGTCTAAATTTGCCTATATACTCTGGGGAAAACTTGTATTTGTGATCATAATCCATGAACCAGATGATGAAACAACCTTGGAGAGAGTCATTGGAAGCCAATATTCAGATGGTTATGATGCAATTAGAGTCAAATAAATGTAAGAACTAGGTCTATAATTCCAATACAAACAGGTCCTAACAAGCCATGGTCATGTGAGTAATAACAATGTGGCTGCTTTTTGTCTCATGATGAAATATATGAAATTAGCCAGCAAGGGAGTAATTGACAATAAAGAACCTGAAGAGAGAGTTCCTGGACTTCAATAGGAAGAGGTGGTGCCTGGACACCATATGCTTCATTGGATCACAAAGTATATGAGCAATTCTTTACTCTAAATCTTTATTGATAAATCACTTTATCTCACATGGACCTATGATTTTTTAATTCTTTAAAATTGAGGTTAGGTTTACATAACATAAAATTAAGCATTTTAAAGTAGGCAATTCAGTGGCATATGGTACCTACAGAGAATAGAAGCTGGAATTACACTTTCACAATGTGTGTAACCATCATTTCTATCTAATTCCAAAATATTTTTATCACACCAAAAGGAAACCCTGTAAAAAATAGTCATGGGATGTAAAGTACAGCATAGGGAATATAGTCAAAAATATTATAATAACTATGTATCGTCCCAGATGGGTACTGGAAGTTTTGGGGGAAATCACTTTGTAAAGTATATTATTGTCTAACCACTATGCTGTACACCTGAAACTAATACAGAATAATATTTTTAAAAAGCAAACCCTGTTCCCACTAAGCAGTCTTTCCCTATTCTTCTCTTTCTCCAGCTTCTGGAAACCATTAATCTGCTTTCTATCTGTGGATTTCCCTATTCTTCAATATTTCATATAAATAGAATCATATGATATGTAGTCTTTTGTGTCTGGTTCCTTTCACATAGCATATTTTGAGGTTCATGCATGTTGTAGCATGAATCAGCACTTCATTAGTTTTTATAGCTGAATAATATTTTATTTTATGGATATAGCACACTTTGTTAATCCCTTCATCAGTTGATTGACATTTAGATTTGGGTTGTTTCCACATTTTTGGCTATTGCAAATAGTGCTGCTATGAACATTTTGGTGTAAGTTTTTGTTTGAAAACAAGTATTCTTTTGGGTACATGCCTATGAGTGGAATTGCTGGGTCATATGGTAACTCTATTTTGAATCATTTGAGGCAAGTTTTCCAAAGCAGCTGTGCCGTTTTAAATTTACACCAGCAGTGTATAAGGGTTCCAGTTTTTTATATCCTCATCACACTTGTTATTTTCCATTATCTTTTATTATAGCCATCCTAGTGGGTGTGAAGAGTTTTTTAATCAAATTATTTATTTAGACATGGGTCCAGTAAAAAAATATTTGCCCAAGGTTTCACATACTCTATGAGCAGCTCAAAACATCTTAGAAAAACAATTAAGGAAAATACTTCCCTTCCTTCATGCCTTGAGATTCTTAGCATGAGAGTAATTCCTATGTTAGTAACATAGTAGGGGTATTACACAGATGTGGCCATATTTAGAAAGTGTATTTTGGAACACTTAATAGCTTGTTAGAAGTGCAGACTATCAGGCCCACACCCAGACCTCATGAATCAGAATTCACATTTCAGGGAAGTGATTCCTATGCACATTTATGATTGAGGTGTATCGAGGGCTTTCTGTTTTACCAAGGAGGGAGAGATTAAGTCCAAACCAGAAAAACATTTACAGGTGCAACAAAAAGTTTAACCTTAATAAGATACAGGTGCAGTGTGTAACACTAGCACGTGGTTCTCAAACTAGGCTGCGCACTGGGAATCTCCAAGAGTTTTAAAATATTTGAATGCCTGCATTCCACCTCTGGGGAGATTATGCTTCAGAGATTTTTAAAACTCTGCAGGTGATTCTAGTGCACAGTTTTGAGAACTATCTGTGTGAATAGCATTATCTGAGCTAATCTAGAAAGAATTCGTAGAGATGGTGATTCTCAACTCAGTAATTTGAAAATGGGAGGGAGCAAGAGTTTGCTATGAAGGCAGAGGTGCAGAGGAGTGGCCATCATTGCTAGAAAAGGGCAGAGGGTAGAAGTTGGGTTTATATTGAGAATTCACTTGTGGATGGCCTTGAAGGCTTAACTAGAATTTTAATATGATGCAAAAGGCAATTGGGGGCTCTTGTAGAATTATTAGAAGAGGGACAGGTGATTTTCATTGCTGTTGGAGGAGTGAATGCTGAGGACAGGGAAGTTGTTACAATACAGGGCTTTGCCATAAGGTTGAAAAGAAAGGGGCAGAAGATAGGAAGAAATAATGTTCCCTGGAAGTTTAGGTATGTAATTATGACTTTAGTAGTTCTCTACTTAAAGTTTCTGCTAATTCAAGATAAGATTGAGTATTTTAAGAATCCACAAAAAGGCATTCTGAGTGTATGGTTGCCTAAGGAAACTTTCTATGGCTATAAAAGGTATATGTATACTGACAGATAATTATTCTTCAGTCTTTAAATTCAACAATTCATGTCCACACCTTCCTTTATTGGATTTTTACTTATTTAACAAATATTGACTAAGCATGTGCTTAAGCTTTTACACAAGTGATTCAAGAACCAAAAGTATGTTTGGACTAGATCAGTAATTCTCAACAGTGGCAGTACCCTCTATAGTGGGTTATGGAAATTTGGGGGGTGTTTTTAGTTGCTGTAGCAATTGGGGTGAACTAGTAGCTACTAGTGGAGGATGGGGATGGTAAGTGGCCTGCTATCTCCAGGACAGTCCTTCACAGTGAAGAATGATCTCATACCCACACAACTTCCTATTGGCTTGGACATTCTTGTGGGTGGAAACCCTGTTCATAATTATCCAAGTTTAGAATCTAAGTCAAATATATGTAATTATCTAAACTTAGAACCTAGACTCAACTATATGTACAAACACATACACACGCATATACACACACAAATGCTTCTTCATAGTTTTAATAAATATAAGACTTTCTAACGATGGTGCAACTGTGCATATTGAAGAGAAAATAGTGCTTTCTTTTATTCAACACTTTACCAAGAACCGTTCAGTATTTGGAAAGTGGCATCACCAATGGTAATTCTGAATCTGGTGTCTGACTCTTCACTAGTCTGATTTTTTAACTGCCACATTTGCAATAATTTTACATACAAGTATGCTGAAGGGATAATTTTTGAAAATGCTTGTAATTGTGACTTTCATTCAGCTATAAAATAAGCCTGTGTAATGGTTAATTTTGGTGTGTAAGCTTGGCTGAGATAAGAGATGCTCAGATAGCTGGTAAACATTATTTATGAGTGTGGCTGTGAGAAAAGAGTAACTTTTGAGTTGGTAAACTGAGTAAAGAAGATTACCCTCACAATGTGGGAGGGCATCATCCGATCCATTGAGTGCCAGAATGGAACAAGAAGTTGGAAAAAGGGCAAATTCTCTCTCTGCTGATGCTGAAACATCCTCATTCTCCTGTGCTTGGCACTCCTGGTTCTTAAGCCTTTGGACATCATTGGCCCAATTCTCGGGCCTTTAGATTTGGACTGAATTATACCACTAGCTTTCTTGGTTTTCCAGCTTGCAGACAACAGTTCATGGGACTTCTCACTTTCCATAACTGTATGAGCCAATTTCTATAATAAATCCCCTCTCATATAGCTCTATATATCCTATTGGTTCTGTTTTTCTGGAGAATCTGACAACATAGCGTGTGTCAAAGAAACTTAATTAACTCATCAATTAATAGAAAGCTGAGATAAATTTACAAATAGACAAATAGATATAAATCTCATCATTGCCTATGGGAAAATAATCAATTATACTCTACTAGACATTTTTTTGCCTTTCTATGGACAAGAGTCATTTGCAGTACTGCCTTTTTTGTAAAAATGTACAGTTTTTAGTTCAAATGCAATAAGTAAAAGGTAGAGATAACTCAGAAAAGTGTGCCATATAGGACATTCGGTAATCTATATGTTTTCGCCCATTTCAAGACTTCATTTTTCCTGCTATACTATCTTACTTTATGTCTTCTAGAGAAGTCATCCTTGAAAACTTATATGGTAAAATGCACACCTTTTTATTTATAAATTAATTTTCTTTTATGTTATAATTAGATAAAGATATTAATTATTTTAAAATTATGAGTGCAAGTAAATTATGTTTATGGGTTTCATTTTAGAATCCTATATAATAAAAGCCTAATATGCAAATCAACTGAACGGCGGACCAACTGGTGGAACAATCGGTTGCTATGTTATGCACTGACCACTAGGGGGAAGACTATCAATGCAGGAACTGCCCCCAGCTCACAGGCCCAGGGCTGCCAAGGCGGATGCCAGCAGGGGCCCCCCTGATAGCCCCACTGGTCGCCCTATAGAGGGAGGCAATTGGTGGCGGTGGCGGGGTGTTGGGGGGTGGAGCTGCCGGGCAAGCAGGCTGGTGCTGTCCCCCTTGCCTCCCCAACCCCAATTGCCTCACCAGTCACCTTCTGCAGAGGGAGGCAACCAGTGGTGGTGGCGGGGGGCAGAGCCATCGAGCAGGCAGTGCCAGGCCGGCCAAGGCAGGTGCCAGCAGGGGGCCCCCTAATTGCCCCACCGGTCACCCCACAGATCGGCCCTGGTCGCCAGCCAGGCCTAGGGACCCTACCCATGCATGAATTTTGTGCACTGGGCCTCTAGTGTTAAATGAGATGTTAAGAAACATTCATTATAAAAAGGAGCATTGGGTATAATAGAGTTGAGAACCACTAAATTTAATAATCTTTAAGGCCATTCTAACACTGTAATCCTAAGATTCTTCTTAGTCTAGAGTGGGGATTAAGAACTTGGGCTCTTGGAGCTCCAGTGGCGCAATCGGTTAGCGCGCGATACTTATAAGAACTTGGGCTCTTAGAACCAAAGGTCATTGGTTCAAATATAGGCTGCCCCACTTTCTAGTGTTATGACCTCAGGGTGGTTTGTTTTAATGTTTACAGGCTTCATTTTCTCATCTGTAATATGGAATAATAGCAGTGGTTGTGAGGATTAAATGAGTTGATCTACCTGTATATCTTAGAAGCATGCCTAGAATATAGTGAGGACTCCAGGAAGGACTCATTTGCTTCCCCATCTCTTGGAAAGTTCTATCTGGATGGTGAACATGATGGTACCAGCAATCCCAGGATTCTTTATTAGACCCTGCGTGCACTGGTTTCTTGTCTATGAGCTCAGCAAGCCCACAAATCTGATACAACCAGTCAAAGAAGGTCTCTAATTGCCTCCATTTGGTTCAGCCTCCCTGTGAACTTGAGCTAACACCAGGCAGTTCTCTAATTGGGCAAGCCTGGCTCCATGGCTACCCATGTGGATGGGGATTGAGAGGGTCACCAACCACATGGTGTAGGTTCCCCACAAGAAGAAGGGGTTCTGTTTCTAGAAGAGGGGCATACAGGCCTTTGTATGAGCCTCCGAGGTTGAAGAACTCCCAGTTCTTTATGTGAAGTTTGGGTCACGAGTGCTACCCTGGCCTCTCCCCCTGACCAACTACCAATCTATTTTCAATGAGAAACTGGAGTGATGCTTCCAAAACATAGGTCCAATTGTGACTCCACTGCTGAAAATACTCCAGAGGTTTCACATCTGCTATGGTCTGAATGTGTTCCCCAAAAATTCAAGCTGAAATCCTAATTCACAAGGTATTAGGAGGTAGGACCTTTGGGAGATGATAAAGTCTTGGGGATGGAGCTTTCATAAATGAGATTAGTACTCTTATAAAAGAGGCTCTAGAGAGCTCCCTTGCTCCTTCTGCTATGTGAGGTTACAATGAGAAGTCCGCACCTAGATGAGAGTCCTTACTTGACCATGTAGCACTCTGATCTTGAACTTCCAGCATGCAGAACTGTGAGAAATAAATTTCTGTTGTTTATATTTTTGTTATAATAACCCAAATAGACTCAGAGTAAAAGCCAAAAATAAACTTACCATTGTTCTTTACCAGACCCTCTGTGCAACTTCCCAGCCCCATTGCACTCTAACTCCATCTCCCCCTGCCCTTTCCCCATTCCCTTCCCTCTGCCACACTGGCCTTTTGGCTGCGTCTTGAAAACTCAAGTAATGTTACTTCAGGGACTTCATACCTATTGTCCTTTGCCTGGACCTCTCTTTCTAATGTGTTCCCATATCTTATTTCCTCACTTTTCAGGTCTCTTGTTGAAGGTCATCTTAACAGAGGATCTTTCCTGATCACTTGATAAAAAGCAGCAACACCAAACCTTCCATGATGCTCAACTCATCATCATTCTTCTTCTTCATGGAACTATTCCCCACCTGACACTTTATGTCTTTATTTGTTATTTGTCTCCTCCAAACAGAATGTAAACTCCATAGGAGCAGGGACCTTGCTTTTTTTACTGTTATAGTCTCAGTTCCTAGAAGTTCTGGAATGTAGTAGATGCATGTTATGGCAAGAATTGTGTCCCCTCAGTAGCTATAAATGTGGCTAATCTGAAGACAGAATCTTTTGAAATGATTAAGTTAAGATGAGATCATTAGGGTGGGCCCTAATCCAATATGGCTCTGTCTGTATAAAAAGGGGAAGCTGCACTAGCTGGTTTGGCTCAGTGGGTAGAGTGGCAGCCTGTGGACTGAAGGGTCCTGCATTTGATTCCGGTCAAGGGCACATGCCTGGGTTGCTGGCTCAATCCCTGTAGGGATTGCAGGAGGCACTGATCAATGATTCTCTCTGATCATTGATGTTTCTATCTCTCTCTTCCTCTCCGAAATCAATAAAAAAATTAAAATATATATTTAAAAAAGGAAGCTGACTTGAAGAGACACATGGAGAAGACAAACCATGCCAAGGAATACCTTAGGCTACCAGAAGCTAGGAGCAAAGCCTGGAACCGATCTTTCCTGGTACCTTCAGAGGAAGCATGGTCTTGCTGACATCTTGATTTCAGGCTTCTAGCCTCCAGATGTACGAGAGAATTAATTTATGTTGTTCTTAGCTACCAGGTTTGTGGTACTTTGTCATGGAAGTTTTAGCAAACTGATATGGTGCACAATAAATGCTTGTTTAGCAATGAATGAATAAATAAATGAATGGCAGCATCAGAAGTGCCTGGTAGCCCACCAGTCATGGAGAGTCTGCCAGAAGTGTCCACCTCTTCCACTTACTTTGTAAACGTTGTGACTATCCATTTGGGAAGCAGAAAAGTTCATTTCAGATTAGCAAACAAATTCTTCTTAGAAAATAAACTTATTTCTGTTTAGATCATTCAATTGCGAAAAAGTAACAAGAGTGTGGTCAGGAAGGTCCTGAGGTAAAGTCAATAAAATGACAGTAACTAACACTAATAGAAAGTTTACTATATGCCAGACATTATTCTAGTACTTTACACATATTAACTCATTTAATTCTCATAACAGCCCTCTGAAATAGGTACGAGTCTTATCCCCAGTCTCCAGATGAGAAGCTGAGGTACAGAGCGGTTAAGTGACTTGCCCAAGGCTAGACAGCAATTAAGTAATAGAGCTGGAATTTCAGTTTAGGCATCCTGGCTCTATAGCTTAAAACACTCTTAATCTACATCCTAAGATTAGAATCTATCAAAATTTCCTTAGTTAGACCAAGAGGGAGGAGATCAGGAGTTTGGGAATTGGTAAAGAAGATGCACGCAAGTACAAGAAAGAGGGCCAAGGAGAGACACAGAACATAATCTGGGAATGGGTGATGTTCACTTTGACAGTGAGAATGCCCACAGTAATTTTAGGTACAAGCTGTCAAATTTTAACTTGTTTTCTGTGCTGTTTTGCATTGTAATTGCTTGCCTGACTTCAGAAACCCCAACCTTCAATAAAAGTCTTCTTTGGGGACATAAATGGAATGGACAGAATACCCTGTATAGGGTCATGTAGTGCAGAAAAGGATCAGCCCACTCCAGAGGTAAGAGCCTGGCTGGCATGGCTCATGGTGGAGTATTAGACCCATGAACCAGGAGGTCATGGTTCAATTCCAGGTCAGGCACATGCCTGGATTGTGGGCTCAGTCCCCAGTGGGAGGCATGCAGGAGGCAGCTGATTGATGATTCTCTCTCGTCATTAATGTTTCTGGCTCTCTCTCTCCCTCATCCTTCCTCTCTCTGAAATCAATAAAAACATATAAAAAATTTTAAAAAGAAATAGACAATAGAGGGAATTTAGGAGCAGGAATTAGAGTCAGAAGTGGCACTAAGAACCCAAGTTCCCCCACTCTTTAAACTCCAGAGATATTGCAGCGTATGCAGGGATTCTCATGTCAATTTACTTATTTATGAACAGGGTGCATGTAGACTATGGGAACACTTAGGAACCCTGAAAAGAAGGCAAGCATATGTAGCTACCTGGAAGGGACAAAGAAAAACTTTCCTTCTGACAGAAGACATACCTTTGCCTGATAAACTGGGTTTTGAGAGGAAATACAGGAGACAAGCAAAAAACAGAGACTCAGGAAAGAAGTAGTGAGTCAGAAATACAGGTGAAGGAGGGTGGGAAGAGAACACATCTGGTATCAGGTTGTAGCTTTATTGTTGTTAATATTTTATGATTAAAAAATCTATCTCATTCTTTGGGTTTTATTATTTATTTTAGGTGCTTTCTAAATGTAGGAAAATAAGCTGAGTTCTTCATGAGTAAGCATCAGCAGCACCTGATGCTGTTTTGTTTCCACACAGTGTGACTAGTTTTTAGTTGCATGACTTAGTTCTACTTTTAGCCACCAAGCACTTCTCTGGCCAGCTCGTCTTCAACATGCATCAGCCCGCCTGCCAGCAGCTAAACCTAAGACCCTAGTGCTCCCTGGGACTCTGAGCAGGAATTTTCTTATTTAAATCCTCCTTTTATGTAAGTGCTGGCAACAAGGTTATAACAAGGAACATATTACATAACCATTTGCTCCATCTCTATCTATTTCTGCAATCTTTATTTCAGTAAATAAAACCCAGAGTCCAAGTCCTGTTTTTCCCAGCACAATTTCTGCTCTCACACAAGAGTGTGTTTCTAAAATATAAAATCAGGGGCTGTTAGGCTGCCCTCAGAACACAGCCCAGCATGAGTAGAAACAAACATTTTCTTTATGAAACCTTTCATCTCTCTTCTTCCACAGACAAACCAAATGAAAAGTCCGGAATGCTGCATTTTCCTTCATGCAGACCTCAGGCTTTCTGACATCTGGAAAAAGTGGTTTGCTATTTGGACCTTCCAGCAAAATTCTCTCTCAATTGGATTCACATAAGACTATAGTGCTCACTTATAGTTTGGACGAGAGCGACACCTCTCCTTTTACTTGGCAATGCTAGGAGCTATTTGGATAAAAATAAAAGCCCTTGAAAAAACATTAGGGAAATTGCCATACCCCTGCTATAAAGGTGTGAGAGACTGTTGCTCAGTCTCCTTACGGAGGTGGAAACATCTCTTAGCGCCACTGATCATCTCAGCCTCAACTGGGGTCTGAACTCCTGATTTTGAGTCAACATCTTACAGATTTAGTCCTAGGGTGCAGAGCAGTAGAGACACAGGGAAGCCAGGTCTGCAGAGGAGGATAACCTGGGATAAAAACCCTTCTTGTTGGTTTTTAAAGGCCTGGGTGATGCAGACCAATTGTCCATCCCACTCATAATCCCAAGGCATCAGCCAGCACCTCCCTTCCCTTAGCCTAGAAGATGTTTTCTGTGAAAGAGGATTTTGTGGGTCAGAGGGGGTCTTGGCAAGAGAATGGAGATGAGAATGGGAGAGAACAGGATAGAAAAATCATCGAGATGAAAAATGAACATGACTTGCCTGCTGTATATTCCCCAAGATAGCTTTTCCAGCTTCTTGGACAAACAGGTTTCAAATGAGGCAAATTAGCAGGGTGCCATCACTTTCTTTGAGAAACTACCAACAGATTAATAGATCTTCCCAATATAGAAATTCCCTTCAAATTGAGTCAGTGTTTTCTATCACATCAGTGGATTTATGTTTCCCACGGAGTAGCCGACGCCTTTTTTTACTCCCTCTGAAGGCTCCACTATCATATTTCCTTGTAACCATGTGGTTGCTTGGCCAGGTGATATAGCTTTAAACCTTTTGGGTAAATCCTTTCAACTCATAGTTATTTTCATGCTGCTCTTCAAATTTCTCTGTGTATTGTTGTCTTCTTGTGCTTTGGATGTGGGGACAAGATTAGGGGCACATAGATGAGAAGCAAGACAGGTCTTGTGTGATTCTCCCCAAAGGGGAAGGAGTGTAAGGAAATCCAAGTTGCCTTGTGTAATATGGACAAAAGTTAATGTAGAAAGAACGAGAGTTTAAATTTCTTGGAACTAAAGTGTTAACATAGTTTGCATCCTAACACACAGTCTGCATGGGCCGCGCATGAGGTCACCACTCCGCATTGTGCTGCTCGGTGCCTCATTTGCTCTCATCAACAGACTTGTCTTTTGCTCCTCTGCTCTTGATTTTTTTTTTTTTCATCAAACCTCAGGCATTTCGTACTATTTTTCTCCCATATGTGCGTAAATTGTTTTAAAATTCATCCGTGTCTTCTGGTTTTATAGAAAGGTCTTGAGAAAACCTGAAAACCATTAGGACTTCCAAAGGCTGCTTGATTAAGATGCCACCCCTCCCCCATAATTTTAAAAGAAAAGCTCTTCAAAGTCCCACACCTATGAAGAACATATTTTTAGGCTCCTTGTGGTTACTTTAATGTCTGACCTATCTTTCACAGCGTGTATGTGGAGAACAGGGGATATCTCCAGAGATAAAAAGTTTGATCCACCATTTTCAGCCCATGCCAATTCCCAGATAGCTGACCCTGATTCATATTGTTAGCATGAAACGCTTGCCTTCTTTCACTCACACCCCTTGAGCAAAGTACCACTCATATTTTTTTGATGCTTCCTACCCATCTCCTCCCCACTTTCCCCAAGTTTGTAGAAAAGAAAGTTGCCCCTGTGTCAAGGAACTCAGTGCTGACCAGGAATCATGTGTTGTTTTGCCCTCTATCTGCTCTTCAATGCTGATGGCCTGGGCATGAGGCTCGTCTGGGCCCTGTTTTTGAGAGGGCTCCTCTGGGTTCTCCTCTTCCAATACCTATCCCAGGGGACAGGGTCCATGTGAACACTCAAAGCCTGCACTCCCTCTTCTAGATTGCCCCTGGATAGCTGGGACCCAGGACCCTAGATGGCTACCCAAACAGCCAGGCCCCCTTCCAGGGACTATGGGCAATGTGGTGTCTGGCACTGAGATATGGCTGACGAGGGCTGTGTGGGCAGTGAGGGCACAGCTTGGATGTGGGCTGTTTGTGATGTTGGACAAAACCAGGAGAGGGAAGACAGTAGGATGGCTCACAGTCTGGGAGCTGGGAGACAGGCCACAGCTTTCCCTAAGCTGACCTCATGTGTGGAGCAGAGCTCTGAGGAGTCTGTGAATTTTACACATGTACTGGGCCTTCTAGTGTATTTATCAAGGAAGAATTGTAGACACGTTTAACAGTTTGTTATCCTGCTGTATAACTTTTAAATATCTAGACCTACACTAGTCGGGCCTCCCTTTATATTCTTTGTCCTAGGCCTGCTAGAATGCAAGTTAGGAGCAGGCCTGCTTTCTGCCTGTTAGAGCAGTCTGATTTTGTTGCTCCAAGTGAAAACTATCAGAGAGGGGTGCTTTCTGTTGAATGCAAGGGAGGTTAAAGGCTGGATCTCTCAGCCCAGCCTAAGAGTTCCCTGAAGCTTTTCCAGCTAAGCGTTTGTCCCTCAGGGAATGTGGTTCTTTCCCCAGAAGAAAGAAGCTGTGACAGTTTCAGAATCTGCCAGCCCCAGGAGTGGCATTAGCACATACTCTGCTAGTGGCACATCAGTGACCTTGCAAAGCTGGCTGGGCAGTGGGCCTGCTCTATTTTATTACAATCATCACTCAAACCAAACTCAACCTGTCACCTTACACCAGTACAGGTCTGCAGGAACAAGCCTTCCTTTCTGTTTTGGTAAAGACATTAGTGCTGTTTGATTTCCAAAGCACTCTTCCTCTGAAATCAAAGTCACTCGCATCATTTGAGGAAAGGGTTAAATAGCACTGTGTTCTTTTCCTTAAGTGAATAAAAAAGAAACAACTTTGAAATGGTGATTTCTTTTTTTAAAAAACCCCAAATAATATTATTAAACATTTTCATGCTGATGAAATAAACTTTTCAAAGTAATATGGAAAAAGTGATTTCATTTAAACACCTTTAGCCAAAAAAACATATGCTGCTGGTTAAGCAGTGCAGGAGTGGAGACTTCCACAGGCTTGCCTGCACATCCTGAGGTCTGTGGTTCGGCCATTGGCCCCACCATTGACTCAGGACCGGGCTGGGGTGGAACTCAGCAGGCAGGCCCATGTTCCGGGTAGGTCCCAAGGGCGCAGGCAGGTTTTTGGCGGGTAGGAAAGTGACTGATTGTAGGCATGTGAGTGACTGTGCAAATGCCTCTACACTGTGCTACAGGCTCTCAAGGCTTCCGGTGTCCAGAGTGCTGACCATTTCATGACTAATGCATACATTTCTCTGTTCCGGTCACTCACAGATTCTAGATCATAAGTACCTGCCAAAGAAAAGTACCCTTCTCTCTTCTCTCTAGTTGCTTCATTTTACGGTGTCAGGAAATCTCATCATAGGTAAGTAGTATGCCCACAACCTTAGCATTAGCTATACTCCTCTGCAAATAAACAAGAGAAAGAAAAACTACAAAGTCCTTCCAGCAACTCTCAATAGGCCCATGTGAGAAAAAGGTATGCATTCTTCTCTGGATAGTGTGGCTCAGTTGGTTGGAGTGTCACCCCATACACCAGAAGGTTGTGGATTCGGTTACCGGTTAGGGCATATACCAAGGCTATGGGTTCGATCTCTGGTTAGCTTACGGGAGGCAACCAACTGATGTTTGTCTCTCATGTCAATGTTTTTCTCTGTCTCCCTCTCCTTTCCTCTCTCTCTAGAACCAATAAAAACATATCCTCAGGTGAGGATTAAAAAAAAGTTATGAATTCATTTCTTAGTTATTTATTGTGAGCCCACTATGTGCTAGCCAGTCAGGGCAAGAGACAAGGATCAGATGGGTAGGCTAAACTGAGATAAATGAAAGGCTGGCCTCTTGCCCTGTTTTATAGCATATTGACTCATGGAATAACTGGCTTGGTGAAAGTTACTTATCTCCTTGTGCTTCCATCTTCACCAACAATGTCGTGCAATTTAAGAGTGCTCAATGCCTGCTGCACACACTGGCTGTAAACTATGATAATAGCTCAACAGGCTCTAAAATAATTTATTTTAACAAAAACATAGAGCTCTTACCAAGCACTATTCTAAGCAATTGACAAATACTCATTTAACCTTCTTAATCCTGTGGGGCAGGTACTATTATTCTCTCTATCTTTTTGTTGTTGTTTTTTTGTTTGTTAATTCTCACCCAAGGATATTATTTTCCATTGAATTTTAGAGAGAGTGAAAGGGAGGGGGAGAGACAGAGAGACAAAAAACATCAATGTGAGAGAGACACATAAATTGGTTGCCTCTCACAATGCGCCCCAACCAGGGCCAGGGATTGATCCTGCGACTGAGATAGATGTCACGGAATTGAACCAGTGACCCTTCAGTCTGCAGGCCGATGCTGAAAAACCACCTAGGGCTATTCTCCCTATCTTACAGGTGGAGAAACCATGTGTGAGATATGAGTTGTTAAGTAATTTGCTCAAGGTCACATAGCTAAGGAGTGATAGAGCTGGGATTAAAATCTAGGCCGGTGACCAGTCATCCTGATTTGATCAGTATTGGTGGATTTCCCAGGAGGTGGAACTTTCAATGCTAAAACTGGGACAGGCCCAGGATGAACAGAGGTTGTTATTGATCACCTAGAAGTCCAGCTTCAAAGTCTGTATCAGTTGTTAGAGCTCACTACTTCCTTACTTCTTCTGGAGTCATTGGCTAAAGGTCAGCTTAATTCAAAGCCTCCCATATGATTCCTTTTCCTGGTGGATGGGAACATGACTATTGGGGTTCTGAGAAGGGAGAGATCCTGAATATTTTTGTACTGACACTGAATCCATCAGACTTTCCCACATCAGTAGGTGTCTGGACCTACTTCATCCTGAGAAAAATATATGTGTTGTCCTACGTTGCTTCTCTCAATCATAAAACATGAATACTGAATAATGACTGAAAATACAAATCCAATTGGTATGTGTTAGTTTTGATGAATTTCAAGTTATAATTTCAAATATAAAGTACTTGAGGCCAGAAGTTGAGTGTTTCAAGAGTGAGAGCTAGCTTTGGCTGCCATAGAAATTAGTATAGACCATGTGGCTTAAACAACAAACATCTATTTCTTATAGTTCTGAAAACTGAGAGGTCCAAGATCAAGGTGCCAAGAGATATGGCACCTGGTGAGACCCTCTTCCTGGTTTGCAGGTGGCTGTCTCATTGTATTCTCACATGAGAGAAGACAAAGAGAGGAATTAAGCTTTCTTATGTCTCTTAGAAAGCTATTAACCTCATCATGAGGGGTCCACTCTCGTGACCTCATCTAAACCTGATTACCTCCCAAAGGCTCCATCTCCGCATACCATCATACTGGAGACTAGAGTTTCAACATATCATTTTTGAGGGGACATCAACTTTCAGTCCATAGCACCTTTCTTCCCAGGCAGTGCTCATGAGAAACCTGGAGGGGGGCACATTCTCTGACCAGATAGTTTGTTCATAGTGAACAGACATGGGCCCCTTAGACTCAGGGGTTCTCAAACTACGGCCCGCAGGGCACATGCGCCCACCGAAAACATTTATCTGGCCCGCCTGGTGTTTTTGCCGCCGCTGTGTACATAGGAATTTGTTCATAGTTTTTTTTTAAACTATAGTCTGGCCCTCCAATGGTCTGAGGGACAGTGAACTGGTCCCCTGTTTAAAAAGTTTGAGGACCCCTGCTTAGAGCTTCTGCTCTTTATGATGGAGGAGTTCTCCTCCACCTTCACCCAGGACACAGAACCCTTCCTCTGCAGGCTTCCTAATGCTGTATCATGAGACATGTTTAGAAGACTCAGAACAGAGAAGAATCTCAAATGTCCCAAGAATTGAAAAAAGAATCATCATCTGGTCATAACTTCCACACATGTTCTCAATAAATAACCACCTACTTGTCATTTTCAAAATTTCTTTTGTGCCATAAAACTCAGGCTCGGGCAGTTTCACCACTTACTGTTGTGTGGTTCTAGCTGAACCTTGGTTACCTCATCTCTGCAAGGAGGATATTAATGCCTACCTCCAGTGACCAGCTATCATCAGGGCAATGCACCATGCTTAATGTCTCACCTAGAGTTGGAACTTAATGCATGGTGCATGAGGAATTTACAAGGATAAAGCCTGGGCATCCATTGGTAATCCACACACATGTTTTGTTTAGCAATTACAGTGAAAATGTTTTTTTTTTATTTACTCTGAATAGGTAATATACTTACATAGAACAGATATGCAAGCATATACAGTGAAAAGTCTCCCCCACCCACATAGTTCCTAGGCCCCTCCCAATTTCTCCAAACATAAATGTAGCCTTTTCAGAGCCATCTTTGTCTTGCATAAGCAAAGGCATACATTCTCTTACTCTTTTTCTGAACTTTTGTCCATAAATTGTTATGTCTTTTTTAAATTAGTGTACCCTGGACAGTTAGTATGGTAACTGTCTTTGCATTTATTTACAGTGCTATGGTATTCCATTGTATAGATTAACATGCCTGTAATCACCTATCTGTAATTCCTAATTTAGAAAAACTCTGAAACCAAAAGTTTCCTGAAGTTATCGAAAACTCATTTGGTGACAAAACATGCACTGACATTAGTTGTATTCCTCCCACTTAGTATGAATGCTCATTGTTCCTCTGCAGAAATATTAATGGATTTGATTATTGAGTGTTGCCTCAGATCCTTTGGGTTGTTACATAAAAAAAAGAGCACTGCATTAGCTTTCTAATTTTCAAGAAACACTGATGTGCAAACACCATCAAATCACAGGGTTTCAGATAAAGAACTGCAGAGCTACATGATAATTTGCTTAACTGGGACCCTTTTGACCACCATTTCCATTTTTAAAATACTTTTTGCTATTACAGTATTGTAGTAAATAGCTTTGTATGTATGTTATTTCATTGCGTAAAATAATCTGCATGGGATAAATACCTGCAATTGTGATTTCATCACAAACTGAGTTTATGATGAAATGCATCAGCAATTTTGACAGATGTGGCTAAATTGTCCTCCATAGCAGTTGTATGTTTCTTCACCCATATCAGCCTATTTCCCCATCTTCTCCCAACATGGAATTTCACCTTTTCCATCTGGCTGACAGTATCTTTTCATATTAAATATGCAGAACCACATTTAGTTCCTTTTCTCTGACCTGTGCATCTACTTTGCTCATTTTTAAAAATTGGATTTTTAGAGATTTTCTTATTAATTTGTTATAACTCTTTATTTATAAAGGAAAGAAAACCTTCTTGATATAATTAGCAATTTTTTTTAGATTGTGTTTTGTCTTTTTACTTTACTTTCAGTGGCTTCTGCTATTAGTTTTTTTTATTTGTATACTAATTCATTTATAACCTCTCTCCACAAACAAATTTTCTTTAGGCTATGTACTTTTATTCTGTATTTTTCCCACTATATTCCATTTTTTTTTAAACTGTAAAAGAGAAAAGGATGTAGGATAAATAGCTATTCATACGTGTCAGATCATAAGAATCAGTAAATTGATAGGAAACACTGAATTTAACTCAGTACTTAAATGAAGGGTTTTATTTTTACATTTTTATATCTACTATAACAATAGCAACTTTCCTCAATGAATAGCAAAATAATAGAATGTATTTCATTTTTTAAAACAAATATGTTTGTCTCAGTCAGAAAGCACAACTGTGTGAACACCCCATAACCATGTCTATCATCTGACCCCTGCTTTCCCTTCTGAAAGCACATTTTTCTTGTGTTCTGCATGTATGTGTGTTTTGTTCTCAAAAATGTTGCTACTGTCCTTACTTGCATTTTGCAAAAGTTATTAAAGAGCAGGCTTGATTTGTTATCTATATAAATTGTAAATATATCAGGCATTAAAGACTATTTAAGACACAGGTATTTGAAGTAAATATTTCAAGATGAATGAGGCTTCTACTGAAATCACCAAAATAACTTTAAATTATTCAAATCAAAATATAAAAATTAAAATTAGCTTAACCATCTGACATTTTAGCAATATTGTTACAAATACTGTAGTAAGGACATAAAACTGAAATTTTAGAGGTAATAGATCCAAAGTTAGCCAACACAGGTGCCTCATTTACTAGGACTCTATTTGTTGTCTTCTCATCATTTGGATGCACTCACAAGGGCTTTGGGCTCAATAGCCATCTTCTCCTTCACTTTAAGATTATGGTTAATTTCCATGTAAGAGGCCCAAGGGGTGAGGCCAGAGAAGGGGCTCCTGCAGAAGTCAGACCTGTTTATTCACATGGCAAGTGTGGGGAGGGTGGCAGGCAGGCCAGGCCCCCGGGGCTTCCCCCAATCAATTACCCCACCTGGGCCACTGGGTGTCCCCTCAGGGCTGCTGCACACAAGGCATCCCAACCAGGCAGAGGGGCCAGAGTTCACTGAGAGCAAGGCTTTTATTACTCGCTGTTAAAAATGTAGTCCAGAAGTTAAACTGGGGAAAGGGTTCCAAGTGGTAAAAATCTAAATAGTCTTTTTCCTCTCCACTCTCCCTTCTCCAGACAGCTGTTCTGACAGCACCTTCGGTTTCCTGCCTTGAGTCTCCCCACTCTATTTGAGGAGGTCACTGTTGTTTTTTCCCTTCTGTGAAACTCCTGCTTACCTTCCAGCCTTTTGAGGAAGCGCTTAATATTTTCAGCAGTGAAAACCTGTCTTTGTAGGCCTCAGAAATACAACTTGCTTTAGGAAGAAATAGAGTAAGACCATAGTCTATTCAGAAGCTGACAGCCTTTACTTCAATAAATGTAGAGGAGAAAGGGGTGAGAAACAGTGTGATCCATTTGGGGAACCAATTAATCTCTGAAAAAAAAAGATTAATTACACTCTTCCACAGGGTGAAACACTGTATGAGGATGGAGCAGGGGGAGAAAGAAGCAGAGATGCAGTTTCTACACTTCAGCTTACCATCTAGTTAAAAAGGTAAAATAATGGCAGAATAAAAACAGGAAACAGTGAATCCGGTAGCTCATGGTTTAAATCCTAGCACTGCCAGTTAATAGCTGTGTGACCTTGACAAATTGCTTAACCTCTCTGAGCTTCTATTTCCTCATTTGCCCTAAAGATTAAATAGGATAATATATTTAAAGCACATATCCCTGGACTAGGCCTTTAACTTGCTTCAGTGATGAATGTCCTTTAGTATAAACTGAGTTTATGATGAAAGAGT
Organism: Myotis lucifugus; assembly: GCF_000147115.1. Classification (NCBI taxonomy): domain Eukaryota; kingdom Metazoa; phylum Chordata; class Mammalia; order Chiroptera; family Vespertilionidae; genus Myotis; species Myotis lucifugus. The sequence continues at coordinate 9,442,270 of NW_005871055.1, forward strand.
AAAATTGACAATAGCACTTTTAGGAGTTCAGAAATTGCAAGGCCCGATAGATAGGTTGATCAGAGAGAAGTCCCCATGAGGGAAGAAAGATTTGGCCCAAGCCTTGAAAGAAATGAAGAACTTACATATGGGGAGGGATGTAGAATAGGTATTTTAGCTTGAGTGGAGATGGGGAGGAGGCAAGTGGGTAAGGTTGGAGCTTTCTGTGGGCTCTCCATTCTATGTGAACAAGAAGAGATCCACTATTATAATTTATATATTGGGGCTGGAATCTTACAAATAAGACTTTGTTTGAAATAACAAATTGAAAATCAATGACTCAATGAAAGACAATTGTTGGTGAGACAAAACAGTGTCTGAAAAGATAATTTATATTCTCTAATATTTTTCTGAAGAGTCATTCAGTGGACATTTACTGAGCACCCTTTGTGTTCTAGGTAAGGGAGATCATATAAAGACAACTGATATACCAATGGTTTGTGCTTCCAGTTTCTGCTCACAAGGCAAGCAGAGCAAGACTAACAGATAGCCCACATAACTTATGTAATAGCACCATGAGCAAAGGGCTATTGGAGCCATCAAATGTGCTGGGGTACAATGGAAATGTCCAGATTGAAGGGTCTGGAAAGACTTCATAGTTAGGAGACGTGACAGGTGTGCTATATGCTGAACCATGATTGCTTCCTCTTTATGTTTCAGGATAGCAAAGGGTGCCTTGGTCTCTCCAAATGCATACTTTAGGATGGTCCCCTCTGTAGAAGGGACAAGGTGGGAGGTGTGCAGGAGGAAGAAGGGAGAGGCTAAACTCAGGCACTGGAACTGCATATGTGAGGAGGGGAGCAATAGCTGTGCTCAGAGTCTATACTTGCAAAGGTGGAAGTACATTTAAGCTCAGACTGAAGCTGGGGTAGGAAGACAGGTCAGGGCCCTTCAGGAAGACTTGAGTTAATGGTGTTTTCCAGATTCACTCTGTCAGCCTTTTCTGCTTCTGCCTTCCCCTTTCTAATGACCATTTCTTAAGTAATTGTGTGGCCATAGAAACATCTGAGTGCAGGATCAGAGGGTCTAGTGATTAGGTGAGGGGATTCAACAATGGGAATAAAATTAATTTTTTTCATTTTCATATAGCTACAGAAGGTCATGTCTCATGTGTCTTTGGAGTCCATGGTGCCTTGTGGAGAATGAATACATAATTAACATTTGTACTGTGAAATGAAATGAAGCCAAAGGGGGCATAGCTTCATAATTAAATTTACAGATGAAACCTGAAAGCGATAGGATCTGGGAACACCAATGACAATTGAGAAACTGCCCCAAAGGGATGGAGGGGAAAGGGACTAGCTGTATGGGCAGGAAATAACAACTTGAGATTTGACCACGAACAATGGAAGGGTAATTCACTTAGGGTGACATAAGTGAAAACACAGATATTCAGCCTAGAAAAGGCACATTGAAATCTAAAATGTTGATAAGAGTTTGGAGAGACTAAGTAGCATATTGGATTGCAGATTACACCAGGACAAGGCTGCAAAAACTGAACTCCAGTGAGGAGTATGCAAGGCTTGTAGTTCTGCTTGGCTCCACTGTGGACTGCTGCCGGCAATAGAAAGGCAGATATCATAAAATAAGAAACAAGGAGCTCTGAAGATCAGTGTCCTCCTTCACAAACGTACAGTGGGAGGCAGGCAAGAGCTCATATCTGGGAGGACGTTGGTTGGTGAGGGTACAAATGTGATAGAGATTACATCTCTCTTGGTTTGAATTAAGTGGGGAACAACACTTCAACCCATTTGAAAGACTTTTTTGGGAGGTGAGGTCGGGTTGGGAGGATTCAGAGAGGAAGCTGGGGAACTGATACAGGTGAAGAGGAAAGGAAATTGGTCAGGAAAGGTATTTAGCACAGAATGTGGCACATGGTGATGCCCAATCAGAGTTACTGACTGGATTAACTGCACCCACCCCTCGCCCAGGTGGTAAATAATACTGAGGATTCTCCACTGGAGGTGTGGACTCACTAGTGATCCTGGGGTTCTCCAGGTGACCTCAAGCTGACATATTGTATGTTTTTTTCATGGTTTCACGATGTCTAAGCCTTTTGTTTTGGCATGAATTAACTTTTTAGAGTTGTATGTCTTTTTATCTCATAAAAGTAGCTTCATTTTGTTTTTTTATTTCTATAGTAAGCAAGAGTATGGAGATTAAATAGGGTCTCTGGGCCCATTTAAGTTGCCACAGGTCAAAACAATCTGAGAACCAACACTTTAGAAAGTGTCAATGATCCAGTTTAGAGGCTAATTTAGTATTTGTCATAACTTCCAGCTGTGCAGGCACAAAAGGATTATTTTATTTCTAACCCCTCCTTTTCCCATTTATGTTCCTTGTTCAGGCCCATGGATTCTACCTCCTAAATACCTCTGCTGCTCCTCTCCATCCTCACAGCTCTGGTTTGCTTCATCGAAGGAAGTGCAGTGACTCCAACCCCGCTCTTCCAGCGGTCCCACCATTCTGAATCTGAGCCACCTCCCTTCTCAACAATCATCGCAACTTCGCATTGCCTTTTTTAGGTATTCACAAATCCTGGCCTGCTGTCCAAGGAACCCATCGCTTGCCCCTCCTACCTCTGCAGCTTTCTCATTCAGTACCTGAGATGGTTTCTCTTTCCCCATGTCCTAGGCTTTCCTCATAGATGTGTTTTATCCACACTTTCTTCTCTACAACAGGTCTTCCCCATCCTGTTCCTTCCCTCCCTTTCCCAGCTCCTCAGGTCTAAGACCTATAAATTTTTCAAGGCATAGCTGAAAAGCTCAAGCCTTCCCCAGTTCCTTCACTTCAGGTTCTCTTCCTCTACTCTGAGCTCCCATGATACTTGCACATCATCCGACCATCTCATGAGGGACAGATGAACCAGAGTCACTGTATACCAATACAGCGCTAAGAGCCATGCTTTAGAATTCAAAGCCTGGCTCTGTCATTTACAAGCCATGTAACCTCTCTGAGCCTGGGCTTCCCTGTTTCTGAAACGCATGTGACATGCTTGGCAAGGTGGCTGTGAAAATCAGTTATAATGCCCATGAACACATGGTACACAGTGAGGGATCAATAAATGATAGCTATTATTATTACACACTAAATAACTAACCTAAAAATAAACCATTCATACATGTTATATTAATACATGCCATATCTTTAGCTGAAGCCTTCTTCTGGGAGTTTCTTTGAGGCAGAGCTCTTGACTAACTCATCTCTGCACCTTCTGCAGCTTGTCACCTCCCATCAACTACGTTCTCAAAGGGTGCTTGTTGATGGACAGCATCAGTGACCAAGTAAACAGAAAAATAGTCAATGGCACCACATGGAATGCTCTCTTGAGGCAATCATCTTGTCATATGACTCAGCCTGACGTTTGCAGTTAAACTAAAGTGACTGAAAGTTTTGGGAATTTACAGGTGTGCCGGTGAACGCACACGCACACTGATAAGCGGGTTGTCACCTTAGTAGTTGCCTGGGTGAGTTACACAGTGAACTAATTCACTTCCATGCCTGACTTCCTCCCTTTATTTGACTAGTCTGAATCCACCCAGCAGCCAACACATGTAACAGAGCCCTGGAAATGCAGGCCAGTTTCCTTCTTTGGATCCCCTGGGAGCTTTACTACCAGAGCCATTATTAACTTGGCTGGAAACAATTTAGCATCTGGCTCCCAAGACGTAGAAATGTGTAGAATAGAGAAAGTACATCCAATCCTGTCATTTAAACAATATTCTGGCTCTGAAAGGAAAGAATCTAAACACATTTTTCCATGAAAATGTGAATGTCATTTTTCTTGAAAGAGCCCAATGTTTCTAGTCTTTTGATAACAGAGACTGGATCTAAAGGGGAGAGGTCACTGCAGATAATAAGGTCCATCTAAAAGACTCTGAGGGAGGCTTTCTTTCTGGAGTAGGATTTTCCCACCACCTCCTCACCTTCTCATGTGCCATCATGTCCTCAGAACTTGGTTCTTGTTTTCTTGCCTAGGCCATGCATGCCCAGGGTGACTGCTCTGAGCCCATCCTCTGGGATCTGGGTTATATATAACCCTTTTCATTTATCTCTCCTCACTTTCACCCTCATCTAGCTCAAGGTACCCTGGTTACCTGGTGTGAAACCTCTGTGCTTTTTAATGAAGCCTCCTGGTGAGAAGGTTTTGTAATTCCAAAGAGTGCTTCTAATGTGAAAAGATTTGGGCTCCATCTGAGCTACATATATTAAGTGCTTGCTCTGGAAACCAGAGGTGCTTTTACATATACATCATTTTCTTTCAAGTAATCTTTCCCTAGCTTTCCAGGAAAGAGTTAAACACAAAAACTAAACTGAGCAATCTTACCTGAAAGTTCATATGGGTCATTTTCATAAAAGTGACACCACACTTATACAGGGTGGGGCAAAAACCAGGTTTATAGCTGTGAGTACACGAAACAGATTTTTTTCTTGTATTATTATTTATTAACTAGAGGCCTCACAGTCACAGCAGCTGCCTGGTCCTCGCAGCCCCAACTTCATCTGGAAGGTCTTCCGGAAGGACGTCTGGAAGGATGTCCAGTCTAATTAGCATATTGCACTTTTATTATTATAGATAATTGTATAACTTTCCATGCAAACAATGGTAAACCTACTTTTGCTGCACCCTGTGTATACTGAAGCAATAATCTGCTTTCAGGAAAAATTACTTCCTACTGGTTTGGAAGCACAATTTGAAGATTTTAAACCTTGGATTAAAAGAATTAAGGCCTGAACTCACTTTCTTCATGTTGAAGCTTTTCTGAGTTTAAGCATTTATCCAAAGTCCTGCAGAAAATTAGAATAGGTATGTTATTGATGCTGAACAGGAAGAAATGGTTGCTCAAGGTTTATATAGAGCAAAAGGCCTAGTAAGGGCAAATGTTTTCATGGACAGGATTCTGAAGCCTTTTCAGACAAAACAAGATTGGGGTGAGACATAGTTTAAGTAAAGAAAATACAATGCGAAGTAAGTAAAGCAGAAAGCCAAGGACCGAATTGGAACAAAGATAGTAAAAACCCCAATCAATGGTACTAATTATCGTTCTTAGATGAAAAAGTTAAATTGGAGTATATGGCATCTGAAATGGCAAGAGTTAGTTTCTTTGTTATGAATAGTTCATTTGTTTATTCATTCTTTACTCACTAAGAGCACAATTGTTCTAGTCTTGGTTTCTTATGTCACCTGGGTCATATCTGCAATAGTCCACAAATCCTTTTTCTTGGGATTGTTAGACAAGATCTTGGTGCTTATGGTTAAGGTCCTTGTGGCAGAATCTAAGAGGGAAAATGTCCCTCCAAGATTATATTCTATTTTTAAAGAATCTATTGCAGACCTTGCAGATTAGTATTGTTCACCTTCTATTTTATTGATGAAGAATCTGAGATCCAGGGAGGATATGATGTTTTCAAGGTCTTATTTGTACACCTTTCTGCATAAATTAATAAAATTGTTGCGATAAGTTTAAATATTGGTCTAGAGCAAACAAAAACATTGAAAAACACTGTGTTAATGAATGTCCCTAAATCTGTGTGGTAACATGTTGAGTGGGAGGGGGGGAGGAAAGCCAGATATAACAGTGTATTCCAACTAAATAAAATGTACATTATATGGAATGAAAAAAATGACTGAAAGGAAATACACCAAAAAGATTAACAATGATATTCTGTGGTAGGTGAGAGTATGAAAATTATTATTTTTCTTTATTCTCTTCTCTGTTTTCCAACTTTTCTACAAGTGAATGTTTATTACTTTTTAACAAGAAGAAATAAGAACTAAAAACTTGAAAAAATGTATTTCATAAAGGAATAAAATTGTATATGAATATTATCAACCCAAAATGGTGGAAGACAACCAAAGGAAGCCAGGGAATCATTAAAAGCCATGGTCTCCCAGGGGAAAAGACACCGACTATTTTAAGGTATCTGTCTGAAGGTGTTCAGTCCTATGAGGCCTATGAGGAGAGGGTTTCAACCAGGAGTATGAGCCACTTGCATAAATCATAAAGACAGAGACTTCAAGACCCGAAGTATGAAAGACCAGGGAGGCCAAAGCACTGAGGACAAGGATGGTATTGTAAGATGCCTCCATGTGAAAACAAAGGTGCTAAAAGCTGCATGACTTCCCTCTGCCTCCTCAGGTATGGAGCTGGCCCCAACAGTGCCTCAGTGGGTGCTCACATCTGGATAAAATCCCTGTTCACTGCTAGTTGTAATTTGCATTAGCTTTCCTTCTTCCATATCAAAGCAATTCTACCTGGTTTCTTATCCAAACCCACACAGTTGGTAGATGATAGAGCTGGAAATTGTAAGAAGCCTCCCAACTATCAGCCTCACTCTTTTCCATTATTGCATGCCCCCAGTGTTTTAAATCATCCGATTTTCTATCTGCAAGTTTTGTGCCTAAAAGCAAGGCCTAAATTCTTAGATGGCAGGTATAGTCTTAAGTGTAGGTAGGATACGGTTAGGTGGTCCATTGATCCAAAAATCTCTTTTTCGTGTGTGAACCTAAATGCCTGAAAATTTACCTTAAGAAACAACTCATTCCTTTGAACTAAAACTTTGGGTTTCATGGGGGGTTTGTATTAAGGACACAGCAGAATTACTGGACAAGTAATAAAAGGTATGGGGTCCCATCTGAAGCATTATGAACCATTTGAGCTAGTAGTTCAAACTCTTTGGACCTCTGCTTGTCATCAGCCTCGAGCATGACTGCTACACAAGGAAGTGGCTTTGGAGGTTTCAATAGGGAAACATGGAAAGGAGAGCTCTGGAGCGTGGGCCACTGTCCACTGGGGAACAGACTCGGGGGCAGAATGAAGAGGGCGGCCCTGGGAGCTGAGGCCCAGTAGAGGTAGGAGGACCTCATGTGCATCAGGCCGTGTTGGTGTTGCACTTCTCACCACGAAGACAGTGAGGCTGTTGTTCTTTTCCTCTCCTTACCAGCTAGCACATGGTGTGTTCTGAACAAATATCCATCCTTTTGTCCAGAGCAATCCTTTCTGTTAGGAAACATTAAATCTAGCCCTGGCTTGTGTGGCTCCATTGGTTGGGCGTCGTCCCATTCATCAAGGAGTTGCTGTTCAATTCCTGGTCGGGGCGCATGGCAGCGTTGCCGGCCTGATCTGCTGTAGGGGGCAGGCCGGAGCAGAACATCGCCGTTCTGCTCTTGTGTCAATGTTTCTGTCCCCCTTCCTCTCTATCTCAAAATCAATTTAAAATATTTGGAACACACATACAAGAAAACATTAAAGCTATTAGACCTTCTCAAGTAGGTCTATGTTCTATCCAGGGCCTGACTACAGGGTTAGAGGAGCACATGAATCAAACCCATGTTGCAGGGGATGTTGGTGGGATGTCTTCTGAGTACACACAGATCTCACTTTTTGGAAGTGCTTTTTGTGCTTTAGTCCAGCACTTTCTTACCTTGTCCTTTTCTAACCTATTCCATAACATGAGTCTATACTCTCAACAATATATATATGGATTCAGGCCCTTTGGACCTGCTGTGTAATGTGGTCACTGGGTTTAGCTGGGTTGCCATCCTATACTGAAGCTAGATTTTCCTGTAGCTTGAAGGTGAAAAAGAAGGGTCAGCCAGACCTGAGATGATGGAGAAGCTGATAATTACCCTCCACGTAATTAAGAGTTGCTTGGCTTAGCTGGACTTTCATATGCTGAAGTTAAGAAAGTTTTCACCCAGAGAATCAGAACCTCACAAGAGATACATGATTATCAATTAGTGGCATCTACCAGCTGTCATCTTATATATTCCTCAGATGTCCACCACTGGCAGATGCTTGTCCCACCATTGTTCTCTCTGGGTATCTCAGTAAGTTAAGACCAAAGGCCAACTGCTGTGGTGTTGGGGATACTGCAGCAAATGGAAGAGGAAGAAGAAGGAATGTGAGAGCCAACATTTGTATTTCAAATACCAGCAGCAGGTTTCAAGTTATCCTATAACTGAGACTCTTTCTTACCTTATCAGAGAGGTGAGCCACCCATATCTAATTTTAATTATGAGTATTGGGATATATAAAATGTCTATTTATTTCTCTTACTACCTTATCAGTTGCTACCATTTTGCACTGGTTCCAAATGGTGTCTCCAAATCTCTGGCATTTTGCATTTCATGGATGAAATAGAAATGAAAATGGTATCAGCAAATGATGGAATAGAGTGAACTTTTCATCCAGCTGAAAAAATCACCTTGAGCTACTGAAATATAACAGCATACATCATAGTCAAGTTGTCAAAGGGGGCTATTTCACAGCTATGACCTCACAGCCATAAAACATAGGCCATGGAATGTGTAAGGAAGCGCAAAACAACTTTTCCAGATTTATTTTTACTAATAAGATTACCATATGGAAAATAACTTTAACAAGTTATAATAATCTAATTAAAAGAATACTTGGAAATTGTATAGATTTTTCCATTTTCAAGGGCTTAAATTTCATATTTATTACTTGTAGCATCACAACATTATATTATCGGTTATCTGCGCATCACATGCTCAGCCCCAGAGTGTCTGAGTCTCTTCACACCTTTGACGCTGAGGCTCCAGGCTGCCTTATCCCCAATTACTAACTGGACCACAGCAGAAAGTGGGTTCTGGTGAGTTAACTCCCAGTCGACAGCAGAGCTTTGCCAACAGCTGTCAAATCCGTCTGAGGCAGGCTTGAACAGAATTAACCTTTCCCACACAGAACTCACATCCAATTCAAATAATTCATCAAGGACTCTTGATGGCAGTTGTGCAAATTTCTGAAGTTACTTTAGATACTTCATTGTTCCCTCCATTTAAGTGTCTTTTTTTTTCTTCAGAGTAAATTTGACATTTTTTATTCTTTGACTCTTGGCTTTATTATTTATGATTAAGAAGGCTGATGGCAAAATCAGAGGGCTAGAACCATTTGATAGCTTATGTAAACATTCTCTCCGACCATTTTTGGCATTTCCATTACACTGATGGGTACCCACTTTCTTTCCTATTTGGAAAAGCACAAGCTGATTTAGGTGACCACTAGGGAAGAGAGACAAGGATGAGCATTATCTAGAAATTGTTGTACAAAAAATATCAAAACTTCAGTGAAATTTTAAGTCTTTATTGGGTAGGTCATTTCCAACTAAGGTGTTGCAATGTAGATGTCTACTGGTGACAAGCTGTCCTTAAGGGTTGAACATTCCCATTCCAAGACTTGTGAAAAGTCTGACACCCACACCAAGATTTCTACAAATGTCCGAAGTTAATACATCTCATGATCACATTGGACTCCAACTTCAGTCATTGCATCTTGTTCTCTGTTCTCTCTTAGGGCTGTTACTTAGTCGTTGCCTTTGCCTCCATTGGCTCCAACATACAATGTTTCCTTTTCTATGATTTCCTCCAAAAACAAAACCCCACAAAGAACTTATTTATGTAAGACTTTCCTGAAGGTTTGGGGAACTGGAGAGGGTTTTTATTGCAACAGTGATTGACTGGCATTCCTGGTGCTAAAACTCCCCTGGCACCTCCCATTTTCTTATGCAGGGCCATTGGCTTTCCTCCAATTCTTTCCCAGAGTGCTGGACCAGATGGATCTCTCAGCCCATCAGGATTTCACTGAAGCTTTGGCGTTTCTAGTAAATTACTTTCTAGAGAATGTTCCTCCTTGTCCCCATGCCCTCTCTGGAGAAAGGAATGAGTGTTGATTATCAGGACAGAGCTCTATTCTGTCAGGAGGCACATTTCACAAGAGTCAACACTGCAGATCTATTAAGTAATCGTTTCATGAATTTTGCTTTGCTTTTTAAATTTTTTGTCTCCTTCTCCCACAATTTGTTCTGTTAGTCCATTACCTCATAGACAATAATTCTTTAAACATTGAGCCAAAATCCCTTTCCGATTCGTAGACACAAGTATCTTCAGTAGATACGTTGGACTGAGCTGCATGCACTGGTGCAGAGTGAATCCCTGCTCCACTCCCAAGCAGCGTCTCCTCAGTTCAGTGACAAAGTGATTGATGGAGTTGGACAGGAAAACGTGCATTTTGCTGTCCAGCAAAATAATATGTATTTTAAAAATTACATTACTTTTTAAAAGAATCTTTATTGTTGGACGTAGGGGAGTCAAACAATTCAGCCTGGCTATATAAAAGCAGCAAACTTTTACACGTAATCACAAAGTTACTTTTTTAAAAAAATATATATATTTTATTGATTTTTTACAGAGAGGAAGGGAGAGGGATAGAGAGTTAGAAACATCGATGAGAGAGAAACATCGATCAGCTGACTCCTGCACACTCCCCACTGGGGATGTGCCTGCAACCAAGGTACATGCCCTTGACTGGAATTGAACCTGGGACCCTTGAGTCTGCAGGCCGACGTTCTATCCACTGAGCCAAACCAGTCAGGGCACAAAGTTACTTCTTTTAAAAATGATCTATTGACCTGCTGTTGCCACCAAATTGAAAAGGAATGAAGACAAGCTCTGTGAACTGGAGCTGAAGATTGAGAAGAGGAAGAGGAAACCTGTACATGTGACTGGAGACATTTCACCTGCAGAAAAAGCCCAGCAATGCTGCTTAGCATCCCACTAGTTATTACTAACATCTACTGAGTACTTCCTATGGGCTCTTCATGCAATGTCTCATTTAATCTTAGTTCAGCCCATAGGGGAGGCTCTATAGTTGTCTACCATAGAGAGAGGTTAAGTAACTGGTGCTTGAGGTTACCCAGCCTTCTTGTTATATTGTGTTCCTGGAAGGTTCAGGATAGAATTTTCTTTCCCCATATAAAGGTATATAGACAGGAATTCCATTATGATGGCTTTTTGGACCACAGAGTATCATCTTCCCTTATAGAGGACATACAAGACGTGCTATGCAAAGGGTGAACATTAGATAAGTAATATTGCTGTGGGTACTACTATGCATACCCTTTCAATGCTAAGAAAAGCTACTTTATCTTGACTCACTATAGTACTGCTAGGTAGACAAGAAAGGTATTACTCAACCCATTTTACAGATGATGAACGTGAATATTCCAGAGGCTTATGCATCATAAAAACAAAGAAACTTTGTAGTAATTTAGACC
>NW_005871055.1:9453758-9454723 GCF_000147115.1 Myotis lucifugus
CCCTTGTCATGCACAGAGCAGGTTTTGATCAGGGGGTTGAGGAGCTCCCCCCTGTCATGCACAGAGCAGGGCCGATCAGGGGGTTGGGGAGCTCCCCCCTGTCACGCACAGAGTAGGGCTGATCAGGGGGTTGGGGCGCCGCCACTGTCACACTCAGGGCAGGGCCGATGGGGAGGTTATGGCTCTACCCCGTCACACACAGAGCAGGGCCCGTGAGGGGAGGGGGGTTGGGGCGCCACCCTCATCACACACAGAGCAGGGCTGATCAGGGGGTTGGGGCGCAGCCACTGTCACACTCAGGGCAGGGCCGATGGGGAGGTTATGGCTCTGTCACACACAGAGCAGGGCCTGTGGAGGGGGGGTGGGGTTGGGGCGCCGCATCCTGTCACACACAGAGCAGGGCCGATCAGGGGGTTGGGATGCCGCACCCTGTCACACACAGAGCAGGGCCGATCAGGGGGTTGGGGTGCCGCACCCTGTCACACACAGAGCAGGGCGGATAGGGAGGTTGTGGCCCCGCCCCCTGTCACACAGCCACAGGATGATCAGGGGGTTTGGGTGCTGCCCCCTGTCACGCTGATCCAGTGCCAGGAGGCCTCGCGGCTCTGCTGATCCTGGTGCTGGGAGGCATATTACTCTTTTACTATATAGGATAGAGGCCTGGGGGCCGGCTGGTTTGCCCTGAAAGGGTGTCCTGGATCAGGGTGGGAGTCCCCACTGGGGTGCCTGGCCAGCCTGGATGAGGGGATGATGGCTGTTTGCAGCTGGTCACATACCCTTCAGGTGGGGGTCCCCACTGGGGTGCCTGGCCAGTCTGGGTGAGGGGCTGAGGGCTGCTTTCAGGCTGGTGGTGTTGACTGAAGCTCCCAACCGCTCCTTTTTTTCTCTTTTTTTAATTTATTCTGGCCAGCTTTAGCTCTGGCTCTAGCTCTGAGCTTCGCTGCTGAGCATTCTATAATCAAAAC
>NW_005871055.1:9454823-9484234 GCF_000147115.1 Myotis lucifugus
AAACTGCCAGCTCAGAGTCCGGCAAGGCAGGGAACGTTGGAGTCTGCAGTCACGGGAGCAAGGAAGCCTCACGTTCGCTTCCAGCTGCCTGGCTGCCGGCCGCCATCTTGGCTGACAGTTAATTTGCATAAGGATACACTGATTAGCCAATCAGAAGGGTAGCGGTCGTACGCCAATTACCATGTTTCTCTTTTATTAGTGTAGATGAGTTCAACCACTAACTGGTTGTGGTGCCATGGGCAAGTCATGTATCCTTCATATGTAAAGTAAGAATATTAATATCTCCCTATACAATTATTGTGAGCATTAGAGATAATAAATGTAATGCACCTGTACCAGTGTCAGGCACACAGTAGGCTTGTTCTTTGTGCCCAAAAAGTGCAGTGTTTTCTTCCTCTTGGATCTTAGGGAAAGCAGAGTCCCTAATTTTCTATGTCAATTCATTGAACAGTATTCCAAACCTTGGTCATGCAACTCTGTAGAAGGGTATGCTAGAGGAAGCTGGTGGAACCTCTGAGACAATCACTAAAAATAAGTTTCTAAGAAAACCCACATCAAGTGGAAGTCCAGAAGTCACCAGAAGTCACCAAGTGCCCTGGATCTGGGATTCCAGCACCAACAGCATCCTGCCTTCGTACAGCACATTGTCTTTTGCAAAGACTTACAAACCAGTGTCTCCCTTTATGGTCAGAACAAGCTCATGCAGCATGCCAAGCAGGTGACAGTATGCTTGGAGAACAGTATTTCATTTATATCTATTTCCCTAGATCCTAAGATAGCACCTGGTACAGAGCAAGTACCCAACAAAAACCAAACAAATGCAATAATATTTACAAATGCTGGATTCGTTGGTAAATATTTTTAAGTCATGTAGTTGGTTAAAATTTGACACAACTGACATAAAATAACTCACAATTGGAATCTAGACTTCTAGGTTAATGCTCAATTCAGCAGTCATCAAAACTTCACTTTGTGTTACAAGGATGATTTAAGTACAAACATAAATATCTTAAGAGTACATATTGACTATTTCTGTGAATTCAGTGTTTAATAAAAGTTTTTGAATCTAAAGTTGACTCAAAAACATTTATTGAGCATTCTCTTTGTTCAAGAAACTGCCAGGTGCCTGGGGCATAACAACTTCAGTGAGCTCCCCGTCTTAGGGAACAGCATATGGGATGGTCAAGGCTATGCTACTATTAACATCAATGGGGCAGTGGCCACAGCTGCAAGGAAAGCCTCATTCAAGACCTGACCCACGAAATGGACCTTGAGGGCATAGGGAGGGGTCACAGAGAGGTGTATAACTCTGCCTCTTCCAGTCCCACCTATACTTGACCAGTGTGCAAATACATCTGTCTTTAACATAATGAGAAATGAGACTTTCCATCATCCATCCTAATGTATCCCAAGCCAGAGAAAGAGCCATTAGATATCTGTTCTGGTGTATTAATGCCTAGGACACCCTTCGTTTCTCTGCTTGCAATATTGTTCCCTACCTCTAGCCATTTTTTGAGTGACCTTTGACCTCTCACTTCTCCCTAAAAGTCAAGTTGAAAGGTGAGCCATGAAATGAATTGATCCTCCAGGACAGCTTTTATTGCTCCCTCCTCTTCCTATGCAGTGTGTGTGTGTCAGGGGAGGGCTGGTCTAAACCTCAATTAAAGTACCCTCTCATATGTGCCTCTTCTACAAGACTGTAAACTCCTGGAGAACAGAATTTCATTTATATCTATTTCCCTAGAGCCTAAGATAGCACCTGGTACAGAGCAAGTACCCAGCAGGTGCTCATGGAAAGAAAATGAATGCAGATAACTGAGATTTCCTGCCTATTCAAAAAGACCCCAGCAGCCTCAGCGTATTAACTAGGAGAGGATTTTTCTTTTGGCTTCTGTGTCTGCTACCACATTTGGACCATTGGACAAACTTAAAAACTAGAATAATTTATTTGATGTGTTTTTCCAGGGGCCTTTTTATTCCTCCCTTTTTGGTTTTCTGGAAGAATGTAAGGTTCAGAGACGTGTTTGACTTGCCCAAAGTTACTTTGCACAAGGTTATGTACCAGGTGCTTGGGATACTCTTTAATTTTTAGGGGTTGAAACAGAGTCAGCATTGGGACCCAGGCCTCCCAACTGCCTGGGCTTCCCTCCCTGACTCGGCACTCCTAACAGCTTGCTGTTAGTGTAAAATATACATCAGATTTTGAAGACTTAGTATGTAAAGTTAGTGTAAAGTGGCTCTTTAATATTTTTATATGTCAAAATGACAATATTTTGGACCTATCAGATTAAATAAAATATATTATTAAAATGTCAATAATTTATTTTTGCTTTTTGCTGTGAATACTAGGAAATTTTGGCATGTATAACTCACATCATATTTTATTGGAACAATGTTGCTCTATGGATTCAACATAATTGGTCTTATTCTTATTTATAGAAGCAACAAAAGCATTCTCCAAAATATGATTGTATCTAATTTTAGAGGAAGAGAGAGGCTATATGTTGGAAAATAATCATTAATGATATTAACCTACACTAATAAAAGACAAACATGCAAATTGACCATACCTTCTCTATGCCTTAAGCCACACCCACCAGCCAATCAGAGTGACTGTATGCAAATTAACCCAACCAAGATGGCGGCCGGCAGCCACGGAGCTGGAGCAAGCAGGAGGCTTGGTTGCCCCAATAATGGAGGAAGCCAAGCTTCCTCGCCTGTCGAGGCAGCTCTGAGCCCCACTCAAAACAACAAAGTTTCAATTTTAGAAGGTAAATAAACCCCAGATATCTGCTTTCAGCTGGCCGTGGCCACGGAGCTGGAGCAAGCAGGAGGCTTCCCTCCCACCCGCCCTGGCTGGCTCTGAGCTCCTCTCAAGGCTACAAAGTTTCAATTATAGAAGGTAAGTAAACCCCAGAATTAAAAAAAAAAGAAGAAGAAAAAAAGGAGAGGCTGGGACTTCCTTTGCCGGGGAGCTTGGCCAGCCTGAAAATGGCCCTCAGCCCCTCACCCAGACTTGCCAGGCACCCCAGTGGGGACCCCCACCCTAAAGTGTGTGTGGCCAGCCTGAAAACAGCCATCAGCCCCTCACCCCAAACCTCCATGGGGTGAGGGTCCCCACTGGGGGGGGCTTGACCAGCCTACAAACAGCCATCAGCCCCTCACCCAGGCTGGCCAGGCACCCCAGCGGGACCCCCACCCTGATCTGGGACACCCTTCAGGGCAAACCAGCCGGCCCCCACCCATGCACCAGGCCTCTATCCTATATAATAAAAGGGTAATATGCAAACTGACCCTAACAGCAAAACGACTGGGAATGACTGGTCACTATGACACACACTTACCACCAGGGGGCAGATGCTCAATGCAGGAGCTGCTCCCTGGTGGTCAGTGCGGTCCCACAGGGGGAGCTCTGCTCAGCCACAAGGCAGGCTGATGGCTGCCAGTACAGCAGTGGTGGTGGGAGCCTCTCCCGCCTCCTCAGCAGCCTAAGGATGTCTGACTGCAGCTTAGGCCTGCTCCCCGCTGGCAAGTGGACATCCCCCGAGGCTGCCTGGCTGCTAGAGGGATGTCTGACTGCCAGCTTAGGCCCGATCCCCCAGGGAGTGGGCCTAAGCCAGCAGGTGGTCATCCCCCAAGGGTCCCAGACTTCAAGAGGCTGAGCTGAGGGACCCCCCCCGAGTGCACAAATTTTTGTGCACTGGGCCTCTAGTAATAAATAATAGCAATGACAATCAATGTTTGCTGAGGGATTCTTAGTGCTACATATTGTGACAAAACTTCTGCATGTATTAACATGCTTAAAATTCATAACAACCTATGGAGTGATTATATAGTTATCCTCATTATACAAACAAAGAAACTAAGGTAGAGGCAGAGATGATCTTATTTATGGTGCAGTAGCTGGGGTTCAAACCCATGCCATTTGACTTCAGAGTCTAAGTCACTAACAACATTGATCTGATTGGGACTCCCTGGAGAATCACGTGACTCTGGAGGCTCTAAAAACATGATGATGGAGATTCACGTCAAAGGAGCATTTGTCTTGTGTGACATCATTCTAGTTGGCCCATGATGCCTTTTGGGCTTCCAGTTGAGAAAGTCAATGTTCACTGTTAACACAGCATTGATGTCAGGCCAGCCATGACGGCTTTTCATAGGTCAGAACAGGAGCTGACCATTTCCTCAGGGAACCTCGCTGTCACCACCCATCTTTCAGGAAAGAGGAGAGGAGAAAAAAATGGAGAGCAGGGAGGAATAATCCTCTAACCAGGTGGTTAGAAAAACTTAAATAATACATGGAAGGCCCTGAGCACAGTGCCTGGGAGAAATCGAGGGCTTAATAAATATCAGCTTTTAGCCCTTCTGTTTTTCTTAGTACTAAAATCTAAAATTTAAGGTCTTCTATTAACTTCATAGAACATTACATGACTCAAGTGCATTCATTCTCAAAAGAAAGGAGATCATGCAAACATATACCAAGAGTTTAGCTGAATACCCCCCAAATCAGGTAAGGAGACATGCACTCTAACTTTCCAAAATGTCTCAGTGCCTTCTCTTTGTTGCTGTGAGAATTTTTACAGTGTCTTGTATTAAAAAAATATTTTGTATGCTTTTCTCTCCATATTCTCATCCACTGTTATTTTTCTGAAGTAATTTGAAGCAGACATACATACATATCACTAATAAATAGTTTATTACATATTGCATGTATTGCTAATTGACATGGCCTTAAAAATAACCATAATACCATTATCTGACCAAGAAAATTAATAAAAATTTCTTACTAATATCTATTTCCTAGTTTCCTCAATTGTCTCAAAAATATCTTCTTAGAGTTGGTTTGCATGAATTACGTTCTTTTCTTTTAAATTGCATTTGTTTCATTCTCTTTCTTTCCTTCCCTATTCCAGAAAATATTTAAAGAATCTCTCAAAGATAGATATGGGATAGTGAAACAAATTAATATCAAAGTAAGTGATAAAATATGGCAAAAGGTAAATAGAAGTAGAAAAGACAAATGGAGCCAAGATTGGGTGAGTTGCATGTTCCTTTTATCCAGGAGCCATACATTTCCTTCTGAGCTTTCTAGCAGGCATTACAAAAGGGGGCACATGTGCACTTGTGGAATTGATAACAATAAAATGGATTCCTAGATGCATGACCTGAGAGATATTTTTTTGTGGCTCCTGACAGGGAACCTTAGGTAATCTGAGAAACCTATTTTCCATGTCCTCTTGAAATACAAGAGCAACAAGTTTCATAAGGATTTTTAAAAATTACAACCTAAGTATTCCCATGCTACCTTTGTTAATCTATTTCCTTATAGCATAAGCATTTCTTGGGATTCAATTATGACCATGCCCAGATCCAGGTAACAGCTGTCTGGCTGATTTTTCCTGGAGCAGCTCCTCACCTTCCCTAGCCCAGCCCTGTTGTCCTGAAGAGCCATGCCAGGCTGGTCTTCCTAAGGGACTGCTTTAAGTCTATTGCTCTCTTGCTCAAGACACTCCTGCAGTTCCTTATTGTTCACTGCATGTTCAATTTTCTCTACTGCACTGATGCCTCTCAAGTTACTCCGCCAGTATCCCAGATACTGAGTGAGGAGAGAATTTGAAGTTGCGTAAGAGTTTTAAAACCTTCAGAGAGGCAGAGGAACATGAGAGCTTAAAGAGGTGACTAGGAGGTCATGAAGAGAACATTTTCTGAACAATCGCTAGATGTGAAACTAGACTTACATTTAGAACCATAATATTTAGTACTTCAAACGCCCTTTGCTTATTTTATGTGGGCTTTAACTTTGTGATCCCAAAGCCTGGGTTCAAGTCTTAGACATGCCACTTGCTATTTTGTACAAACGACCTAAGCTGTCTGTGTCTCAGTTTCCTCATCTGTAAAATGGGGACAATGTAATAATTCCTCCATAGGAGGTACAGGTGGGGAGACTGAGTGAGCCACACAGGAAGCACTATGTAAGAGTTAGCTGTCATCCCCCCAGGTTGAGGGCCTTGCTTCTTTGCACCTAGCAAAAGGAATTCTTAGTGGTTACTACAGCCTGCATCCTTTTTCCCCCCAAATTTTCTTCCATCTCTTATCAAGAAATCTCTAAAAAGAACATTTTTAAAGAGTAAAGCAAGAGAAACAATTGCTAAGTTTAGTTCTTTCAACTTAAAAATAATAGTGAATACTTAGCAGGAATTGTGGGAGGGGAGATAGGGAATTATTGCAGGATGATGGAAAAGTTCTGGAGATGGATAATGGTCATGGCTGAACAAATGTGTGAATGTATTTAATATAATTGAATAGTACACTAAAAAAAGTTAAAATGGGAATATTTTCTATATTTTATAGTATATGTAATATAAAACAGAATAAAAAACTAGAAAATATAGGCTAAGAGAATTATAATTTAACTTAATAGAAATTCTAAAATAAATAAAAATTGCATAATTATAAACTTTAAAAAGTTTACTGGCTTATTAACTCTTCTAAGGTAGCGTTTGTTCAGTGATATTCAACAATGAGGAACTTTTTGAAGTTCATGAAGCAGTCACTTGTTCTGTTTTGAGGTGCAATAAAAAGTGTGATAAAAACCCCAGCTCACACCAGCAGATGGGCCCTCTGGTACTGTTGTCAGGTGTGGAAACACACTGGTTGGAACACACTGGAGATTCTCAAACTTGATTGTCTGAAACTTTATTTGCATTCAGCCATGACCCATGTTTCCATGAGATCATCTTTCATCAGATCATATTATTTATGAAATCCAATTTTAAAAGAAGTGGATCCAATATTATTTCTCAGCCACATCAAGGTCTTCATTAGGATGGCAAACTCAAGGCATCTGGCCCCACTCTTTCTTTTAAACCCCACTGAAAAAAACTAAAATAGTTTTTGAAAATTAGAAAAGAAATAAACATAAAGCTTGAAAACTGTCCAATGTTGGATCAATGCAGTCAGGTTGAACGTGGTTAAGAGAGGAAGCTGACAGCAAAGGCATGGCTCTGAGAGCTCAGGGAACACAGAGTCTTCCCGAAGTGGGCAGGAATGCTAAGGAGGGAAATCACCCGCCTGGGTGAACAGTGAGATTTGGGTAAGAAGGTAAACTTGGGGGCATTTCTGATCCTTGTGAGAGGACACAGTGCTTAACAAGGAAAGGAAGAGACGTGCCATCTTTGCTAAAAGATGGGCAGTGGTCTTGCAGCTGAAGGGAGGTAAATGCTGAAGCCTCCCTGTTGATCATCTGTCGAAACCTACTTCCTGCTGAGTGGAAGGCAAACCACAGGGCAGAGACATCTAATGGTTGACACAGCACACTTCTCTGTTCTGTCTGCCATATCATCCTATGCTCTCTCTGCCATATTATAAGAAACAGTCCACATAAATCAATGAGTAATCTCATAAGAAGATGAATAATAATACAAAATGAGTTTGTCTGGAACATAATACAGATATGCAGCAAGAAAAATAAATGTGAGGAAGAAAAAATAGGCAGGTTAACATTCTAGAAAAGTATGCCATAATGTGGATAAAAATTGTGGAGAAACACTTTTCTATTTAAAAAATTAAAAATGGTAAGGCAATGGAAACTAAAGAGAAAATAAACAAATGGGATTACATCAAAATAAAAAGCGTTTGCACAGCAAAGGAAACCATCAACAAAACAACAAGAAAGCCCACTGCATGGGAGAACATATTTGCAAAGGTTATCACCGATAAAGGTTTACTCTCCAACATTTACAAGGAGCTCATACAACTTAACAAAAGGAAGATAAACAACTCAATCAAAAAATGGGCAAAGGACCTAAATAGATACTTTTCTAAAGAAGACAGAAGAAAGGCCAAAAGACATATGAAAACATGTTCAAAGTCACTAATCATCCGAGAGATGCAAAGCAAAATGACAATGAGGTACCATCTCACACCTGTCAGAATGACAAGTCAACAAATGACAAGTGCTCGTGAGGATGCGGAGAAAAAGGAACCCTTCTGCACTGCTGGTGGGAATACAGACTGGTGCAGCCACTGTGGAGAACAGTATGGAGCTTCCTCAAAAAACTAAAAATGGAACTCCCATTTGACCCAGTGATCCCACTTCTAGGAATATATCCCAAGAAACTAGAAACACCAATCAGAAAGGATATATGCACCCTTATGTTCATAGCAGCACAATTCACAATAGCTAAGATTTGGAAACAGCCTAAATGCCCATTAGTAGATGAGTGGATTAAAAAACAGTGGTACATCTACACAATGGAATACTATGCTGCGGTAAAAAAGGAGTTCTTACCATTTGCAACAGCATGGATGGAACTGGAAAGCATTATGCTAAGTGAAATAAGCCAGTCAGAGAAAGATAAATATCACATGATCTCACTCATTTATGGAATATAATGAACAACATAAACTGATGAACAAAAACAGATCCAGAGACAGAGAGATCAACCAAAGGACTTATATGCAAGCATATAGGCCTAACTAATGGACACAGACAACAGAGATGTGAGGGCATGAGTGGGGGGGGGGGATAATATGGGGATAAGGAAAAAAATAAAATAAAATAAAAAATATAAAAAATAAAAATAATTAAAAATTAAAAATGGCTTTTCTGGAGCAATAACTCAAAAATAGGCTATACTAGCTCAAGTAAAAGATAATTAAACTATTGCTTTCTTAAAAAAGAACCTGCAAGTATTTGGAAAAACATAAAAGAAATAACTGGTAGTCACACAAGTGAAAATTAACATTAGAAGTAGAAAAAAAGAGGCACTAGTTGATTATAGGGCAGAGGTAAAGAGAATAGAGGTGGAAAAAATAAAGAAAAATAACCAAATATTTAAAATGATTAGCAAAAATGATAGAAATATAAGGCAGGAAAGGAATTTCAACTTTTCCATGAATGTTGTCTCTAATAAATAAAACAGAATATTCAGATATAATAAAATGAATATTTCCTCATAAATAAGACCTAAACCCATAGTTGGAATGGGTCCAACTGTTCCAGAAGAAAATAAAATAGCAAAACCAACATGGAAACATAGCTTAGTAAAGTTACTGGACTTCAAAGACAGAGAAATAATCTAGGCCTAAACAATAAAATCACACAACAATAAAAGGAAAATTTAAAGTTTTGTTTCAGATATATTTTAGTAATACAAACTGCTAGAAAATATTGAAAAAATGTTGCCAAGTCCTCAAGAAAAGTATGACCCCAATTTTTTACCTAGTCAAATTGTTGTTTGATATTTCAAAACATGCAAGAACACCAGAAAGAAAAAAAAAAGAACTTCTGGATCCTTTCTTTAAAAAAAAATTACTTGAAGATGGCAATCAAGAGGTGAAGGGAATAGCCATAGTGGTGAGGAGGATGAGCATTAAATTTATTAAATAATTGAGTAAATGAATGAATAGAGAAGACTAAGCAACTATCCTATCTAATAAAAGAGAAACATGGTAATTAACCATAACTTCACTACCCTTCCCATAGGCTAATCAGGGCGATATGCAAATTAACTGCCAACCAAGATGGCGGCCAGCTGCCAGGCAGCTGAAGTGAACAGGAGGCTTGCTTGCTCCAGTGACGGAGGAAGCCAAGGTTCCCCGCCTGCCTTGCCGGCCTCTGAGCTTGCTCTCTAAGAAACATTGTTGCAAATATAGAAGCTAAACAAAACTCCAGAAACCTGCTTTCAGCTGGAGCGAGCAGGACCGAAACAGTGTTACAATTATAGAATCCAAACAAAACCAGATCCCTGCTTTCAGCAGTCGAGGCCTCAAGCTGGAGCCGGCCTCAGAGCTAAAGCCAGCTCTCAGCTCCAGTGACAGCTATAGAAGGTAAATAAATCCCAGAATAAAAAAAAAAGGAAAAAGGAGAGGTTGGGAGCTTCAGTCACCCGCCAGCCTGAAAACGGCCCTCAGCCCCTCACCCAGACTGGCCAGGCACCCCAGTGGGGAACCCCACCCTGAAGGGGGTGTGACCAGCTGCAAACAGCCATCATCCCCTCATCCAGGCTGGCCAGGCACCCAAGTGGGACCCCCATCCTGATCCGGGACACCCTTCAGGGCAAACCAGCCGGCCCCCACCCGTGCACCAGGCCTTTATCCTATATAGTAAAAGGGTAATATGCCTCCCAGCACCGGGATCAGTGGAGCCTCAAGGCTCCCAAACCCAGGATCAATGGAGCCACGAGGCCTCCTGAACCTGGGATCAGTGGAGCCTCAAGGCCTCCCAAACCCGGGATCAGCGGAGCCGCGAGACCTCCCGGCCTTGGATCAGTGGAGCCAATGCCTCCTGGCCCCTGGAGCAGCGTGACAGAGGGGCAGCGCCCAAACCCCCTGATTGCCCTGCAGCTCTGTGACAGGGGGCAGGGCCACAACCTCCCTATCTGCCCTGCTCTGTTCCTGACAGGGGAAGGCGCTGCAACCCCCTGATCGGCCCTGCTCTGTGCCTGATAGGGGGGAGCTCCCCAACCCCCTGATTGACCTTGCTCTGTGTGTGACAGGGGAAGGTGCCCCAACCCCCCCATGGGCCCTGCTCTGTGTGTGACGGGGTAGAGCCACAACCTCCCCATCGGCCCTGCCCTGAGTGTGACAGCAGCAGCGCTCCAACCCCCTGATCCGCCCTGCTCTGTGTGTGACAGGGGTCGGTGCCCCAACTCCCCTATTGGCCCTACTCTGTGAGTGACAGGGGGGAGCTCCCCAACCCCCTGATCCGCCCTGCTCTGTGTGTGATGGTGGGAGCTCCCCAACCCCATGATTGGCCCTGCTCGGTGCGTGACAGGGGGGAGCTCCCCAACCCCCTGATCGGCCCTGCTCTGTGCATGACAGTGTACGGAGCCCCAACCCCCCTGATGGGCCCTGCTCTGTGCGTGACAGGAGGTGGTGCTGCAACCTCCCTATCAACCCTGCCTTGAGTGTGATGGGGGCGGCGCCCCAACTCCCCAACTCCCCAATCGGCCCTGCTCTGAGCCCGACCAGGGGCTGCACCTAGGGATTGGGCCTGCTCTCTGCCACCCGGGAGTGGGCCTAAGCCAGCAGGTCATTATCTCCCGAGGGGTCCCAGACTGTGAGAAGGCACAAGTGGGGCTGAGGGAAACCCCCCCTGCCAGTGCACAAATTTTTGTGCACCGGGCCTCTAGTAGGAATTATAATAACAGAATTAAACATAATGTTGAAATAATAATAGTAAAATAAACCAAAAATGAAAGGTAGAGAGGAGGAAAGAAGCAGTGTAAGCATAAAAACCTCATCTTTTTGTAGCACGATTCTTAAATTTACCATTTAAAATAATAAACCGAGTAACAGAGGTGGCAGTGCATTATTTAAAAGTATAAGGTAACAACCAGAAGCATTAATGAAAATGTAATAAGAATAAGATCCCATGATTGTAAGAAAATTAAGAATAAACTGGGCCTAAAGAATATAATTAATAAGACAGATCTAAGTAGTGTGTGTGCAGATACACACACTCACACAGGTCTATTTTTCTAATTATGTCACTAAAATGAAAAACATATCTTCTAACTATGCAACATTATTTAAAACTGCAACAAAGGGTTCCTCAATAGCCCTGACAGGTTTTTGCTCAGTGGATAGAGCGTTGGCCTGGGGACTCAAGGATCCCGGGTACGATTCCGGTCAAGGGCTTGTACCATGGCTGCAGGCACATCCCCGGTGGGGGGCGTGCGGGAGGCAGCTGATCGATGTTTCTCGCTCATCGATGTTTCTGACTCTCTATCCCTCTCCCTTCCTCTCTGTAAAAAATCAATAAAAAAAATATATTTAAAAACAAACAAACAAACAAACACACAAAACCCAAAGGACTCCTCAATAAATCCCACAGGTTAAAAGGGTGTCAAACAACACATTCTCCTAGCTTAATAATAGAAATCCCTTTAAATTAATGAAAAATATACAACAAAAGCTCTATTATTCAGAAATTAAGAAGCCAAACAAAAAGAGCAGAATCTTTCATAGAAAAAGCATGGATAAAAGTCACTACTCATTTCATGCCAGGGAGTTGACATATCACTTGCTGGCCTCACTACTTCAACTACTTCACTTACTAAGCTTGTTGTTTTTTCCCAAAAAAGGGGGAAGAATAAAGTTAACATGCTTTTTCTAAACTGGAAATTTCCTAATAAACATGTTCAATCTGCTCTACAGTGTTCATCCTGAATCATTAAATGTGTTAAATTTATTCAGAATTTAATTGCACTTGCTACATAATAAGAGAATAGACTACTTTAAATTCTTTATTTGAATGTCTGCCTTGGTTTCAAGTAAACAGGCTTATTTCTTTATATATTACCACACCACAAGTGGCTCAGTAGAGCAGTCTGACAAGAAGCAGACACGGCGAGGCTGTTGTCTCCAAGGAGCACTGCCACTGTACAACTCCGGACTCTGAGGACAGAGCTCCTGGTGAGCATACGCACTTGCTTGTCCCCACCTCCTGCCCTGGTGGTGTCTGATGAAGTTCCTGCTCTACCCTCTGTTTCCTGCAGTTAGAAGGGCATTCTTTTCACCACTAGGATTCATTCTGTTTTGCCCTCTCCTAAGATCTAGAAGTAGTAGGAGCTTAGAAACTACACAGCCCACTCCCAATTTCCTGCTGGAAATCTAGCACCTGGCCCACACTACAGTCTTCTGGCTGACCTCGCTGTCATGAGCCTTAGCCCTCCTGACTCACTCAGGGCCTTGCCCACTCACTTCCCTGGAAGGGGCTCTTGTGTGCTATTGGCCGAGCTAAAGGTTGACTATGACCCAGAGACATTGTTCAGATTTTCTCCAGGGACCTGCATCTAATATTCATTAATTATCCTCTCCTTTTGCAGCCTGGTTTGTGCACACACTGGTCAGTTTTTATATTAATTACCTTTTACCTTTGTTTATATGTAAATAATTGGTAAGAAAAAAACAAGTAAGCACATGGCTATTGACAACTCACTTCATTTCTGTACAGTGTGCTTGCTTCCATTCCTTTGTCAAAACCTGGAGTAAGGGCATATTCTCTGATAAAATTAATGTGTTCAGCATAATATTCAAACCAAGCTTCAGTATTTTGGAGGAAGTTCTTTGTAACAAAATTATCCTGATGCAATATTACGTGTGATAATGATAACAGGGCTACTTTCTTTACTAAGGCAACAGGGCTTTAATTTTTCTTAGCATATCAAGGGCATCATCAGTGCAAATTGATTCACATATGTCACGCATTAAATTATGCTTTCGTAGAGCAGGCAAGACTGAACTCATCAATTCCTTTGTAGTTGTTTGCAATGGTTCACAGAACAAGCTTTCTTTTATCTGTTTTTCTTTTATGTACATCACAAATATGGGTGCCCACTATGGCTGCCAACCTCAGATGTCTTGTGGAATACCCACTCTGAGAGGACTAATGTAGCTATCTTCTGTAACTTGCTTTTTAATGAATTCTGAAAGAGAGCTAGAAGATTACATTATTTTCTCAGGGACCTATTGAGGGTTCTTTTGTGCGTCTGCTGCCAATATTATCTCTGGGGAGTTTCTTTCAGTGCATAAGATTTCACTAATTTTTCAACTTTTATATGATATTTATTTCCCCTGTCACTCAAATATGCAATAGGACAGAAAACTTACAATAAACAAGGGCTTCTCAGGTGTCAAACCCAAATATTATAAGACATTTCTAGAAACAGTGTCAGGTACAGCTGCATAGCTTATTTTGTTGAAAGTTTAGACAGCTCTGATGGTTTGAATTTAAAAAATATAAATTGCACAAAACATATTGCATTGTGCAGTGAACTGCTAAAGAATATATCCCTGCTCCCATTTATGTTTATTTAACATGACTCACTCCTAAATATATGGATATTTTCCTGAGAGGATGTGGAGTTTTGCTGAGTGAAAAAACCCTGGCAATGCCCATATTACCTGTGGGGGTGTTCTGATGGCAGATCATCTTTAACAAGCAATTTCTATGTTCCATGCCCTGTGATAAGTGCTTTGCAAGCATTATTGCATGTAATTTCAGGTTTGGAGCAAGAAATGTACATGGTTAGCCTAGAATGCCTTGTAATAGCAATGGAGCTAGCAAAAAGAAAAACTAGTAAGGTTAGAGTCCTAATTTTCCCAGTATTTTCTCCATTCTCAGGCAAATGTGATAGTGGTCATGTCAAATAATAAGATCATGTCAAAGAGAACACAGGAGTCAACTTCAATAGGCTCCCAAGAGACAAAGAAAGGTAGTTTGAGCATAAACCAAGATAACAACTACAATGTATTAAATACATTAAATACATGTAAATCTATGAGTTCATAATGATAATAAAAACATAAAAAACATAACCAATTGGCCACCTGTGGAGAGAACCAACTCATTATTTTGAAAACAAGCATTTATTTGGACTTTCTTAAATAAGCAATACTCTCGAGTATCCAGATTATACATGAGAAGTCTCTTTCTATAGAGTCCAGCTAATACATAAAGAAGGAAGATAAAAACTAGAATATTATCATTTTGTAAGCCCTTGCATTGAGCATAAACAGCTGCTAATTTCAACAAAATAGAGACAATCAAATATTATGTACAAACACAATCAGCAAAATACAGACTGTGGGAAATTCCACAGGGCAATTGATTCGTTTTCTTCAGCTAATAATTGCATGTGGGGGGTGAAATCAGAATGTATAGATTAAAAGACACTTAAGAGCTATATTATCTAATTGCAATGTGTGGACATTATTTGGAAAATAATTCAAACCAATGAACTATATTTTGAGATAATTGTAAATTTAAAAATTAGTTGGTAATGTTAAAGAATTATTTAAAAGATTTTAAGTGTGACAATGATAGCCTGGCTCTATATAAAAATGATATAATATGTTACCTGGGATGTCCTTCAAAATAATATAAGGTGGTGCCCAGCCAGTGTGGCTCAGTGGTTGAGCATTAACCCATGAACCAAGAAATCACCAGTTAGATTCCCGGTCAGGAAACATGCCTGGGGTTGCCGGCTCGATCCCCCCTAGAGAAAAATCAAATCTCTCTATTGATGTTTATATCTTTCCTTCTCCCTTCCTCTCTCTCTCTCAAATCAATAAAATAAAATATTAAAAAATAATATAAGATGGGGGTGTCAGCATAAATGAAACAAGATTGGCTTAGTTAATAATTGTTGAGAACTGGAAGGTACGTGGGGATCTTATACTAATACATTTATTCTTGTACATTTTAAAAATTCTTAATAATAAATATGAGAAAGAAATATATATTAGATTAAGTTTTAATGTCATGTAGCTAGAAAGTAGATAAGCCAGGATTTTAACAAACACAATTTTGATCTAGGAGTGTGGGGGGAAGGGGAGAGATCAACCAAAGGACTTGTATGCATGCATATAAGCATAACCAATGAACACAGACACTAGGGGGTGAGGGCACGAGCGGGGTGGGGTGGGGGGGCAATGGGGGGATAAGAACACATATGTAATACCTTAATCAATAAAAAAATAGAATCTACCTCAAAACCATATCTTGAAAAACAGGTATTAATTAAACAGTGACAGAAGTGCTGAACAAATGCAATGTACCACTTCTCATCTTTCCAGCAATAATCGTTTCAGTCTAAAACAGCAGATGGACACTATGAACTGAATTTTAGAAAACTGACATTTTTCTACATGTTCTGGCTGAGTGACAATAATGCTTCTGCATTATTTTTTCTGCCATTTCTCTTTCTCCCAGGGAGAGCATCTCATTCCCCTAGAGCAGCCGTGGGCAAACTACAGCCCGCGGGCCGGATCCCACCCGTTTGAAATGAATAAAACTAAAAAAAAAAAGACCGTACCCTTTTATGTAATGATGTTTACTTTGAATTTATATTAGTTCACACAAACACTCCATCCATGCTTTTGTTCCGGCCCTCTGGTCCAGTTTAAGAACCCATTGTGGCTCTCGAGTCAAAAACTTTGCCCACCCCTGCCCTAGAGGCTGCATACCTTCCTGGTAAAGAATCTCTCACAGGACTTAATTATTAAGTATCTTCAAAGGAAAGTCTGATCCATGAGTTTACATTTCCTAAAAGATGAAACAATTTCAGTCATTTCTTGTGTGTGTGTTTCACTTAAGGATTTTCTAAGTCAATTAAAGGTTGACTGTTGACTTCCTTCCTGCTATTCAGTGAAATTATATTAAAATTTGGGGCGCCTCAAGCCATCAGGGCATGCAGATGGGACAGGAAAGGTGTCTAGTTTTGGTTTAGCATCTAACCATGGGGTAGTTACATCTGTACTGTATCCTTAGTCATATTGGTTCCCAGACATTGGCAGATACACTCCTGTAAGAGCTATGTTCCTCCATCTAGTCATTGTGCCAATGAGTGCATCTGCCAGTGATCCTTCAGTCCACTGACTTCTGAGAGAGCACAGCCCTCTTGGATGCTTTTCTTCACTGAAACTGTCTAAGGACCGGTCACCCAAACCCACTGAACTTCCCAGTCTAGTCTAATGCCATTTTGTATACTCAAGGATAGGGAGGAGATTTGTACCCTCACTGCTCTTCTGGGTTCCACCCAGAAAACAAGAGCAAGTCTCCTCCACTCTTGTATCCTCCAAGTTACCAAGGGTTCCATTGTTCTTCTCCTTGTGGGTTTGGATGTCAGGAGAAGAGTGTCATATCCCTGATCAGACTCCCTTTGTACTGCTTTCTGTTTACTCTTTCTTCTTCCCTAAGCCCAAGGAATTTTTACCTACTATCCCATGGGCAGAAAAGTCACTCTGTCTGTTCATGCAATCTTCCAACTCTTTTGTTTCACATCTGGACCTCAGTTTTGAAACTCAGAAGCTAAAAATTAACATTTTATTTTTGTTCTCTACAGTCATCTGTGACCCCCCTATAAGGCAATAGGTTCTCCATATCTAGCTGGCTAAATGAGGGAGTATAATGGCCTAACAGGGAATACATAAAAAAGACTGTAGCTAATGATGAATTAGAACACTATCTTGCCACATGGGTATAGTAATTGTACTGAATGGGCTGCAGCAGAAGTCCATAAAGCCTGGTGTGCTTTCTCTTACACAGTTATTTTTGAAGGAAAGTGGTTTCAATTAGTTCTTTCCAGCATAAGCTGCTAGGACTTACGCTATTTTCTGTTTAGGTAAGACTAGGCCTCCTGGTCTAGTTATAGCTGATTAGACCAAAGAGCAATTTATTAGACACAGGCTGCCACTTATAAATCAACATGAGGGAAACTGACTATCTCTGAGGTGGCTGGACAAGATATTTGACCAATAAGGTCAAATTCTCCTTTTTATGATTAACAGTTGCTAGAAGAACAAAGAGAAGAGAGTTCCTCTGAGCTAAGGTAGCCATCCCAAAGAATTCTGAGGAGCTTTTTGGTAACTGTAAAGACCACCACATACTGCAGCATTGGGAAATTTAGGGATAAAGAGATGACCGTGTGGTTGATGGGGTTAATTTCCACACTACTTCATGTCCTCATATATATTTGCATTAAATCTCTATCACTTAGGTAACCTAGCACGTATCTTCCTTGGGTCTATAAAGAAATTGATGACTTACCATAATACCTAGTATCTTAGTTCAGGCTGCTATAAGAAGAATACTATAGACTGGTATTTCTAAACAACAGAAGTTTTCACTTCTCAAAGTTCTGGAGGCTGAAATCCAGAGATCAGGGTGCTAGCATGGTTGATCAGGTTCTGGTGAGAGCCCCTTCCTGGTTTGCAGACTGCCTTCTCTAATTCCGGAGAAACCAAGATGGCAGCATAGGTAAACCTGAAATTGCTGCCTCACACAACCACTTCAAAAATACAACTAAAAGACAAAATGGACATCATCCAGAACCACAGGAAGGCTGGCTCAGTAGAAATTCTACAACTAGAAGGAAAGAGAAAAGCACACTGAGACTCAGAGGAGGTGCGGAAGTAAAGTGCAGAGGTATGGAGGGCTACATGCGGAAAGGGCTGGCAACTGAGGACGCGGTTATCTTTTTCAATCGGGAGGGAGACATAAGCTCCCAACAGTTCTGAACTCCAGTTCCGGGCGAGTCTCTGGGGACCCAGACTCATACGGGGAGAAACTGGACTGTCTGGCAGCAGGCAGAACTCGAGGGCGGCTTTCTCTCAGAGGTGCTTGTAGCAATTACTGCAGGACACTGAGACCTGGGGCCTCTTAGGGCAGGACTGAGGATCAGCCATAGCTGTTTGTTCCACCTTGTTGATTCCCTGAGACCCCACCCCACCCAAGCTGTGTGCAGAGGCTTTTGCATATGAATGTCCTGGCCCTTTGCAATCTAAAATTAGCTAACAAACTGGGTAAGAGAGACCCAGAACATCCAAAAGAAGGCCCAAGGCCCCACAGCAGCTTGCATTGCTTCACAGCTGGGCCTCATCTGGGCACCTCCAAACCCCAAACAAAGAAGAGGAATCTGCAGATCTCTCTGTAGTTCCTGCTGGGTAGCCTCAGGCAGAGGCTAAATTAGCACCTCCTTAGAGATCCAAGAGCCAGTGTACCCAGTGGTCACAGTGGGACCATCCAGATTACAAATCCTCAGATCCATAAGGGACACACTCAGGGGGCAGACTCAGTGAGCACCAAAGCCCCACTGAAGCAAGTCTTGCCCCAGAAGGGTGTCTCCAGCACAGAAGTTCTCCCACCATAGACACATCTGATTCTCACAGCCAATTGGCCTGCAGATCAATTCCTCCCAGTGATACAAACAACAATCAAGGCTTAACTACAACAAGACTGTACATACAGCCCGCAAAGGGGTGCACCAAGAGTGTACACCTCAGGTAATTGGGGAGGCTGAGCCACTGGGCCCTATAGGACACCTAGCACAGAAAGCCACTCTATCAACACAGGGAAGCAGCCAAAATGCGTAGACAAAGAAACAGGTCACAAATGACAGAAATGGAGGAAAGCAAACTACTGGATATAGAGTTCAAAACCATAGTTACAAGGTTTTTCAAGAATTTTCTAGAAACTGCCGATAAATTTAGTGAAACCCTTGATAAATCTAGTGAGACCCTTGAGGATATGAAAAAGGACCAATGGGAAATTAAGCATACACTGTCTGAAATAAAGAATATTATACAGAGATCCAACAGCAGGCTAGAGGACCCCAAGAATCAAGTCAAAGATTTGAAATACAAAGAAGTAAAAATCACCCAACGGGAAAAGCTAAAAGCAAAAAGAATAAAAAATATGAAGATAGTGTAAGGAGCCTCTGGGACAACTTCAAGCGTACCAACATCCAAATTATGGGCGTGCCAGAAGAAGAGAGAGTGCAAGATATTGAAAACCTATTTGAAGAAATAATGACAGCAAACTTCCCCTACTTGGTGAAAGAAATAGACTTACAAGTCCAGGAAGTGCAGAGAACCCCAAACAAAAGGAATCCAAAGAGGACCACACCAAGACACATCATAATTAAAATGTCAAGAGCAAAAGACAAAGAGAGAATCTTAAAAGCAGCAAGAGAAAAACAGTTAGTTACCTACAAGGGAGTACCCATACGACTGTCAGCTGATTTCTCAACAGAAACTATGCAGGCCAGAAGGGAGTGGCAAGAAATATTCAAAGTGTTGAATAGTAAGAACCTACAACCAAGATTACTTTACCCATCAAAGCTATCATTCAGAATTGAAGGTCAGATAAAGAGCTTCACAGATAAGAAAAAGCTAAAGGAGTTCATCACCACCAAACCAGTATTATATGAAATGCTGAAGAGTATTCTTTAAGAAGAGGAAGAAGAAGAAAAAGGTAAAGATAAAAATTATGAACAACAAAGTGACAACAAATATATATCTACCAACAAGTGAATCTAAAAAGCAAGTGAATAAAAAATCTGATGAACAGACTAAACTGGTGAATATAATCGAATTAGGGGCATAGGAAGGGAGTGGACTGACAATTCTCGGTGGGGAAGGGGTGTCGGGGGTGCGGGAAGAGACTGGACAAAAATCGTACACCTATGGATGAGGACAGTGGGGGGGGGGGGTAAGGGCAGAGGGTGGGGTGGGAACTGGGTGGAGGGGAGCTATGGGAGGAAAAAAGAGGAACAACTGTAATATCTGAACAATAAAGATTTAATAAATTTAAAAAAAATCAGTAACAGCAAAAAAAAAAAAAAGAATACTGATTCCATCATGAGGGCTCCAACCTCAGGATCTAATTTCTTCCCAAAGTTCCCACCTCTTACTAGAGTTTTGACATATGAATTATGAGAGGACACAAACATGCAGTCCAAAATACCTAACTTGTGGGATTTGGGGGACTTAATGAAATAAAGAATATAAACTTCCTACCATAGTGCCTGGGTATACTAACTTGCACCCTAATACGTTTAAATTTTTTTGGATTGACTCATTAATCTCTCTCTACTGGGAATTTTTGGTTGAATCAGTGGCACTAAAATATTTTCACTATATTCAGAAATCCTCAAGAGGCTTATGAATCATTATTTAATGATAATAAGTAAACATTTATTAAGGAGTCGCTGTTTATTTGCTACAGTACTAGGAAACTACAGTGGCTAAAGGTTTTTCATTCGTTCTTTTTTTTAATTTTGTTTTATTGCTTAAAGTATTACAAAGAGTATTACATATGTCTCCTTTTTTTTCCCTTGACCTTCCCGCAGCCTCCCCTACCCCCCAGTGTCTTGTGTCCATTGGTTATGCTTATATGCATGCATACAAGTCCTTTGGTTGATCTCTTTCTTAAAGTTATGAGTTCTCTTAGGATAAATAGAATAAGAAAGAGCCTTGTCTCCTCTTAAGATTTCCTAGTCCCCTGAAACAGGTAATTATTGTTGCTTCTTGAATTGAGGGGGAGAAAAACAGAAGCTATGTGCTTTGTTAAAAATTATCACAGAGCTGGTGATTACCTGGATCTTCTGACCATGTCTGTGATGCTCACTCCAGGAGGTGGGACATTAGTGATCTATTACTGCAGAGCAAACCACCCTCACACTTTGCAGTGTGAAACAGCAACATTTAATTGAGATCCAGGAGTCCGGGAGCAGTTTAGCAGGGTACCTCTAGGTCAGGCTCTCTCAGGAGGTTGCAGTCAAGATGTTGGTCAGGGCTAAAGGTTCATCAAGGCTCAACTGAAGCCAAATGATCTGCCTTCCACACTACTCAGGTCCTCGTGGATTATTGGACTTAGGGTCTCAGTTGCACACTGGCTATTGGCCAGAGGCCTCTCTCATTTCCTCAACACAGTGCCTCTCCATAGGGTGGAGCCCAACACAGAAGCTGGTTTTCCACAGAATGATTGATCCAAAAACGAGCAAGAGAAAGAGTGGCCCAAAACAGAACTGTGGTCATTTAGAACCTAACCTTGGAAGTGCCATCACATCACTTCTGTCATATTCTGTTAGAAGTAAGTCACAAAATCCAGCCCTAGTCAAAGGAAATTACACAAGGGCATGGGTACCAGGAAGTGGGGGTCATCTTAGAGACATCCTACCACACAAGCACACATCTGACAGTGTCCCAGGAGGAAAACCTCCATTCCATGACTGGGTTGCTTGGGTGATTTTTCTGGCTACAAGAAATATTCTAGTATGAGGTTATCAGATTTCAAAGAGAAAATGTACCATGGGTCTAAAAGTAGATCTAACTTCTTATTGCTCCCTCTTTGCAGCCTCTGGTAATCACCATTCCACTCTTTGATTCCACGAATTTGACTACTATAGCTACCTCATATAATTGGAATCATGTAATATTTATCTTTCTACAACTTATTTCATTTAGCATAATGTCCCCAAAGTTCATCCATTTTGTCACACATGACAGGATTTCCTTCTTTCTTAAGGCTGAATAATAATCCATAGTATGGCCCTGGCCAGGTGGCTCAGCTGCTTAGAGCATCACACTGTATACCAAAATGTTGCAGGTTTGATTCCCCATCAGGGCACACACCGAGGTTGCAGGTTTGATCTCCAGTCAGGATACATACAGGAGACAACCCCTTCATGTCTCTCTCTCTCTCTCTCTCATTAATAAGTGTATCCTAAAAAATGTATTATAAGTATTTTCTTTATCCATTCATCTGTCAATGGACACTTAAGTTGTTTTTACATCTTGGTTGTTATAAATAGTGCTGCAGAGAATATAAAGAAGTACTAGTATCTCTTTGATGTTCTGATTTTAGTTCTTTTGGATAAATACTCATAAGTGTAATTGATGCATCACATTTAATATTTTGATGAACCTCCATACTGTTTTGCATAGTGGCTGCATCATTTTGTATTACCATCAACAGTGCACAAGGGTTTTAATTTCTCCACATCCTCACCAATGCTTGTTGTAAAATACACTTTGTCTTAATTTTGAAATGTTGTTTGGCTCCCAAGGATATCAGCGGCATCCTCTGATGAGAAGTACAGATCTTCAAACTCCAAAGGGCATCTGTGGGCTCCTCAGAATCAGGTTTCAGATTCACAGTACATTCAATTAGCCAGTTTATCTGGACTCAAAAGTTAACAGTTCATTAATCATAGCATAACCCCCTCTCACCCCATCTCCCTATTGCCTGCCTGTAAGGGAAGCTACATATTTATTTATTGAACAAAACAAAACCCGTTTCCAACTAGAGGGAGAAAAGGTCAAATTGCCAAGCCATGATGTAATCAAAGAGCTAATGGTAAATAAATTTGAGGTCACATCTAAGGTATAAAACTACTTGGAAGAACAGTGGAGTCTTAGGCAGTTAGAATGCCTTTAATGACATTGAAATGGAAAGAATGTGAGCATGTTGGCAAAGTTAACTGTATGGGGACTGCTTTTGGCCATCACCTCAGAGGGTCCAATCAGGCCTGAAATTGATGGGAACTCAGAACCAGTGCCCTTTAACAGAAAAGAAAAAAAAAAGAGGGAAAGGTAGAAGAATGGATCTGTTGTTTCTGGAAGATGGGAGCAGTAATTGTCAAACTCTGATCCTTTGGTTTAGGAGAGAAATTATAAGGAACAGGAGTGACCTAACCCAGAAGGCAAAGAGCATATTCCCACTGGCTCTGATGCCCCTAAAAATTCTTTCCAGATGCCTGATTCATGGAAGGGAAAAAGAAGTGCCAAAGTAGGAGGGAAGAGAAGGTAGTGAATATTTCCTTGAAGAAATCATGTTATTTTCAGTTCTCACAGAAATTTCATCACGGAAAATAACTTTCTGAAGCAATTATACAACTATAATAATATGTCATTTTATATAAGCTTCCACTCTTATCAGAGTAGAGAAGGCAATTTACTCAATTTTGACTGAGTGGCCTGGTGTCAGGTACAAAGATGAAATCTAGTAACCCATCTCTGTAAAATACGGTTACTCTGAGCATGGCCCAGTCTGCCAGAGGTGGGTCTGCCAGGCCTTCATCTGTTTAAGACCAAGCCCAGCCACATGGGAATAGTGACTGGATATGGTAAGGCCAACTACGGGCCAGGATTGCCAGGGATTTGGCCTTGAATCAGTCTGGTATTTGAGCTCTTTCCCTGGAAGAAAAATGAGAAAATACTGGTCATGTTAACATTGAGTATTTTTCAGTAAGCAAGCTTTATTTTTATCATGTTATAAAATACTGTTCCCATTAATTCTCTTTCACTCTTTAGGTGTGTGGTATGGCCTGTTGTATCAATTTGGTGCCCTCAAACCAAAAGGCCAACATTTTGATTTTCATGGGCCCTAGGTACTTTTATCTTTGTATGTTTCTTTCTCTCCCCCCAAAATATAAAAAATTATGTTCAAAAATATTAATTTATTTTTTAAATTGTATAACTGAATTGGTATAAGGATGAACACATTAATATTATATGTAAAACTTTTTTTCAACCTAAAAGTTGATTTTTACCCCTGATGATTTTTTTAAAAACTTAAAACATTTTGTGAGTCCCTAATGCATTGTGGCCCCAGCACTGGTCCTGTCATGCTTCATGGATAAGTCAGTCCTAGATGCCAGCGTAAGCCTCACTGTTAAATTAATGCCTCCAGTGGAGGTCGCAGTAGATAGCATGGTTCTGAATTCACTGTGGCATCACTTACCAACCAGCTGGCATCGAGAGATGCCAAATTCTTTCTTACTTCTTTTTTATACGTGTAGTGAGAAGTGTATTTCTTTTCTTCCTCCCTTCCTCCCTCCCTTCCTTGCTCTCTTCCTTCCTTCCTTACATCCTTCCTTCCCTTCCTTTCTTCCTTCCTTCCTCCCTCCCTCCCTCCCTCCCTACTTTCCTTCCTTCCTTCCTTCCTTCCTTCCTTCCTTCCTTCCTTCCTTCCTTCCTTCCTTCCTTCCTTCCTCCTCACCTGAGGATATTTTCCCATTGATTTTTTGAAATCAAAAAATTCTGAAACATAAGAGGGGAAGAACTTCAGCACTTCACTCATGGATTATCTGAGAATCAGATGCAAACTGTCAGTGATTATTCCATTTATAACAAACATTGCTAATGGAAAAAATCAACAGAAAATAAAATTGACAAAGGCTAAAACTGAACAATGTAAGATTTGTTATTGCCAGGTATGAATAGGAAAAGTAGAATGTTGACAATTTTAGACCTGCAAAATTTGACACAAGAAAATTAGATTTTGTGAAAATAAAGTAAAACATACAGAACAGCCCTGGCCAGTTTCCTCAGTGGTTAGAGCATTGGCCCTCAGACCAAAGGGTTTTGGGTTGGTTGGATCCCCAGCCCTGGTTGGGCTGCATGAAGGAGGCAACCAATGCATGTCCATGTTCTTCTCTCCCCACCCCCAACACGTCCTCCCTTTTACTCTGTCTGAAAAATCAATGAAAAAAATGTCCTCGGGTGAAGTTTAAATATATAGAGAGAGAACAAAATTCACATTGGCCAAACTCAATGGAATATTATACATTGAAAATAATCAATTAACAAAACTTTGAAAAGGTGAAAAGGCAAGATGAAAAATAAGTTTGATCCAAGTAACTTTTCTAACACAAATGCAAAATATAAAAATATGTTTAACTGAATTATATAGAAAATTTATCATATGTTAAAGTATGGATAATAAAACTCAGTTTGGTAAAATAATCAATGTGAGTAAAGTTCTAATTAAAATGTTGATAGGCATGAACTTGTACTCAATACATCCTTATAACTACAGTAATGGAACTAACCCAAATTCAGAGTTAAAATGGTGTAAAGAGATGCAGGTGTGCCTGGTTGGCTTGGCTCAGTGGTTGAGCATTGACCTGTGAACCAGGAGGTCATGGTTTTGATTCCCAGTCAGGGCACATGCCCTGGTTGCGGGCTCAATCCCCAGTGTGGGGGTGTGTAGAGGCAGCCCATCAATGATTCTCTCTCTTCATTGATGTTTCTATCTCTCACTCTCTCTCCCTTCCTCTCTGAAATCAATAAAAATATATTTTTTTAAAAAGGGGATGCAGGGTGTCTCAAAAGTCTTAGCACACTTTTAAGTTATTAAAACAATTTATTTATAAAGTCTATATTCCTGCAATAGATTTTAAAATTTTAATATAGTTATGTATATACATAACCTATTGTAAAAGCATAGGAATGTTCTAGAAGGATAGTTCTATACAGATACCAGTGGTTACCTCTGGGAAGGGATGTGGGATCACTTGAGACAAAGTTACAAAGAAAAACATTTTGCTTTTAATTCTGTCTGAGGTTGCACTTTCCCCACCAGCCAGCTAGGATCAAAAAATATCCTGTTGCCCTGCACATTGCTGGTCTTGCTTTTCCACCACAGCAGGAGCATTTCTGGTGTTTTCATCACTTCCCTTCAATACTTTACCTTCTTTCTCTCACTCATTTGCTGAAGTTGTAGCAAGTTTCCCTTCAGCACTTTCTTTCTCCCCCTCACATGGGATCATCCATCTTGGTTTATGGATGAAAATATATGCATCTCTATGGACTAGGGAGGGCAGGTATTGTTATCCCAATTTACAGATAGGCAAGTGGAAGAAGAATTTAAAAGACTTCCCCCAAGATTAAATGACTGGGTTTATTCCCAACTCAGGGGTCTTATTGTAAAGTTACTCTTCTGTTAAGCTAGTAGGTATCCTATATAATAAAAGCCGAATATGCTAAGTGTCCAGCCGTCCGTTCAACCAATCAAGGTATAATATGCTAATGATATGCTAAGGCCACTCAGCCGCTTGCTATGATGTGCACTGACCACCAGGGGGAAGACGCTCCAACTGGAAGGTTAGCTTGCTGCTGGGGTCCAGCCAATCAGGACTGAGTGAGACAGGCCAGACACCCCCTGGAGCCCTTCTGTGGTCCCTCCCCGGCTGGCCAACCTCCTGCATCCTTCCATGACTCCGATTGTGCCCTGGTGGGGTCCCTTGGCCTGACATGTGCCCTCTCGCAATCCAGGACCCCTCAGGGGATGTTGGAGAGCCGGTTTCAGCCCAATCCCGCTCAACGCAGAAGCTGCCCCCTGGTGGTCAGTGTGTTCTTATAGGGGGAGCACTGCTCAGCCAGAAGCTGGGCTCACGGTTGGTGAGTACAGAGGCGGTAGCGGGAGCCTCTCCCGTCTCCACAGCAGCACTAAGGATGCCCAACTGCCATCCCGCGAGGGCTCCCGGACTACAAGAGGGTGCAGGCTGGGCTGAGGGACCCCCCGCCCCGAGTGCACAAATTTCATGTACCAGGCCTCTAGTAACATAATAAAAGTTACTTAAAAGGGAACAGATTCCAGTCCACTACTTAAATCAAACACCTACAATGGCTCCCCATTGCCTAATTAAAATAGTCCAACTATAGGTACATTGGTAAAATAGGAACTTAGATTCAGAAGAATTTGGGGGGAATATTATTCATATGGCAAAGTAATTGTTTTATAGACTAGGGGCCCAGTGCACGAATTCATGCACCTTGAAAGGAACTGTGGGCCATGAGACTGCAGGTGGGTCTCAGCCCATTCTCCGTGCCCCTGCCCAGCACCTGTCCCCTGTCTGCCAGCAGCCCCGCTCCCGCTGCCACTGTTCCTATTTGCTGGTGGCACCGGCCCCACTTGCACCCACTGATGGTGCAGAGCGATTGGGGCCAGCACCAGCTGCAGGTGCACCGGCAGTGGGTGCGAGCGGCAGCTCCAGCATTGGCAGTGGGTGCAAGTGGGGCCATCGCCAGCAATGGGTGTAAGAGGCGGCTGCCAGCCCCGATTGCCCCTCAGGAACAGGGGAAGGTGGAGAAGCCCTGAGGGGCGATCGGGGCTGGAAGCCGCCACTCTCACCCACTGACGGCACTGAGCGATCAAGGCTGGCACCAGGTGCCGGCAGCGGGTGCAAATGGGGATGGTGAGGGGCGGGACCGCGGTGCATGGGAGCAAAGAATTTTCAGTAACCACCAGAGGTGCCCTACCTTGGTCTGGCTCCCTCACTCACCTGCTCCACCATCCTGCCATGACTGATGCCTGCCATGTTCCACACTCTGCCACCTGCTGCAGAAGCCCGCCATGTTCTATGCGTGCCCCCTAGTGGTCAGTGCACATCATAGCAACCAGTTGTTCAGTTGTTCAGTTGTTCTGCAGTTCAGTCTATTTGCATATTAAGTTTTTATATTATAGACTAGAGGCCCGGTGCACGAAATTTGTGCACAGGGGTGGGGAAGGGGTCCCTCAGCCCCGCCTGCACCCTCTGCAATTTGAGACCCCTACACCTTTTTCTTATCTAGTTAACCTCTTCACATTTAAAAAAAATTAACTGAAATACTACTTACTCTAGGAAATCCTCTTTGAACAAATCTCTTTACAATCTGTATTAAGTATTTTCATAGTATATCATTTTTTTCTTTAACAGCAACTTAGAGTGGATGTAATGTGCTTCTCATTCTTGCATCTGAATTTTTTCTTCTTGCTCTTGTAATAGCAAAGCTTATCCAATTTACATTTGCCCTTCAAGGGCTTATATTTGGTTCAGTTTGTAGTTGGCTCCCTGCTTTTTTTTTTAAGCAATAAATTTGGGTTGTGATAGTAAGCCTCACTTGTAATCAAGCCTGTAGGTCTCCCTATCTGAATATTTCTATAATACCTATCACTTTAGCATACCAGAGATTGTGTTCATTTATAGAAAATAACAATAAATGTCACCTGATCATTTGATCTTCTGGTAATATTTTATAGCAAGATGTATTATTCTAGTAAATTAACTATTATAAAACTGAGGGGTACAGAAATAAATCACATTGAACAATAAAGAATGTCTCAAATATCAAAGCATAGTACACTTAGGGCCTCCCTTGTCCTGTGCCTCAGATATCATAACATATTACACAATTCACATGGAACTCAGTTTCCTTTAAAATTGGAAGGGATCCCATACTCATGAAGCAGCTACTTCCACACATATTTTTTTTATTTAATTCACAGGACATACTCTTAGTACTAATTGTTGGAAAATCACCCTAGCAATTGCCTCTCGTCCTCTCTGTATTGTTGCCTTACATTCTGATGTCATTACTGCGCTTTTATCATCCACTCGCTCTAATAAGATTGTGAATTATTTAAGGGCAGAGATCATGACTTGAGCTTGTATGTTCCCTGTCATGGTGCCTAGATAAATACTCAAATGCCATCCAGTCCAAATGACTGTGATGAGAGAGGCCCACTGTTGCTGGAGACCTCTGATTTTTATTTAAGGGGCCTCACTAGTTCTGCACCTTTACAGAGGGGTGAGTAGTGGCTGAGAGAATTTGAGGAAACCCAGACAGAATTTTACTCCTAAAAGATTTTGCTAAGCTGGCGCCTGGGACTGCCAGGCATTTGTCCAATTAAAACCTGGGCACACAGCAATAACAAAGGCACTGGTCTCCTACTGCTAATGCCTAGGATCAAACCCCAGCCTACAGGAACTCATCCCCACAGTCAGGACCAGGCGCTGGGTAGTCCCTGGCTGGTGCTCCTAATTTTAGGGAGAGAGAGACTTCCCTGGCTGCAGGCTAGAGGCCCTGGACTCCATGCCACCCACCCAAATAGATCCATAGCACAGGCTGGTCAGCAGAGCGGCTTCTTCCCCTGGGATCACGGGGAGGCGTGGCCTGCTATGTTTGCCCCGCAATCAATCTCGGGGAGGCCTGGACTGTTTGCCCCGTGAGCAATGCAGGGAGGCCTGGCCTGTTCTGTTCGCCTGCA
This sequence comes from Myotis lucifugus, assembly GCF_000147115.1. Taxonomy (NCBI): domain Eukaryota; kingdom Metazoa; phylum Chordata; class Mammalia; order Chiroptera; family Vespertilionidae; genus Myotis; species Myotis lucifugus. Next base: position 9,483,928 of record NW_005871055.1, read on the forward strand.
TGGAGCGCGGGGAGGCCCAGCCTGTTCTGTTCGCCCCACAATCAATCGTGGGGAGGCCTGGCCTGGCCTGTTTGCCCCACGATGAATTGCAGGGAGGCCTGACCTGTTCCCCCTGTGAGCGATCGTGGGGAGGCCTGGCCTCTTCACCCTGTGATGGGCACTGGGCTGGGGGGCGTGGGCCTGGGCCGCCGCTTGGGGCTGGAGCACACGCAAGCGGCCAGAGGGTGGGAACATATGCTTGGCGCCTGCGCCCATTAGGCCCGGAGTGTCCGGGAGTGTTCTGGGACCCCGGCTTCTCAGGGCCTAC
>NW_005871055.1:9484478-9488240 GCF_000147115.1 Myotis lucifugus
CCCAGCCTGCACCCTCTCCAATCTGGGACCCCTCAAAGGATGTCCTACTGCCGGTTTACAGGGAGTAGGCCTAAACCAGCAGTCGGACATCCCTCTCACAATCTGGGACTGCTGGATCCTAACCGCTCACCTGCCTGCCTGCCTGATTGCCCCTAACCACTCTGTCTGCTAGCCTGCTTGCCCCCAACTGCCCCCCGCCGCCAGCCTGCTTGCCCCCAAATGCCCCCCCTGCCAGCCTGATCACCCCCAACTGCCCCCCTGCTGGCCTGCTCACTCCAAACTGCCCTCCCATTGTCCTGATCACCTCCAACTGACCCCCACTGATGGCCTGCTTGCCCCCAACTGGCCTCCCTGCTGGTGTGCTTACCCCCAACGGCCCTGCCCCCCACCAGCCTGATCACCCAAAACTGCCCTCCCCTCTTGGCCTCTAACTGCCTCTACCTCAGCCCCGCCACCATGGCTTTGTCCAGAAGAATGTCCAGAAGGTCTCCTAGAAGGTCTCCCAGTCTAATTAGCATATTACCCTTTTATTAGTATAAATAGAGGCCTGGTGCACAGGTGGGGGCCAGCTGGTTTGCCTTGAAGGGTGTCCTGGATCAGGGTGGGGGGTCCCTTGGGGCATGGGGTGGCCTGGATGAGGGGCCTATGGTGGTTTTCAGGCTGGCCACATCCCCATGGGGTGAGGGTCCCCACTAGGGGGGTGTGGCCTGCCTGGGTGAGGGGCTGAGGGCTGTTTTCAGGCTGGCCACACCCCCTTCAGGGTGGCGGTTCCCACTGGGGTGCCTGGCCAGCCTGGGTGAGGAGCTGAGGGCCGTGTTCAGGCTGGCCACACCCTCTTTAGGATGGGGGGTCCCGCTGGGGTACCTGGCCAGCCTTGGTGAGGGGCTGCGGGCTATTTGCAGGCTGGCCAAGCCCCCAAGTGGGGACCTTCACCCCATGAGGGTGTGGCCATCCTGGGTGAGGGGCTGATGGCTGTTTGCAGGCTGGCCACACCCCCTTCAGGGTGGGTGTCCCCGCTGGGGTGCCTGGCCAGGCTGGGTGAGTGACTGATGGCTGTTTGCCGGCTGGCCACGACTCCAGGCAGCAACCCAGGCTCCCAGCCCCTCCTTGAGCAGAGGCCACAGCAGCTGGAAACAGGTATCTGGGATTTATTTATCTTCTATAATTGAAACTTTGTAGCCTTGAGTGGAGCCCACAGCCAGCCAGGGAAGGCGGGAAGCTTGGCTTCCTCCATCACCAGGGGCAACACAAGCCTCCTGTTTGCTCCAGCTCTGTGGCCGCCTCCATCTTGGTTGGGTTTATTTGCATACTCACTGTTGATTGGCTGGTGGGCGTGGCTTGTGGGTGTAGCAGAGGTACGGCCAATTTGCATGTTTCTCTTTTATTAGATAAGATAATTCTTTTACAACTTTTACTCCCTGTTGGACCCATGCAATTATTTTGCAGTTTACTAATTATAAAGGTGTACTACTTAGAGATAACGAAGAGACCAAATGAATGCTCCTATTCCGTTTCTGAAAAAGATATGTAGATTGTAAAGAAACAGCCTCTGAATAAAATAAAGTTAAGTTCTCTAAGACAAGACTACAAAGAAGTCTTGCAGTCTGAGGATGAAGGGGACCCAGCACCCCACTCTGCCTCCTGCTGTGCTCTTTACGGGTTTTCCTTACCACCTGCATGTAACCTCTATAAGCCATAAGTGCATTGGTCTGGTGTGTGTGTGTGTGTGTGTGTGTGTGTGTGTGTGTGTGATGGGGTGCTGGGTGAGTCTGTGACTAAATTCACGTTTTAGCAGTGAAGCTGCCAGCTGTTTCTCAGTCTAGGAAAAGTCAGGAAATTTAGAATAAACTCCCTGCCAACATGAATGTTGCATCTTTTGTTCTTTATGAAGATCCTGTGTGAGACCACCTTTGTGAAGCAAGTATAAAGTAAATAGCCCCTTATTGTCCTAAGGAAAAGATAATAAACCCTTTCCCATCACCTGTCCCATTAATAGGCAAAGCTCTGGGAAGGAGTGGAGCAGTTTGCAGAAAGAGTTCTAAAGTCTTATGATTTGATAAAAGATTCCAGGACCCAAAGCCATCTGTAAGGTTGAAGTTTGGGAAGACTGTTTAGGTAGAACAGAGTTGTCACATCAGAGATTTTTGTACATTCAAGAGAGAAAGAGAGTCTCATGGGTTTAAAATAAACTCCCTGAAAACATGAATGTTTTATATCCCAGTTAATATGAGTGGACACAATTTCAGGCCTTTCTTTATTTGGCACATGTGTGATAGATTTCGAGCCTCTCAGGACTTGATCAGTTTCTAAGGGAAACCAGTGGAAAAATAAACATAGTATAGAAGATAGGGTCTAATTTCCCCAAATTACCTTCTGATCCTATCAAATCAGGTACTCTCAGGTGTTAAGGACTTGTCACCTTTTAAAAGTTACATTGGCTTGAAACACCTGTATCCTAAAATGCATTGCTAAACTTTTGCAGCACCTCATTTATAATTCCACTTCCTGTATCTAGGAGTGTCAGTGAGTAGAGAGCATCAGGTTAACACATACTGTTCAGGAGCTATCTCAGAAACATCTGGAAGCTTCTAAAACCAGGGCAAAGAAAGTCCAGTTCCCCTTTGTCCTCTCTGTAGGGCTTTCCTTCTGATTTCATTGTTTAATCTGAGAAACTGGTCTCCAGGTGTCTTTTCATTCAGAACCTTCAGCATAGAATAGGCCAGTATCTCACAATAATACAGTATAATAATCATAATGTTCATATAGCAAGACTTTCACTGCAACGGAAATTAAAAGTTTTCCCTGAAAAGATCCCTAGAATATAATAATTTCAATCTATTCACTTTATAGGAGAAGAAATGTCACAGAGATATAGAGATAAAAGAAAATGAGATAAGAAGTTCATACTCTTTTGCACCATCAGAACAAGGCATTAGAGAAAACATAGGAAAATAAACAGAAAATTATAGACCCTTTGGTGTCAAGAAGGTGTCATGAGCCATCTGGCTTGTTGATTGCTATATCTCTAGCTCCTCCCTCATGATAGAAACTTTAAAAAAAAAAAACACAACAAAAACAAACTTTGTTTTATAGATGAATGGCAAACTTTGTTTAATTGCCTAAATAAGTACCTAATTATGGAGATAGCAGAATGGACATGTAAATGGCCCTGGCCTGGGAACTCTCTCTAGGTTGTCTGGCAGCAAGGTAGCCCAGATTGAGAGCTCCATCTTTTCTAGGAGAGATTACAAGTTTCTTTAAGGGCAGGAACATCTCTTCCCCCAGTGGGAGGAAAGGGGCTGTTTCCAAACTCAACTTCCCACAGATGTAGGATCCCCGAGGCCTCCAGGTGGCTGACCTCTGACATTTCCCAGTAATCCCCTAAACAGTTAGGGGCTAAGTTTAGACAAGTGGCCAGTTAAGCCCAAAATGTTTATTCTGCCAGAACAAGGTTGCTTTCTCATTGATGGCCATGATCTAAAAAGATACTCCACTCCAATAAAAAGGGAAGACAAAAGGAAGTTGGATCTTCCCTAGGATCTATCCCTGCGTGTGTCTGTCTCGGCTCTGGCCGAAGCATACCCCTCTGGGGATGCCAAGACAAGAGAAGACACACCAACTGTGGGGCCATCATCCTGCTTAAAGCTGGTCACCCAACCCCAATTCCCACCACCAAGAGCTAGCATAGAATCACTGCCAGTTTTGAAACTAGAAGCCATTCTCATTTTACAAACTTGAGAGCTTAAGTCCAAATAAATTGAG
>NW_005871055.1:9490563-9566904 GCF_000147115.1 Myotis lucifugus
TCCATCACCAGGGGCAACACAAGCCTCCTGTTTGCTCCAGCTCTGTGGCCGCCTCCATCTTGGTTGGGTTTATTTGCATACTCACTCTTGATTGGCTGGTTGGTGTGGCTTGTAGGTGTAGCAGAGGTACGGCCAATTTGCATGTTTCTCTTTTATTAGATAAGATAATTCTTTTACAACTTTTACTCCCTGTTGGACCCATGCAATTATTTTGCAGTTTACTAATTATAAAGGTGTATTACTTAGAGATAACGAAGAGACCAAATGAATGCTCCTATTCCATTTCTGAAAAAGATATGTAGATTGTAAAGAAACAGCCTCTCAATAAAATAAAGTTAAGTTCTCTAAGACAAGACTACAAAGAAGTCTTGCAGTCTGAGGATGAAGGGGACCCAGCACCCCACTCTGCCTCCTGCTGTGCTCTTTACGGATTTTCCTTACCACCTGCATGTAACCTCTATAAGCCATAAGTGCATTGGTCTGGTGTGTGTGTGTGTGATGGGGTGCTGGGTGAGTCTGTGACTAAATTCACGTTTTAGCAGTGAAGCTGCCAGCTGTTTCTCAGTCTAGGAAAAGTCAGGAAATTTAGAATAAACTCCCTGCCAACATGAATGTTACATCTTTTGTTCTTTATGAAGATCCTGTGTGAGACCACCTTTGTGAAGCAAGTATAAAGTAAATAGCCCCTTATTGTCCTAAGGAAAAGATAATAAACCCTTTCCCATCACCTGTCCCATTAATAGGCAAAGCTCTGGGAAGGAGTGGAGCAGTTTGCAGAAAGAGTTCTAAAGTCTTACGATTTGATAAAAGATTCCAGGACCCAAAGCCATCTGTAAGGTTGAAGTTTGGGAAGACTGTTTAGGTAGAACAGAGTTGTCACATCAGAGATTTTTGTACATTCAAGAGAGAAAGAGAGTCTCATGGGTTTAAAATAAACTCCCTGAAAACATGAATGTTTTATATCCCAGTTAATATGAGTGGACACAATTTCAGGCCTTTCTTTATTTGGCACATGTGTGATAGATTTCGAGCCTCTCAGGACTTGATCAGTTTCTAAGGGAAACCAGTGGAAAAATAAACATAGTATAGAAGATAGGGTCTAATTTCCCCAAATTACCTTCTGATCCTATCAAATCAGGTACTCTCAGGTGTTAAGGACTTGTCACCTTTTAAAAGTTACATTGGCTTGAAACACCTGTATCCTAAAATGCATTGCTAAACTTTTGCAGCACCTCATTTATAATTCCACTTCCTGTATCTAGGAGTGTCAGTGAGTAGAGAGCATCAGGTTAACACATACTGTTCAGGAGCTATCTCAGAAACATCTGGAAGCTTCTAAAACCAGGGCAAAGAAAGTCCAGTTCCCCTTTGTCCTCTCTGTAGGGCTTTCCTTCTGATTTCATTGTTTAATCTGAGAAACTCGTCTCCAGGTGTCTTTTCATTCAGAACCTTCAGCATAAAATAGGCCAGTATCTCACAATAATACAGTATAATAATCATAATGTTCATATAGCAAGACTTTCACTGCAACGGAAATTAAAAGTTTTCCCTGAAAAGATCCCTAGAATATAATAATTTCAATCTATTCACTTTATAGGAGAAGAAATGTCACAGAGATATAGAGATAAAAGAAAATGAGATAAGAAGTTCATACGCTTTTGCACCATCAGAACAAGGCATTAGAGAAAACATAGGAAAATAAACAGAAAATTATAGACCCTTTGGTGTCAAGAAGGTGTCATGAGCCATCTGGCTTGTTGATTGCTATATCTCTAGCTCCTCCCTCATGATAGAAACTTTAAAAAAAAAAAATAAAAAAAAAAAAACTTTGTTTTATAGATGAATGGCAAACTTTGTTTAATTGCCTAAATAAGTACCTAATTGTGGAGATAGCAGAATGGACATGTAAATGGCCCTGGCCTGGGAACTCTCTCTAGGTTGTCTGGCAGCAAGGTAGCCCAGATTGAGAGCTCCATCTTTTCTAGGAGAGATTACAAGTTTCTTTAAGGGCAGGAACATCTCTTCCCCCAGTGGGAGGAAAGGGGCTGTTTCCAAACTCAACTTCCCACAGATGTAGGATCCCCGAGGCCTCCAGGTGGCTGACCTCTGACATTTCCCAGTAATCCCCTAAACAGTTAGGGGCTAAGTTTAGACAAGTGGCCAGTTAAGCCCAAAATGTTTATTCTGCCAGAACAAGGTTGCTTTCTCATTGATGGCCATGATCTAAAAAGATACTCCACTCCAATAAAAAGGGAAGGCAACAGGAAGTTGGATCTTCCCTTGGATCTGTCCCTGAGTGTGTCTGTCTCAGCTCTGGCCGAAGCATACCCCTCTGGGGATGCCAAGACAAGAGAAGACACACCAACTGTGGGGCCATCATCCTGCTTAAAGCTGGTCACCCAACCCCAATTCCCACCACCAAGAGCTAGCATAGAATCACTGCCAGTTTTGAAACTAGAAGCCATTCTCATTTTACAAACTTGAGAGCTTAAGTCCAAATAAATTGAGTGTCTGGACATAAGTAGTGAGTAATGACAGGTTTAGGAATACAGCTCCAGCCTCCCAGGGGCAGAGACCTGCCTTATCAAGTTGGATATGGGTCACTGAGGTTGACCTCATATGCATGAAGGATGACATGCACATTTGGGACCCATGGGGCAGAAGGGCCTTGACATAAGCTTTGGAACTACAGCATCCCTCCTATGAATCACGGGAAGAACAATGCTCTCCCAAGGTTTCTACAAATTTCTTTTGGACATATATTCTCAGAATAATCTTTGGTACCCATTTCTGCTGATTAGTAAAATTTAGAGAACTCAGTCTACAAATTTCCGTTGTCTCATAAGTTTGGTTTGCTTGACTCAGGAGTCATATGAGGTACATGCATTGTGACTAGTAGATGTTTCTTGAGTCTTTTCTAAATACATAAGCTCTATTTCCACCTCTCATTATATATGTATCCCTTTCAATTTATCTGTTGAATAAATTAGGTTTCTTGTCCTATCAGGTTTCTTACCCATGTTTGAATTTTGTTGATTGCATCCTTGTAGCATCAATTAACATGTTTCTCTATTAATTCATTAGTACATTTTAAATAGCAGATATTCTATAGTAGATATTCTATGTAATTGCTTTTTCACTTATTAACCAGAATATTTTTTAAATTTTTATTGTTTTGATTTATATAATTATCAGTGATTAAAAAATAAAATGTTTATATTAAGTTACTCCCTTGATATCCAATGTCTGAGTATACCCAAAAGGAAAATTGAATGCCAGAAAGTTCTTCCCATTCTGAGAACACATGTTAATCATTGATGAGTGCAAAGATCCAGTTTATTATTTCTTTTTGTGGACATAGTGCCCTGATTGGTCCCAAATTATTTTGCATGAGATAGTTTTGTTTTCTATCACCAGACATGCCAGATGCCAGATTCCTTGAAGGATGAAGGAGTGGGAGATTGTTGATATTCTACAGTCAAAAGACAGAATCATTGATGGATCACCACGAAGACTGTAGATGAGTATGTTGTTACAGCCTATTATATGTGTTAAATGCCATTACAGACTCATCTATACTAGAGGCTCAGTGCACGGGGGGGGGGGGGGGGGGGGAGGCGTGTTCCTCAGCCCAGCCTGCACCCTCTCCAATCTGGGACATCCCTCTCACAATCCAGGACTTCTGGCTCCCAACCACTCGTCTGCCTGCCTACCTGATTTCCCCTAACCTCTTCTGCCTGCCAGCCTGATCACCCCCTAACCACTCCCCTGCCACCTTATTGATGCCTAACTGCTCCCTTGCTGGCCCGATTGCCCCTAACTGCCCTCCCTTGCAATGGGACTCTAGTTATATAATAAAAGGCTAATATGCAAATTGACCAAACGGTGGAACGACTGGTCACTATGACACGTACTGACCACCAGGGGACAGATGCTCAATGCAGGAGCTGCCCTCTGGTGGTCAGTCCGCTCCCACAGGGGGAGCTCCGCTCAGCCAGAAGTCAGGCTGACGGTTGGCAAGCATAGCAACGGTGGTGGGAGCCTCTCCCGCCTACGCAGTAGTGCTAAGGACCCCTCGGGGGATGTTTTACTGCATGCTTAGGCTCGCTCCCTGCCAACAGTCGAACATTTCCCAAGGGGTTCTAGACTGTGAGAGGGTGCAGGCCGGGCTGAGGGGGACCCCTCCCCAGCCACCAGTGCATGAAAGTTGTGTACCAGGCCTCTAGTGGTATTGTATCTTCATGTTAAAATGCTCAAGAAAACAAAACTCTCTTAGACATTGCACACCCCCACTTGCTAAGCTCCTTTAGCAGCCAAAGTCTTCCCAAGCTATCTCTACTCACTGTCTTCAACTCACATTTTTCTCTACCCTATTAGTGCTCATAACTGTGTTGTGGGTTAAATTGTGTCCCCTAAAATGCTATATTGGATCTTATTTGGGAACAGGGTTGTTGCAGATGTAAATAATTAAGATTTAGTAACAGTGGAACAGGGTTGGTCTTTAATCCAATATGCCTAGTGTCCTTATAAGAAAAGAAAAGAGAGACACACATGAAGGAATTATCCATATGAAAATGGAGACAGAGATTGGAGTGATATGTCTACAAGCCAAGGAAGACCAAAGATTGCTAATCACTACTAGAAACTAGGAAGAAACAAGGAAGGATTTTCCTAGATCCTTGAGGAGCATAACTCTGCTGACACTTTAATTTTGGACTTCTAGCCTCCAGAACTGTGAGAGAATGAACTTATGTTGTTTTAAGCCATCCTTGCTTGTGGTACTTTGAAACTAATATACTTAATAAACTGTGCATATCAAGGTTACCAAAACAAATGGTTGCTTCTAACTCCTTATCTTGCTGGACCTCTCAGCAGCAGTTGTTAAAGTTAATTATTCCCTCTTTGACACTCTTCACTAATATCCAGGTTTCTCTGCTCCCTCACTAGCCCTTCTATCTCACTGTGTATTGCTGGCTCTTTCTCCATTTCTCAGACTCCAGCAGTTTGAAAGTCCCAAGAATCAGTCCTCATACTTCTCTTTCCTACGCTCTATCTTCCAGTTTTGTGTTTTTGTATGTTATCTAATGCCAACAATGACCCAATTTATGTCTCCAGTAAAGGCCTCGCTACTGAGCATAGGGCTCATGTATTTCTGCCTATTCAGTGACTCCTCTTGAGTGTCTGAGAAACACGTGCAAACTTAACCTGCTCAAACCTGAACTCTTCATTTCTGCCCCTCCTCCCCCCCTCACCACCCCAAACCTACTCACCTAGTCTTCCCTTAATCAGTAAATTGCACCCAATTGTTCTGGCCACTCTCTCTAAAAATCAATGGAAAAAATATACTCGGGTGAGAATCAAAAAATATATATTTGTTAGTCTTTTAAATCATATATAGAACCAAAAAGGGAGTTAAAAACCATAGTTATAATAATACTAGCTTTTATATTGCCCCTTTATTTACCTTAATTGAGATCTTTATTTCTTCATATAGTTTTGAGTTACTGTCTAGTGTCCTTATATTTCACCATTCAGGGCTCCCTTGAACATTTCTTGCAGGCCAGGTATAATGGTAACAAACTCCTTTAGCTTTTGTTTGTCTGGAATGTCTTAATTTCTTCCTCACTCTTGAAGGACAGTTTTGCTGGATGTCAAATTCTTGGTTGACAGCTTTTTACTTTGAGCACTTTGAAGGTATCTGCCTACTGCCTTCTGGCCTCCAAAGTTCCTGATGAGAAATCTGCTAATTGTTTTATTGATAATCACCTGTATATGAAGAGTTGCTTCTCTGTTTCTGCTTTCAGGATTCTCTCTTTGAATTGGTCTTGTGAAAGTTTGATTATAATGTCTCAATGTGGATCTCTTTGAATTCATCTTACTTGAGTTTTTTAAGCTTCTTTCGATGTTTATATTCATGTATTTAATTTTCAGCCATTGTTTCTTGAAATATTCTCTCTGCCCCTTTCTCTCTTTCTCTCTCTTCTCCTAATGGGACTCTCACGATTAATAAGTTGGTCCCCATGATGGTGTCCCTCATACCCCTAAGGTCTGTTCACTTTTCTTCATTATATATTCTTTCTGTTTCTCAGATTCAACATTTCCTACATTTCTTTCCTAAAATTTGTTAATATTTTTTCCTTCTGCCTGCTTTAATCTGCCTTTGAATCCCTCCAGTAAAATTTTTGTTTTACTTATTGTACATTTTAGCTCCAGAATTTTTGAATTTTTTTTAACTTTTCTATCACTTGATTGATATTTCCATTTGGTTCACACATTGTTTTCTTGACTTTCTCCACATCTTCCTTTAGTCCTTTGAACATCTTTAAGATGATATTTTAAAGTCCTTGTTTAGTACAACTGTTATTAGATCTTTTTCCAGGGCAGTTTCTTTTGATTCAACTTTTTAATTTGAGTGGATCATGCTTTCCTGTTTCTTGGTATACCTTATGATTTTTTTGTGGAAAATTTCTTGTTGAAAACTAAACATTTGAATCTAATTATGTGGTAACTCTGGAAATCAGATTGTCTTACCCACTGTTTGCTGTTGTTGTTGTTGTTGTTGTTGTTGTTTTGTTTATTGGTGTTTTTAAAAATTGCTGTAGGCTGTCTCTGTGCCAAGAATCAGCCTGATGTGTAAACTGAAGTTCTTCTCAGGTCTTTTTTGAGCCTGTGTCTTTTCCTGGACATGTGTGGTTACTTTTGAATTTTCCTCATATATGCAATTGTTTTTTTAATATCTTAGTCTTTAATATCTGGCTCTCAACGGGGAAGAAATGAAGGAGGGGGAGAAGGTTTCTGTCTAAATCTCCTGAAAGTCACTTCTGTCTTATGGGAAGGGGCGTGCAACATTGGAGGGAGGGGCAGCAACAGTGGCTGCTCACCTTTTTGTCTATACCTTTGTGATCAGAAGCAGCAATCAGCTATGAGAGCATAGGTCCCTGATATTTGTAGGACTGGGTTCTTTTTGCCCACCTTGGATCCTGTAAGCTGTGTGTAAGCTACTTCAGGAACAGGTATACAGCTGTCTGCCATGGGGTGGGGATACGGGATGGATAGCTGGTACTGTAGTATGAGCTAAAATTGACCAAAATTAAACACAATTTACTGTCCAAGCCTTCCCCCTAGAAGTTGCAATACTTCAATAGACTCCAAAGTTCCAAAACAGTTTCATCAGAAAGATCATGCCAGTGCAATTGTTGTCTTGATGGGGAAACAGATTCCTGGTGCTTCCTACTCTGCCATCTTCCCCAAATCCTCTCCCATTGGTGAGTTTTTGAACAGAGTTCTTCTAAGTCTATAAATTACACTGGATGCCCCAGAAACACTAGGGTGAGTACAATGGAACCTGATAGTTGGCTACGCCAGTCATACAGGTGAGGTTTAATCATGTTTGACCACTACAGAGTTGTCTGAATATATTTTGAATATATTTTGAAAGTAGAGCTGCAAGAACTTGTTACTGAATTAGAGACTTTTATGGGGAGGAAATAAATGTAGAAAATTTCTATTAGCTCTGATATTCCCTGTCTTTTTATTATGAGATGTTAACTACTATTTTTGGCTAGGGCCATTGTTATTACAGACTCAGCCCTTTTCTTTGAGCTGCATTGTCATGATTTGTTTGTACCACATTTTCTCATGGATGAAGCTTCTTACTACCCTTTTCAATGGACCTTAAAACTTCCATTTTTACTACAAAGAGGAAAGCCATTTGCTACTTCCCAACTGAGGATATCTCAAAAATAATAGCTGATGCTTTTTCACAAATAGCTTTATTTGGACATACACACAACCACCTGAAAGAATAAGTACAGTTTATGGCAGCTCTCCTGAATTGCTCTGCTAGCATCAGACTTTCCAAAATTTTAGCAAGTGTTTGCAATTGTATTATTCTGAAGTTAGCATTTCTTCCTAAAAAGGATTTGGTTTACACTCTTAAAGAGTGACAACAAAAAGCATTACTCATCTGCGTGCTCTCATTACTCATCACTCTCTGGAACTCTCTACCCGGGGAGGGGAGAGTTTACCCTTGAAGATCAGAAAATATCTTTGAGATCCTTTGAATCAATAAAAGGCATTGTAGGGAGAGAAATGCCTCTCATGACAGCCATTTTAGGAGCTATAGTTGTAATTAGTGTTGTCTTCAAACTCCTAAAAGTGAAGTTCAGTCAACAATGTAGATCATGGAACACTTTCGTTGGTAAGCCCCCTTTCAAGGGTGTTAAATGTCTCGCCTGGCACTTTGTTTTATTTAGCTAACTTTTCAGCCTGTTTTAACACGTGGAACCTCCTGAAACATGAGCCAGAGAGCCTACAAATGTAGCTCCATTTCATTCTGGTCTGTCACTTTAGTGTTAGCATTTTCCTCACTCTTGTTTCCAGTTTGAGTTATGAAACCATTTCAGTTCAGTTTTAATAACCTCCCTAGCATGGCAAGCTCCATAAGAGCTGCCAAACTTAATACGTTGACTTCCTGTAATGAGGGTAGCAGCTTTGGCCAGGGGACGAGAGGTGGACTTTCTATAAACGCATCCGTTTTCCATTACAGCCTGTTCAGATTTGGTAGCAGACTGTCAGGTGCAGCTGCTTTTCTCTTCTATACACAATGACTTTGACTTTGGTTTCTGAGTTTCCTCATCTCCTGACTCACCCGTGATCCTCTGACTAAACAAATCACCTAGTGATCAATATCCCTGCTGAGGAATAGGTCCCAGGTCTGGGCACGTGTGAGAGAGCTTAGCTTCACCCTGCAGGACAGAACTCTGGTCAGTGACTTCCACATGTGTTTGTGAAGGCCGCCACGACCACCCTGGAAACAGATGTTCTGAGACAGAAAGAAGCCGTCTTTGTGGAATGAAAGCAAGATTCTGTTCTGCAAATGGAGCCCCACATAGCTGCAGCCATGCTGCAGACGGTGTCAGAGCTCTCCCCCCAGTCATTCCTGTGCCACAAACAAAAAACAAACAAAACAAAAAAAAGCCGAAAGGTCAGGGCAGGAGTCCAGGTCCCAATTGTTCATTCATCCTTTTCTTAGAATTTGTGTTTATTTAAGACATGAACACATTCATCTCATTGGATGGAGGATATGAACATTTTTATTTCTTATTCATTAGACCATAGATTTCATGGGCTGGTTTACAATATGGAGACTCCCAGCTTTACGCATAAGATTCCAAATTTATAAACAGAAAAGTTAAGGCAGGAAACAGTTACTTGCTTTACAAAAAAAAAGTGGCCATAAGAAACTTTAAGTAGCTTCACTGTATTAGGGCAATAATATACTATAATTCTTTTATTCAAATAAGGTCAGCTGTTCCTATAACAAGAGTAGTTGGTAGAAAAATAGGTCAGGGACAGAGCCAAAAGGCTTCCCACAACAGGTATATAAATTCCCATGTAGGAATTTCCTTTGGAACCTCAGCTTAATCTTAATAAATTTCCACTAAAATTCTCTAGGAGAATTAAATAGTGGGGGCGGAGGGTAAAGTTGCCTTGGGTTTTAGCTGCTTCTCACCATACATAGGTGCTGTAACCTCTGGAGCAGAAACCTCTCAGACTGAAGATGCACTGTGTGGAGAGAGAGGCAGCCATCTGGGCATCTCATCAATTTGCAGGTCTCAATTCTTTTTTTTTTCTTTTTTGCCACCACATGTGGTGGGTAACACCTCTGGGTGACTTATTTCCATGGACATAGACTGCAGGCTGCTGCATCAATAATTTAGATAAAATGGACCATAAGTGAGGTGCAATTTTGCAGGTGCTGCTGAAAACTCACCACTGTCTCCCCTGCTCAGGAAAGTGCCTTAGAATGCAAAGGAACAAAAAAAAAAAAAGAGGCATCATTATAGAGATAACTTGGAATGCCCTCTTATTGTTTTTAAGTTTATTATCTAAAAACTTTGGTGTCCTCTAACACTTTTAAGTAACAGTTTGTTTGTTATAAACCTTCCCCCTGAGATCAGCTGGTACAACGTGCTCTTGTGAGGCTGAGGAATGGAGGCCACAGGGAGGGGGCGGGCTGTTCCCTGTTCTCTGACCAGCCAGAGTCCAACTAGGCAGAGGCAGTCTTTCCTCTGGTCCCATCCAGGTCCTGGCAGACTTCCTAGGGGATGCAGAAGGGCGTAGAAGGGAAAGACTCTTGCAGGACCTTGAAGCACCGCCCCCCCCCCATGCTTTTGAGCCAGATCCTTTGCTTCAGGCCTACCCCTTGCAAGTAGATGCCCATCACTCTGACCCTGCTAGCTGTTTTTGTTTCATTTTGTGTGTGTTTTCTTTTTCTGTTAGTGGTAGTTTTCAAATAGGGCTTTTCATATTTCTGAAACATCACAGAACCTTCCAATTAGCAACCTTTGGCCATGAGAAGTTGCAGTTTGATCTATATGTCTCAAAATAACCAGTTTGTTTGTTTGCAAATATTTTAAAATTCAAAGTTTGATTTAAAGGCATATCCTTAATTTATTGGTACAAAATTAAAGGAGAACAAATTTTTTTATAATATTAAAAAATATTTTTAAATTTACCAAAAATATTCACTGAACTAATTGTTTTCCTTCTGAGAAAAAAGAAAATATGATAGTAACAAAAAGGGGCCTTAAAAATTAAAATATCTGTTGTTATTTCAGTTTTTCCCCTTCCCAGCCCCCTGGGGCCACCTACAGAATTCAGCTTCCTTTAAAGGGGGGTGGCTATTCTGGCACTGGTGTCGAGTATGGGGGTGGCTGCATTGATTCATCAAGCCTATGTGTTGTTAGAACAAAGGGGAAAGGAGAATGACCTCCTTATTCAGGGTGTGTCCTCGAGCAAGAAGAGTGGATGGGGACACAAGGGTTTCCAAATCTGGCTTTGCAGAGTCCCCTGGTGAGTGTGGAGTAAAACATGGAGAGAGAGAAGGGAGCTGCTGTAGATTGAATGTTTGGGTCCTCATCCCCCCAAATCCATATATTGGTTTTAACACCCAATGTGATAGTATTTGAGGTAATTAGGGTTAGATGAGGTCATGAGGGTAGAGCCCCATGATGGGTGAGTGTCCTTATAAGAAGACAAAGAGACCAGAGCCCTTTCTCTCTACCAGATACGGTACGAAGGCGGTCACGAAGGCAGTCACGAAGGCAGTCTGTGCAAACCAGGAAGAGGGCTTTCACCAGGCGCCGATTCTGCTGGACCCTGATCTTGGGCTTCCCACACTCCAGAGCGATGAGAAATAAATGTCTGTTGTTTAAACCACCAGTCTATGGTCATTGATTCCATCAGCCTGAGCTGACTGAGACAGGGGGAGAAAAACTGATCCAAGTTTTTTCCTCCAACTAGAGAAGCTCCACTTTCAGAAAAAAGAGAAATTATCTCATTTTATTAAAACAACTGGTGTGTATGTGCATAAACATTCTCCAGGCTTATGATTCTATATATTTGCTTTATTATCATTTAATGCCAAGTTCAATTTAAAAGTTGGAGGGAAATGATTACATTCTAAGAAATTGCCCAAATTTCCTGTCTCCTAATGTTACTCTTACAGCAGAGGAGGGAGCAGAGAAACAGAACTGGATTTTAAAAATTATAAGTAATGAAAAATATAATCCTCTCTCTTTTTTTTTCTTTTTGGTATGGACAACTGCACTTGCTATTGTGAAATCAAGTGATCTATACCTCCAGGGACTCTTCCAGAAAGAGCTACTCCGTAAGGGGAAATTCATCATTGGTGCATTTAGAAATTACTGCTTTGTTGCGTGTTTGTTTGTTTGTTTTTAGATGACCAGATGCAAAGGATCCTCCATAGTTATGTGAACTCAAGAACATGTAAGTCAATGAATGTATTAAGAAATGTGTATTCCTCTCCTGCCAAAAACTCTCCCTTTACATGAATGGCAGCTGTGTCCTTGATTTGAGTAACTGCTTCTCCTAATCAAACAAAACTCAAGCTAACAGACCCATTCATTTTATTAACATAGACCTATAATAGAATGGAAGATATATTTGAAAACTTGATTGTTAATGATGCCTGTCAGATAAACAGTGTAGCATATAATCATAAATTTAATTACTATGGCATGCAGTATTATCATTTTGAAAAAAAGGAATTTGATTCTTCTTATGCTAGACATTGTTTAGAGCAAAATCTATCATGGTGTGAGTCCCTCACAATTCATCTAGTCTATTAACTAACTGAGGAGATCTGTCTTTTGTAACAAAACCTGTTCCCCGTAACCTTTTTTTAAAATATATTTTTATTGATTTCAGAGAGGAAAGGAGAGAGAGAGAGAGAGAGAGAGAGAGAGAGAGAGAGAGAGAGAGAGTCATTGATCGAGCCCGAAACCCAGGCATGTGCCCTTGACCAGAATCAAACCCAGGACCTTCCAGTCCTCAGGCGGACACTCTATCCACTGAGCCAAACCGACTAGGGCCCCATAACCCTTTGTTTCTGTCATTTTGGCACCAGCAGTAAGAGGCTCAAAAATCAAAGATGCGGCGGGGGGGGGGGTGTAAGAACATGTGCTTTGGAATTTGACTTGCCCAGATTCAAATCCCAACTCTTAACAGAGTCAGTCATCTGGACAAGTTATGCAGCTGCTCTGAGCCTTGTTTTCCTCCCTTGTAAAATGAGAACAAAACTACCCATCTCAAAAGGTCAAATGAGATATGGAAATTATCCAGCATAAAAATACCTTTCCCGTAGCAGACACTCACATATATTGGATTTCTTCTTTCCTTCTTTTTGTGTAGTCAGTCCAAGAGAGGATGTGTTAACTTCTCAGGGGTTAAGGAAAGGAATCGATGGATTCAGCAAGGTTTCCCTTTTGCTGTTTTCTGCATGGTCTAGAATGCAAGGCCAGTACTTGGAGAAATGGTCAGGCATGTCCAGGTAGAATATTAATGGTAAGGACTGCATGGCAGTTGCTCCAAATGGCTCCCATTTACTAACAACAATTTGTGTTTCCCATCATCAGGTTTGCTGATGTGTATGTGGCGCCTGGGTGTTTACCTGCTTGGCAATTGCAGTGATAAAACCTTTAGTTGAGAAACTTTTTAGGGTCCTATTTTTTTGAGATGAAGAAGGGAAAAATCAGTTTTCTTGGAAATTCTTCCAATCTTGCAAGTATTTTAAAAATTGAAGGAAGCATTGAAATTGGCTTAGAATTATCAAGTAACTTCACTCTGTTTTAAATAGTATGTTTCCTGATGAGATTTCATTGAAAAAGATTTCCATGGCTCCAAAGAATTTGTAAACGGGCCTGTGAACTTTGTATTAGACTGAGTTCTGTCACTCATTTTCTACGGGATGCTCTACAACTGTATGTCACTTTCTTTGCTTGGAACAAGGAAATGTATTGGGGGCACAATAGATTTTTTAAAGTCTAAAACAGTATATACATCACAGAGATCATCTGAACACCCCAAGTTCACTTTGTCCCCAATAGAAGGTTTGCTGTTGTTTAAATTATCTCAATATTATAATTGCCTTGATGCCCATCTCAAAAATGAAATGAATTCATTCAGTGGACATTGTTTGCTTGCTTATGCTTTTTGAACATTAGGTGTTAAGAAGTTTCCCTGCCCGGCTGGCATGGCTCAGTGGTTGAGCATTGACCTATGAACCAGGAGGTCATGGTCAGGGCATGTGCCCGGGTTGTGCGCTCAGTCCCCAGTGTGGGGTGTGCAGCAGGCAGCCTATCAATAATTTTCTCTCATCATTACTGTTTCTACCTCTCTCTCCCTCTCCCTTTCTCTCTGAAATAAATTTTAAAAAATTTAAAAAAAGGAGTTTCCTTGTTCTTTCAGTTAAAAAAAACAACATCTATTTTTGTATAAATTTGTTTTCCAATCAATTTCAAAAAAAACATTTTCATGGACCATTCCCAAAAATAACCAGAAAAATATTTACCCTCCCATTCCAACTAATCAGTATTTCTTGTAAGTTCATCAATCCAATTAAACTGAAGGTGAAAACCACCTTTGTTAAGTTCGAGTGTGTGGGACTCTGCTTTTTTAGCAAACACAATGTGCAAACTCATACTGTGAAAACACGTATCTAAATATTCTCACTACAAGAAATATTTGCCCAAACGGTGCTTTATAATTAATCAGCATGCTTGTGAGAATTCAAAAAGCATTGTGTAATAAACATAAATATTTGTTTACTTAATAAATGTAAATGTAATATGAAACATAAGTAACAAATATTGATTTAAAAGCTAACATTAATTGCCAATGGAAACTTAATCTTGGGCTATTAGTTTGCCATGACATCTGGAGTCCTGCTTAAAATTTCAAAGAATTGTACCATATTACACTCAATTTAGAAAAAGCAAATAGTGACCATTTTAATTGCAAGCTTTAGTCTTGCTCATAATGCATAGCTCTTACCAAATGCTATCATATCATACAATAACTTTTCTAGTTTTGAAAAATGGTAGATGAAAACAGTTTATAACAGGTTTGTATAGAAGCTGGATTTAGAGCTGAAACAACTGTGGGAAGTTACAACTTGTGACATTTATGTTTTTGTTAAAATTAGGATTTGGTTCAGGAAAACATTTTTAACCAATTGGGCTGCAGTGAGTTCCAGTCTATGTTGGGAAGAGGAGATAAGGAGGAAGGAAAATCACTTCCTCGTGTCCTTCACTCCCAGCCCCTCCCTGCCCCAGCCCACAAAGGGGCTCTCACACTCTCTGCCCATTTGGGGGCCTCCTGAATGTTTTCCATTACACAAGGAGTCATTAATCTGATTGGTCAGAGTTTGACATTTATCAGAGCACATTTTCAGGGAGCAAGATCTGCAAAAGGGCACCCTCCGCTGCTCTCCTGTGCCCAGGTGGGTCATTAGCCGCCAAGGCTGCCCAGCAGGGGCACACACAGTTCCTCTCCCCCCCTCTCTCTAGGACACCTCACCGTACAGAAGCCAAGATTTAGATCCAAGGTGAGAAGACTCACATTTGCTTTGGTCACTTTTTTTCTACCCAGTGTACCTGAAGTCTTATCTTTTCTAGTTTTTAGCTTTTTATTAAGTTGATATGCTTCATTTGTCTAGTTATTATTTGCTCTGTCAGAACTAGAGTGGGGAAGAAAGGCAAATAATAGGGGGTATATGAGGGGAGAAGGGACATAGAAGCTTAGTTCTCAGAAGAAAGAAAAAAATGAAAAACAAGATAAGGCATGCCAGGGAGGGATATCCTGGAATATCCCTCCTCCCAGCTCTCCTGCCCTCGTCACCTGCTGCTGTCTCTGGGAAGACTTTCTGGAAGTGACAATTGACAGAATCAGAGCTGTTCTCGGTGCCTGAACCATTGTATACTCAGAGACAAAAGCAAGTGACCAGGGAATGAATAACTAGGAAACATAAATTGAAAAGAACATTTTATTTTCAGCATAATATTTTTTTTCTGATTTGAAGTGTAAATGCACATTTATATTTGGAAACTAGAGAAAAGCATAAAAAGGAAGACAATATCTGCATCCTACCAACCAGGAATAATGATTGATCCTTCTGTTTCTGAGCTCCCTTCGCCACCTCCAAGCTGTTGGCTGCCCCACCTGGTTCTGGTTAGCCTCGCTGCTGTTGGAGTGCAGGTGTTAAAGACCTCATTAGCACAGTTTTGCTGCTCACTTGGAGAATTAAATACACTCCAGTGACTCCTAAGTTCTCCCAGCACAATCCCTGTCTCCAGCTGGCAAGTTCAGAGTTTCAGAAGTTTGTGCATTGCCGCTGCCTTCCCTGTGAGCTGATCTGATTTGTCTTTCAACAAGGATATATACGACTGCACTGTGTTATGCCCAGATGTTCCCGATTTCCTTGCTTCAGGTTACTTCCACACAGTGTATTATCTGTTTCATTTTTTAAGTACAGTATATTATAACTGTTCTATTTTCTTACTGTTGTTAATCACTTACTGTGCCTAATTTAAAATTAAACTTTATCGTAGATACCTATATATTGGAGAAACATAGTACATGTAGGGTTCAGTACTATCTGTGGTTTTAGGCATTCATTGGGATCTTGAAATATATCCCCCACAGGTAACAGTATGCCACTTCACAGATAATGCATGGATTTTTAAAAGAGTGTTCTCTCTTTTTTTTTTTAATCCTTTCACCTTTTTCAACGAGCCCCCCATCCTCTCTCCTCAGACAGTTGTCAGCCTGTTCTCTGTATTGAACAAAATAAACTAACAAACAAAATAGAAACAGAATTATAGATACAGAGAACATGTTTCATTTTATTTGTGGAGCAGGAAGGTACTATCATTCTTTCCCTCAAATAAATGAAGAAACAAAATAGGAAGCAATGGGTTTATCCCATTTTTTCTCAACTCCATTCTAAATTGTCTAAGGAAAATAGGTCCCCACAAGATAGAGATCTGTTCAACTTCTTATATCATATTGCTGGCTGAAATGCTAGTAGATGACCCTACATTTCTAATTGGTAAATAGTAAGACACACAAAAGCCAGAATTCTGGGCATGGTATTTGGTCTATGTGACCACAGGTGGGGTGACCATGTTTTTTTCTCATAAAATCAGGATGAGGTCTCAATAACACAGTTCAGGTAACAGAAAATAAATTTTTTTCCAAAAATGTACAGTTGACCCTTGAACAATGAAGAGTTTAGGGGCACAGACCCACTGCCCAGTTGAAAATTTGTGTATAATGTTTGTCTCCCCAAAAATTTAACTACTAATAACCTACTGTTAACCTGAAGCCTATGTGTAACATAAACAGCTGATTATTTTGTATGTTATATGTCATATGTAATAAATATTATCCTATATAATAAAGAGGTAATATGCAAATTGACCATCACTTCAACACACAAGATGGCCGCCCCTATGTGGTCAAAGATGGCCAGCAGGGGAGGGAAGTTGTGGGCGATCAGGCCAGCAGGGGAGGGCAGTTGAGGGAAATCCAGGCCTTCAGGAAAGAACAGTTGGGGGAAACCCAGGCCTGCCAGGGGAGGGCAGTTGGGGGGGACCAGGCCTGCAGGGGAAGTCAGTTAGGGGCAATCGGGCCAGCAGGGGAAGAGTTAGGTGTCCATCATGCTGGCACGGGAGTGGTTAGGGGGTGATCTGGCTGGCAGGCAGGTGAGCGGTTGGGAGCCAGCAGTCCTGAAATGTGAGAGGGATGTCCTAGATTAGAGAGGGTGCAGGCTGGGCTGAGGGACACCCCTCCCCCATGCACAAATTTTGTGCACCAGGCCTCTAGTCTATCTACACTAATAAAAGAGAAACATGGTAATTAGCGTACGACCGCTACCCTTTTCATTGGCTAATCAGTGAGTATATGCAAATTAACTGTCAGCCAAGATGGCGGCTGGCAGCCAGGCACTGAAGCGAGCATGAGGCTTGCTTGCTGCGGACTCCAACGTTCCCCGCCTCACTTGCCGGCCTCTCAGCTGAAACTCTAAGCAACTATGTACTATGTTGCAAATAAGAAGCTAAACAAAACCGCAGAAACAAGCTTTCATTCAGCCGGGAACCACAACATTGTATCGATGTTTTCAGCAGCGAGGCCTCAGAGCTAAAGCTGGCCCAGAATAAAAAAAAGAAAAGAAAAGAAAACAAGGAGCGGTTGGAAGCTTTAGTCACTCGCCAGCCGGAAAACAGTCCTCAGCCCCTAACCCAGACTGGCCAGGCACCCCAGTGGGGACCCCCACCCTGATCCAGGACACCCTTCAGGGCAAACCAGCCAGCCCCTACCCATGCACCAGGCCTCTATCCTATATAGTAAAAGGGTAATATGCCTCCCAGCACTGGGATCAACGGAGCAGCGAGGCCTCCTGGCACTGGGATCAGCATGACAGGGGGCAGCGCCCAAACCCCCTGATCGCCCTGCGGCTCTGTGTGTGACAGGGGGCGGGGCCACAACCTCCCTATCCACCCTACTCTGTTCATGACAGGGGAAGGCGCCCCAACCCCCTGATCAGCCCTGCTCTGTGCCTGATAGGGGGGAGCTCCCCAATCCCCTGATTGCCCTGCGACTCTGTGTTTGACAGGGTGCCGCACACCAACACCCTGATCGCCCTGTGGCTCTGTGTGTGACAGGGTGCGGCGCCCCAACCCCCCCCCCCCGGGCCCTGCTCTGTGTGTGACAGGGTAGAGCCATAACCTCTCCATTGGCCCTGCCCTGAGTGTGACAGTGGTGGCACCCCAACCCCCTGATTGGCCCTGCTCTGTGGGTGATAGAGGGTGGCGCCCCAACCCCCTCCACGGGCCTTGCTCTGTGTGTGACAGGGTAGAGCCATAACCTCCCCATTGGCCCTGCCCTGAGTGTGACAGGGTACGGAGCCCCAACCCCCCTGATGGGCCCTGCTCTGTGAGTGACAGGGGGCAGTGCCCCAACCCCCTGATTGGCCCTCCTCTGTGAGTGACAGGGGGCAGCGCCCCAACCCCCTGATCGGCCCTGCTCTGTGCCCTGATCGGCCCTGCTCTGTGCGTGACAGGGGGTGGCGCCGAACCTCCCCATCGACCCTGCCTTGAGTGTGACAGGGGGCGGTGCCCCAACCCCCCAATCGGCCCTGCTCTGAGCCTGACCAGGGGCTGCACTTAGGGATTGGGCCTGTCCTCTGCCACCCAGGAGCAGGCCTAAGCCAGCAGGTCGTTATCTCCCGAGGGGTCCCAGACTGCGAGAGGCACAGGCTGGGCTGGGGGACCCCCCTCCCCCTGCCCCCCGAGTGCACAAATTTTTGTGCACCGGGCCTCTAGTATATATATAAAAGCCTAAGCGACCAGAACGACCAAAACGACTGGTCGCTATGATGCGCACTGACCACGATGGGGAAGACACTCAATGCAGGATCTGCCCCCTAGTGGTCAGTGTACTCCCACAGCCAACCTCCCATGGTCTTTCCCCCAGCTGGCAGGCCACGATTGCCCAATCGCCTGATCGGAGCCTGCTGGCCAACCTCACGTGGTCTCTCCCCCCAGCCAGCCAACCTCCTGCAGTCCCCCCCACCCTGTGGCCGGCAGGCCCTAATCACCTGCTCAGGGCTGGCCCCCAGGCTGGGAAGGGGAACCGGGGGTGGGTGGCGGTGGATGCGGCCCCTTTCCCAGGAGGGCCAAGGGCCGGCTCCCTCCTCTGGGCCAGCAGCCACCCTCCCATTCCCCGTCCCTCCCCCTGGCCTGCAGGCCCCAAATGGCCTGCTGCCCACCCACTGCAGTGGTGGTGAGGGAAGAATGAGCAGGAAGGTGGTGAACCCTGATCAGCCTTGATCACAGGCCAGGCCTAGGGACCCCACTCATGAACGAATTTTGTGCACTGGGCATCTAGTATTCTTTCTTTTTAAATTTATCTTTTTTATCTATCTGCTTTATTGATTTGTTATTATTCTAGTTTCTGTTGTTTTATTCATATATATAATTTTCCTCTTCCCTTTTCCTACTCACATTTTTTTCTTTTTTCAATACTCTATTTTTTTCTTTTTTCTTTCTCTCTTTACTTTTTCTCCTGCTTTCTTTGTTTTTGTTTGTTTGGGTTTTTTTTGTTGTTGTTGTTTTTTTAATTACTTTATTGGTTAAGGTATTAAAAATGTGTCCTCATTTCCCATTAACCCCCAACCTCTCCGCCCCCCCCCCCCAACTCATGCTCTCATCCCCCTGTTGTCCGTGTCCATTGGTTTGGCTTATGTGCATGCATACAAGTCCTTTGGTTGATCTCTCCCCCATACCCCCTCCCTCTCCTACTTTCCCTCTGGGGATGGATAGTCTGATCGCTGTTTCTCTGTCTTTGGATCTGTCCCTGTTCATCAGTCTATGTTGTTCTCTATATTCCACAAATGAGTGAGATCATGTGGTATTTATCTTTCTCTGACTGGCTTATTTCACTTAGTGGATGCTCTCCAGTTCCATCCATGCTGTTGCAAATGGCAATAATTCCTTCTTTTTCACCACAGCATAGTATTCCATTGTGTAGATGTACCACTGTTTTTTAATCCACTCATCTGCTGATGGACACTTAGGCTGTTTCCAAATCTTAGCTATGGTGAATTGTGCTGCTACGAACATAGGGGTGCATATATCCTTTCTGATTGGTGTTTCTGGCTTCTTGGGATATATTCCTAGAAGTGGAATCACTGGGACAAATGGGAGTTACATTTTTAGTTTTTGAGGAAACTCCATACTGTTCTCCACAGTGGCTGCACCAGTCTGCATTCCCACCAGCAGTGCACAAGTGTTCCTTTTTCTCCACATCCTCTCCAACACTTGTTGTTTGTTGATTTGTTGATGATAGCCATTCTGACAGGTGTGAGATGGTACCTCATTGTCGTTTTGATTTGCATCTCTCGTATAATTAGTGACTTTGAGCATGTTTTCATATGTCTTTTGGCCTTCCGTATGTCCTCTTTTGAAAAGTGTCTATTTAGGTCCGTTGCCCATTTTTTGATTGGATTGTTTATCTTCCTTTTGTTAAGTTGCACGAGTTCCCTGTAAATGTTGGAGATTAAACCCTTATCAGTGATATCATTGGCAAATATGTTCTCCCATGCAGTGGGCTTTCTTGTTGTTTTGTTGATGGTTTCCTTTGCTGTGCAAAAGCTTTTTATTTTGATGTAGTCCCATTTGTTTATTTTCTCTTTAGTTTCCATTGCCCTAGGAGCAGTATCAGAGAAGAAATTCTTTCGGCATATGTCTGTGATTTCGTTGCCTGTGGATTCCTCTAGTATTTTTATGGTTTCCTGTCTTACATTTAAGTCCTTTATCCATTTTGAGTTTATTTTTGTGTATGGTGTGAGTTGGTGGTCTAGTTTTATCTTTTTGCATGTATCTGTCCAATTTTCCCAACACCATTTATTGAAGAGGCTGTCTTTACTCCATTGTATGCTTTTGCCTCCTTTGTTGAATATTAATTGGGCATAGTGGTTTGGGTTGATTTCTGGGTTCTCTATTCTATTCCATTGATCTATATGTCTGTTCTTGTGCCAGTACCAAGCTGTTTTAAGAACAGTGGCTTTGTAATACAACTTGATATCTGGTATTGAGATCCCACCTACTTTGTTCTTCTTTCTCAGGATTGCTGCAGCTATTCGGGGTCTTTTTTTATTCCAGATGAATTTTTGAAATGTTCGTTCTAGGACTGTGAAATATGCCGTTGGTAATTTGATAGGGATTGCATTGAATCTATAGATTGTTTTGGGTAATATGGACATTTTGATGATGTTGATTCTACCAATCCATGAACACGGTATGTTCTTCCATCTGTTTATGTCTTCCTCTATCTCTTTTTTCAGTGTCCTGTAGTTTTTCGCGTGTAAGTCTTTTACCTCCTTAGTTAAGTTTATTCCTAGGTATTTTAATTTTTTGGTGCAATGGTAAATGGGATTGCTTTTTTAGTCTCCCTTTCTGTACATTCACTATTGGTGTAAAGAAATGCCTTAGATTTCTTGGCATTAATTTTGTATCCTGCTACATTGCCGAATGCATTTATTAAGTCTAATAATTTTTGGATGGAGTCTTTAGGGTTTTCTATGTACAGTATCATGTCATCTGCAAATAAGGGCAGTTTTACTTCTTCTTTTCCAATTTGGATGCCTTTTATTTCTTCTTCTTGTCTGATGGCGATGGCTAGTACTTCCAGTACTATGTTGAACAGGAATGGTGAGAGTGGGCATCCCTGTCTTGTTCCTGTTCTTAGGGGAATGGTTTTAGTTTTTGCCCATTGATTATGATGTTGGCTGTGGGTTTGTCATATATGGCTTTTATTATGTTGAGGTATGATCCTTCAATTCCACCTTGCTGAGAGTTTTTATCAAGAAAGGGTGTTGAATTTTGTCAAATGCTTTTTCTGCATCAATTGATATGACTATGTGGTTTTTATCTCTCAATTTGTTTATGTGATGTATCACGTTTATTGATTTGTGGATATCGTACCATCCTTGCATCCCTGGGATAAATTCTACTTTGTCATGGTGTATGATCTTTCTGATGTATTGCTGGATCCAATTTGCTAGAATTTTGTTGAGTATTTTGGCATCTATGTTCATGAGGGATATTGGCCCATAATTCTCTTTCATTTTGTTGTCTCTATCTGGTTTTGGTATTAGGGTGATGCTGGCTTCATAGAATGAGCTGGGAAGTGTCCCTTCCTCTTGAATATTTTGGAATAGTCTGAGGAGGGTAGGTTTTAGTTCTTCCTTGAATGTTTGGTAAAACTCCCCTGTGAAGCCATCTGGCCCCCGGCTTTTGTTTGCTGGGAGCTTTTTGATGACTGCTTCAATTTCTTCCATAGTTATTGGCCTATTGAGATTTTTAGAATCTTCTGGATTGAGTTTTGGAATGTTGTATTTTTCTAGGAATATGTCCATTTCCTCCAGGTTGTCTAGTTTGTTAGAGTAGAGTTGTTCATAATATTTTTTAACAATACTTTGAATTTCTGAGGGCTCTGTTGTTATTTTGCCTCTTTCATTTCTGATTTTGTTTATTTGAGTCCTCTCTCTTTGCTTCTTGGTGAGCCTGGCTAGAGGCTCATCAATCTTGTTTATCCTTTCAAAGAACCAGCTCTTTGTTTCATTGATCTTTTGTATTGTTTTATGGTCTCTATGTAATTTATTTCTGCTCTGATCTTTATTATCGCCTTCCTTTTGCTCACTCTGGGCTTTTCTTGTTGCTCTCTTTCTAATTCTTTGAGTTGTAGAGTTAAATGGTTTACTATCATTTTTTCTTGTTTTTGAGGTAGGCCTGCAGTGCTATAAATTTCCCTCTCAGGACTGCTTTCAATGTGTCCCATAGATTTTGGATTTTTGTGCTGTTTTGTCATTAGTTTCCAGGGTGTTT
This sequence comes from Myotis lucifugus, assembly GCF_000147115.1. Taxonomy (NCBI): domain Eukaryota; kingdom Metazoa; phylum Chordata; class Mammalia; order Chiroptera; family Vespertilionidae; genus Myotis; species Myotis lucifugus. The sequence goes on from NW_005871055.1 coordinate 9,513,318, forward strand.
TTAATTTCTTCTTTGATCTCACTGGTAACCCAATCATTATTTAGTAACATGCTATTCAGCTTCCAAGTGTTTGAGTTTTTTGGATTGTTTTTATTGTAGTTTATTTCTAATATTATGCCATTGTGGTCTGAGAAGATGCTTGGTATGATTTCAATCTTCTTGAATTTGGGGAGACTTAGCTTGTTACCCAATATGTGGTCTATTTTTGAAAATGTCCCATGTGCACTTGAGAAGAACGTATATTCTGTGGCTTTGGGGTGAAATGTTCTGAAGATGTCAATTAAGTCCATCTGATCTAGTGAGTCATTTAGGATTGCTGTTTCTTTGCTGATTTTTTGTCTAGAGGATTTATCCAGTGATGTCAGTGGTGTGTTTAAGCCCCTGCTATGATTGTGTTGTTGTTGATCTCTCCCTTGTTATTTTCCGGGAGGTTTTTTATGTATTTGGGTGCTCCTGCATTGGGTACATATATGTTTATAAGGGTTATATCCTCTTGTTGTATCGATCCCTTTAGTATTATGAAGTGGCCTTCCTTATCTCTTGTTATGGCCTTCACTTTGAGGTCTATTTTGTCAGATATAAGTATTGCTACCCCAGCTTTCTTTTCCTTTCCATTTGCATGAAAGATATTTTTCCATCCCTTCACTTTCAGTTTGTGCAAGTCCCTTGTTCTGAGGTGGGTCTCTTGTAGACAGCATATATATAGGTCATGTCTTTTTATCCATTCAGCCACTCGATGTCTTTTGATTGGAGCATTTATTCCGTTTACATTTAAAGTTATTATTTAAAGGTACTTGCTTGTAGTCATTTCTATTTTTGTGCCTGTGTTCTTTCTTACCTCTATATTTCTTCTTTTTACAGCATTCCCTTTAGCATTTCTTGCTTGGTAGTGATAAACTCCCTTAGCCTTTTTTTGTCTGCAAAGCTCCTGATTTCCCCTTCAATTTTGATTGATAGTCTTGCTGGATAGAGTATTCTTGGATTCCGTCCTTTGCTTTGCAACACTTTGTATACCTCCTTCCATTCCCTTCTAGCTTGATGTGTTTCTGTTGAGAAATCATTTGATAATCTGATGGGGGATCCTTTGTAGGTTACTCTCTGTCTCTCTCTTGCAGCCTTTAAGATTCTTTGTCGTGTACATTTGCCATCGTTATTATGACGTGTCTTGGTGTGGGTCTTTTGGGGTTCATCTTGCTTGGAACTCTCTGTACTTGTGTAACTTTTTTCTTCCCCATATCTGGGAAGTTGTTTGTCATTATTTCTTCAAATAGATTTTCTAATCCTTGCTGCTCTTCTTGTCCTTCTTGCAGCCCTATTATGCGTATGTTACTCCATTTCATGTTGTCCCAAAGTTCCTTTAGGCTCTCCTCCTGTTTTTTAATTTTTTTCTCCAGTTGCTTTTCAGATTGAGCTTGTTTCTCTACCTTATCTTCTAACTCACTAATTTGGTCCTGTGCTTCTTCTAGTCTACTGTTGAAACCTTCCATGGTGTTTTTGATTGTAGCTATATCACTTTTCGTTTCTTCCTGATTCTTGCATAGGTTGTTGATTTTCTCATCCATCTGGTGAATGAATTGTACAACCATTACTCTGAATTCTTTTTTTAAATATATTTTATTGATTTTTTACAGAGAGGAAGGGAGAAGGATAGAGAGTTAGAAACATCAATGAGAGAGAAACATCGATCAGCTGCCTCCTGCACACTCCCCACTGGGGATGTGCCTCCAACCAAGGTACATGCCCTTGACTGGAATCGAACCCAGGACCCTTGAGTCCACAGGCCGACGCTCTATCCACTGAGCCAAACCAGTCAGGGCTACTCTGAATTCTTTTTCTGTCATGATGCATGTTTCAATTTCATTAATTTCCTTTCTTGGCGACTCCTCATTTTCTTTCCTCTGGGGGTTGTGTCGTCTCCCCATTCTGATTATCTCCAGATGGTTCCAACGTCGAGTTGTGTGGGCCTGGGACGTGTGCAGTGGGAGCTTCGCACCACCCTATTGTCACTGAAGAGCTCTGACACTAAGATGTGTGGTTGTGGTGGGTTGGTGGGAACCAGGCTCGCTCAGAGTCAGCGTTACCAGCGCTCAATGTGGCCTTGTGTGTGCACTTAGAATCCGGGACCCCGCCTACACCGTGCTGAAACAGAGACCCCCCTGGAATGTGTTGAAAATCAGAGCCCCCTAGCATGAACCAGGAGTCAGGGTTCCCCACGAATCCAGTATCACGGTCTCTGTTGCTTTGCGCAGACTTGCATTGAGAATCAGGGTCCCTGTGTGCACATGCACCAAGAATTGGAGTCATTGGCTCTTAGTATGAATTCACGGGGAATCAGGGATCCCAGGCAAAGGTGATCAGAAACACAGTCAAGTCACTGGTGCTTGGTGTTGCCTCCTGCCTGGAGAATCGGGGTCCTGGAGCCCGTGCTGCGAGGAACAAGTTCCCAGTGTTTGCGTGTTAGCTCCCAGACCAAGGCTCCCTTAGCCTGTGCTGCAAGGGACAAGTTCCCGGTGTTCGAGCACTTCCAGGCTAAGGTCCCTGTAGCAGCACTGAGGACCAGGCAAGGGGTGGGTTTATCAGTTACTATGGCGCTGCCCACGAGCCTGCGGGGAGGGGGATGGGCTCTGTTACTCACAGATCTGCCGTGGGGATTTCTGGACTCTTGGTGTCCGTGGCTCTGTAGCTGTGGTCGCAGGTCTCTGTCCCCAGTGGCTACAGGGTCCTGGTTTGCGTCTGAGACCAGACTGGGTGGTGCTGAGGCCAGGATCCTAGTCTCAAGCAGCTCTGTTTCTCAAGATGGCATAGTCTCTGTTCCCTTGCTGGCTGCCCAGGAGTGTCCGCGCTGGGAGCGGGGCTCCACCATCTAAGACTGCCCGGTTTAGCAGCCCCTTAGAAGACCTGCAGAATCTAACTGTCCCTAGCTCATACACACACACACACACACACCACACACATCCACACACTCCTCTATCACCCCCTCGTGCTCTCACACTCTCTCCCTCCCTGCCTTCCTGTCAGTCGCCATCTTCCCTGTCTTCTCCTGCTTTCTCATCTTTTTTCCTTTTCTTATTTTAGTTCTATCTCTTTTCTCCTCTATTTTCCTTTCAAATGTTTTTCTTCTTTTCTTTTCTTTTTGTTCTCCTTTATTTTAAACCATATTTTCTTCCCTTATTTCCCTAATTCTTTATTATTATTATTTTTTATTTGGGCTCTGCATCTACATATGCCTTCACCCCCTTTTTTGTTGTTTTTGGTTTTTTTGTTTGTTTTATTTTCTCTTAGTATTTTTTCTTTATTTATCTTTTTCTATCATTTGTGCTCTCTTTTCTCTTTCCTAATTTTCTATCTCTGGTAGTTGCTTTCATTGGTGCTGTAGGGGTTTTGTGTATGTTTTTGTTTTGTTTCCTGTTTTTTTGTGTTGTATTTTGTTCTGTTTGGTCAGAACCTCCACACAGCTCACATGATGTGGTCAAGGGTGAGTAACATCCTCAGCCAGCCTGAGAAGAGACTCTATCCACATGAACAGGAAAATAACACTTAAGACCCAACTACAACAGCAGAGCCCAAATAACCCAAGTAAGGGGGTTTCCTTGAGCATCCAGCTCAGGAGAACTAAGAGACTACACCACTGGGTCCCACAAAACACCTACTACATAAGACCATCCCACAAAGTCTAGGAGACATAGCAGTTTGATATAATACATAGACAGCAAAAATGGGAAGAAAAAGAAACAAACCCCAAATGAAAGAAAATGAGAAAGTGTCAGAAAAGGAACTAAATGAAATAGAGGCAAGCAATTTGTCAGATAAAGAATTCAAAGTAATGATAATAGTGGGCTTAAACAATTCAGTGAGAACTACTAACAACTTAATGAAAATTATAAGGAACTTAATGAGAATTATAAGGGACTTAATAAGAGCTTTACCAACTTGAAAAGAGAGGTTGAAACATTAAATAAGAATCCACTGGAAATGAGGAACAACAAAGCTGAAATAAAGAATATTCTGGAAGGATTCAATAGTAGACTAGAAAAAGGTGAGGACCTAATAAGTGAATTAGAAGAAAAGGTGGAAAAAACAACAACACACTTATTCAGAGAAGCAAATGGAAAAATAAATCCTATATAATAAAGAGGTAATATGCAAATTGACCCTCACTCCATCATGCTATCACAAGATGGCTGCACCCATAGCGGAGGCAAGGTTCCCATAACACAAGATAGCTGCACCCACAGCAGAGGCAGGGTTCCCATAATGAGCCATAACGAGTGATCAGTACGGACCTGAGGCTGCGTGGCCCCGGGCTGGGGCGGGGGACCTGATGCTGCTCTCCCCACTCAGTGAGGCTTGATGGGGGACCTCAGGACATGCCCCCCACCTGGCAGAGCTTGATGGGAGTGGGGCCGGCCAGGTCTGGATCTCGCCCAATGGGAGTGGGGTGGGCTGGGTCTGGGTCTCGCACAATTTCAAGGTGCATGCAGGTGGGTGGGGACTTGACTCTGGGTCCCACGGCGTGCCCCAGACTCTGAAAGGAGGAAGAGTTTTATATACATTTTACTAATTTTCTTTCATCTCTGACACTTCTATTATAGAGAAAGGGAAAATAGCAATATTAAAATATTTTCTCTAATTAATTCCCTTTTAATGTGCACAAATTTCGTGCACTGGGCCACTAATAAATAAATAAAAAGCAAGAGAAAAGTCTAAGGGAGTTTTAGTACAATATGAAAAGTAACATCATTCACATTTTAGAGGAACAGAAGAAGAAGAAGAATCTGAGAAAGGAATAAAGAACCTGTTTGAAGAAATAATGGGAGAAATTTTCTGAACCTGGTGAAGAAAAAAGAAACTCAAGTTCAGGACACTAGAGAGTTCCAATCAAAATGTATCCCAAAATACCCACACCTAGGCACATAATAATTAAAATGGCAAACATAAAAGACAAAGAAAGAATCTTAAAGGATGCAAGAGAGAAAGACAGTAACCTAAATGAAGCTCTCATTAGCCTGTTAGCTGACTTCTCAATTGAAACACTTCAGGCCAGAATGAAATGGCATAAAGCATACAAAGTAATGAAAACAAGGGAACTAAACCCAAGACTACTATATCTAACAAGGTGATCATTCAAAATCAAATGTGAAATAAGGAACTTCACATACAAAAAAAAGGCTAAAATAGTTTATTATGAGCAAACTGGCACTGCAAGTAATACTAAAGGGACTATTGTAAGAAAAAGAAGTAGAGAGAAAGACAAAGAACACAGGCATAAAGAATAAGAATGGCAACAAATAAGTATCTAACAATAACAACCTTAAATGTAAATGGCTTAAATGGTTCAATCAAAAGACATAGGATAGCTGAATGGATAAGAAAACATGACCCATATATATGCTATTTACAAGAAACTCACCTCAGAACAAAAGACTCATACAGAATGAAAGTGAAGGGATGGAAAAAAATTCCCAGCAAATGGAAATTAAAAAAATCTGGGTAGCATATCTGACAAAATAGACTTCAGAATGAAGGCCAAAACAAGAGACAATGAAGGCCACTTCATAATATTAAAGAGACTAATACAATGAGAAGATATAACTCTGGAAAACCTATATGCACCCAATACAAGAGCATATATATATATATATATATATATATATATATATATATAATATATAATATATATAGCTAAAAATATATATATAGAAAAAAATATAGAGAATTTTAAGGGAGAGATAGACAGCAATATAATCATAGTAGAGTTTTTTACCACCCCACTGACATTGCTGGAGAGGTCTTCTAGACAAAAAAATCAACAAGGAAACAGTGAACCTAAATGACACATTAGATCAGATGGAATTAATTGACATTTACAGAACATTTCACCCCAAAGCTACAGAATATACATTCTTCTCAAGTGCACATGAGACATTCTCAAAGATAGACCACATGTTAGGACACAAACTAAGTCTCTATAAGTTCAAGAATATTGAAATCACATCAAGCATCTTCTCGGATCACAATGGCATGAAACTAGAAATCAATTACAATAAAAAAACCCCAAAAGCATTCAAATACATGGTGACTAAATAGCATGTTACTAAACAATGAAGGGGTTACCAAAGAGATCAAGAAAGAAATCAAAAACTTCCTGGAAACAAATGAAAATGAATACACAACAACCTAAAATCTATGGGGCACAGTGAAAGCTGCCTGAGAGGGAAGTTCATAGCACTACAAGCTTACCTCAAAAAACAAGAAAAACTTCTAATAAACTATCTAACCCTACAACTTAAAGAATTAAAAAGAAAACAACAAGAAAAGCCCAGAGTAAGTAGAAGGAAGGAAATAATAAAGTTCAAAGTGGAAATAAATGACATAGAGACAAAAACAAATGAACAAAAAAAAACCCAAAAGATAAATGAAACCAAGAGGTGGTTCTTTGAACAAATAAACAAGATTGATGAACCTTTAGCCAGACTCATCAAGATACAAAGAGAGGGCCTAAATAAACAAAATCAGAAACGAAAGAGGTGAAGTAATTACTGATCCCACAGAAATACAAAGAATTGTAAAAAATACTATGAACAACTATATCACAACAAGCTGGACAACCTGTACGAAATGAACATATTACTAGAGAAATAAAATTTTCCAAAACTTAAACAGAAATAATCATAAAACCTGAATAGGTTGATAACTACTGATGAAATTGAAGCAATAATAATAATAATAATAATAATAATAAGCATCCAGAAAACAGAAGAACTAGGACCTACCCTCCTCAACTTACTCCAAAAAATACAAGAGGAAGGAATACTTCCAAACTCTTTTTACAAGTCTAACATTAGCTTAATTCCAAATCCAGATGAAGACACTACAAAAGAAGAAAATTATAGGCCAATATCCATGATGAAAAATAGATGTTAAAATCCTCAACAAAATATTATCAAATCAAATCCAGAAATACATTAAAAAGATCATATAACATGAGCAAGTGGAATTTATTCCAGGGAAGCAAGGCTGGCACAATATTCTCAAATCAAAAAATGTGATACATCACATAAACAAACTGGAAGCCAAAAATCACATGATAATATCAACTGACACAGAAATAAAGCATTCGGCAAAATCCAACACCCTTTTTAGATAAAAACTCTCAGAAAGGGGGGAATAAAGGGGTCATACCTCAACATAATAAAGGCCATATATGACAAACCTACAGCCAATATCATACTCAATGGGCAAAAACTAAAACCATTTCCCCTAAGAACAGGAACAAGACAGGGATGCTTTCAACACTCTTATTCAAGACTAAGGGCCTGGTGCACGAATTTGTGCATGGGTGGGGTCCCTTGGCCTGGCCGGCAATCAGGGCCTATTGGGGCCTATTGGGATAGGCCAGCTGGGGGAAGGGACCACAGGTGGTTGGCCAGCCACAGGAGGTTGGCTGTGGGAGCACACTGACCACCAGGCAGCAGCTGCTGCATTGAGCATCTGCCCCTGGTGGTCAGTGCATGTCAGAGCTACCAGCCAGTTGTCTGGTGGTAACAGTTGCTTAGGCTTTTATATATATAGATAGTAATATATTAACTCAAATATATTAACTAAAGTTATTAAAAGTCTATGTCTAATAATTTAGGAAATAGACTTTATAATAACTGTCCTGTTTTTGTTTCTAATATTTGATTTTTTTCTTGATTTTCTGTCAAGATTTGTATTTCATATATACTTGTTAGTTGTTGTTTTGTGTTTTTTAAGAAAATTGCAATTAAAATTTTAATTTCAGAAACTGAGTCATCATTTATAAATACACTAAAACATAGTCAATGCAAAGTTGATTAATAATAGGTACGGCATTTTAATGTAACAACTTTTCTAAAAAGTCATTGGTAAGTGAGTGGCTTGTTTCACCCAGAATATTTAATTGGTATGAAATAAGAAAATGCACCATTTTCTTGATGTTAAAGCAAAAATTGTAGAGACATATTAATGTTAAAAATATCTGACAAATGACAATTCATTCTGATGTTCTTGGGATTCTAAATACCTGTGATGGCTGAACCTTTCCTATTATGCAAAAAAAAATCAAAGCACCTAAAGCTATTCTTACAACTGTAAAATAACAATCTTCTTCCATGTTAATAAGCAACTTCTAAAAAGAATTTTATACATAATTTGATCAAATTTGGGGTCACTACATCAATTTCAAAAGATAGCTTCAAAGTATAGAGACACTAAGTCCTGGTGAGCATGGAGGTTTGCTCACCAGGACTGCGGTAAATGTGTCATGTTATGAACTGGCTGACAACAGGCAGCAAGGAGCTCATCATCAACAGTCGGGACATCTCCTAGTTCAAGGGCCATGTGAAACCTGAACACAGAAACAAGAAATGGGAAAGCTCTTCTCATCAATCACCATATAACTGACATGTCATGATACATCTAAGTTTAGTCTTGTCTTCAATGGCCATGTCTCTGTTGTAGTAAACAGTTATCTTCCAGAACATTCTCTGCACTCCTCACATACTTTAGAGCTGCAGTTAAAAACCACTCAGTCAGGATGGCTTCAACTATACCTCCTATTTACAGATTTTATTTGACAGCCACAAAAACGGTTTTGTTGCAATTAAAACAATTTTAAACTATAAAACAGTACCTGATTTGTGTGTTTTTACAAAATTGAATAAAAACCTACAGAATAAAATTGTTTACATCTTCTCTGTCATTCTAGTAAAACAAATCACTAGCTCCCAACTTTTAAACAACTGTACAGTTATGGGTTAAAACCTAATCATCATATTTCATAATTGACGAGACAGGCTATTTTAGTGGACTTCTTAAAGAAACACACTGAGATACCTGGACTGAAGGACTAGAAGGAAGGCACATGTAGACATTATGGTGAGACCTGGAAGGGAAATTCAGCATAGACCTGAGAGTGCCTAGTCTGAGGTCTGCCATGGCTCCAACTGGAGTAAGTCACCAGCCTTGGGACAAATGGCTGGTGCTTAATGAGCAGTAATATCTTTAGCCTAGTGGCTCCATTGTAAGTTTGAATATTGAAACTACATTAAGGGAAGATTCACTTTTAAAATGATAAGTTTTTCAAAATGTCCCATCATGAGCCTGGATTGGTCAAAGCTACTGTTCTCAGTGGGTGTGGTAAACAGTTTTTCTGAAAGGATCAGCCCAAAACTGATGGCCAAAGTTGAGGGACCCAGCCAGGCTGACTTCTTTAGGTTTCAGTAGATAAACGGATCAACACTGTGTATAGCAATTCCTCCTCCAGGTACCTGCATCAGACACCTTCATCTTTTCTCTTGAGCCATTATTTTTATCTTGGTGATGAGTGACCACAGGTTCTCCTTCCCACCAGAGTCTTTCCATAGAGACCCTAGATCACACCCATTGGAGATAGGTGTGTCCTCTGGGATAGAATCCAACATTTCTAGTTACCTAATTAAATCCTCCTTATACTGCTCTACTTCTTCCTCAGAGAACAAGGAGGGTTTGTAATGAGGGTCCAACAGTGTAATAAAGATGTACCTGGGGTCATGGAGGGTGGCAGACAGTTGGTGGTGAAGTCCTTCAAAGACTTCAGCATGGTGTCAATGCCCAGAGTCTCCCCAAACAGCATCTCAGTTTTCCTGTTTGGGATGTGGATCATTGGGATGATCTGGCTGAGGGTGAACTTATGGCTACTCACCTCCCAACGCACAGCATCTGAAGAGCTTCATTGAGACACATAGACTGCATGATTTCCCACTGGTCACAACTGGTCAGTTCTTTGAAATTACACTCAATTGGCATCTCTTTAATTGCCCTCTTTTTTTCAATGAGTTGTTTGAGCACATGAAATGATGTGTTCCATTTGAACAGATGTCCTGAATAAGATGGCAGTGGCCATTCATATTTCTGAAGCAATGCGAATTTCTCCTTTGCTTTTCTTGTTAGTTTTGGTTGAGTGTTGGACATTGTCTTTGGAATACTGTAGATATATAAGCCTCTGGATGATATTATAATCTTAATTTTCACCAGAGAGAAATTAATTTTACTTCTGAAAGACAGCTAGACTACAACATTTTCACCTTAATCCAATCAGAATGAGGTGATTAAATCTTGGCTCCTGTTCTTATGAGGCCTGGTTTATTTCTAGAAAATCCTCACTCCTACTGTATAAAATTTGGGGGTCCAAAATGAAGTCCAGGGATATATATACCAGGTCTAATCTACTTTGGTGGGCTCTAAACTCCAACTTTCACTGCCCCATATATAAGCTACTGAAAACTCTTCCACTTCTCAATCTCTCAGGCACTGATTTTGAAATGGGTGTTCAATCCTCTTGAGGAAAAAAGTTGTCCCAAATGGCAAGTCACGACTCTTGGAGTTCCTCCTTTTCTGGATCGTGGCTCTCCAAATTCTCACTCTCTTGGTAGTTTTCAGGTGCTCAAACAGGCTTTTAAAGGCATTTTGTCTAATTTTTAATTTAATTTTTTTAGTAGGAGAGTGGGCCCTAAACAGTGTAGATGGTTGTTTTTGGATGCAACAGTAGTTCTAAATAAAATAGGTGATTCTAATGGGCAACTGAAGTAACAAACCACAGACATAGAGCATAAAGCAAATGCAAGATTCTTCCTGAATTGACTCCTTCAAACTTATGTTTTCTAATGATTGACCACAGCCCTTTCTCTACCTGCTTGCTCCCAAGCCCACATGCATTCCAGCCTTACAATATCTGACATTCCAGAGGCCACAGTGTTCTCTGTTATACTCAGCCCTTTGTATCTACCACACTTCTCTTCCTGGCCCACTCCTACTTTTCCTTTATATCTTTTTTTAAATGTTACTTCTTCATTTACTTTAATGAACTGTTATGTCTTTTCCATCAGTTTGTGAAGCAGGGTTCCTAGCTTACCAGAAGCTGTTCTCTGCTCTCTGGGATGTTCTGTTAGTCTAAAGTCTTATCTATTTTCCTTCAAGTTGCTTCCCATTTCTTCCTCTTCTGTGCTCCTGCCACAATCCCATACCCAATCATAAGGTTGTGAGCTCCTTGAAGGAAGTGTTTGACACAAGTACTTAAATAATGGTTGTTAAATGAAACATATTTTTTCAAAAATAATAAAATTTCATGAAAGTAAAACTGTCTCAGAAATAGGAAGTCTGTATTTAACCACAGTCTTGGTTAAACTCAGTCCATATCTACCTGAACTAGTAAAGAGAAAAGTATCATTTGAAGTGGTGCTCAATTCCTAGTCTATTGATTAATTATTTACTTTGTGCTGACTTCCCTGCAGATAGAATATTAGCTAACTTTACTAGTGCTTGATATGTGCCAGGCATTATGCTATTTTCCCCAAGTGTTTTCCCATTTAATCCTCACAAAAATCTTATGTACTACATGCTGTTATTATTAAGGCTAAGAGATGTTAAGTAATTTTACCAAGATCACTTATCTGGTGAGTTGCTGAGCCAGGACATAAACCAAGGTATATCTGACCCTAAAACCCATGCTTGTTAACACTATATTAAGCATTGGTAGGAAAAGCATGGCTCTAAGGTCAGCTATACCTGGACTCAGACTTCAATTTCATCAATATTTAATGGTGTATTATAGGACAAACTGCTTAACCTTTCAAACTCACAGTTCCTTTATCCACAATAATTGAATCCAATATCTCCCTGAAAAGTTCCAAGGAAAGGGTCTTGCATGATGTCAGGTGTGTCATAGGTGCTTGAAAAAAATATGTTCACACACATACAATTTTGTTCATGTCTATTTCTCTTATTGTTATCTTTTCTACACCATCTGTGATTTGCTTGCTCCCAAGCAAATAACTAGAATGCTCTGGTTATTTATGCATTCTTTTGTTATTCTCTCTAGGCGGTGCTACCATGGTTTCAACTAACTTCATCTGAATTAATTATGTGCCAGTAGTGACATATTTATTATCAATTGCACAATTGCTTTATGTAGTTCTAGTAAAACATTACTTCAAGTGTAAAATATGTCTAGTTGAGAACAAATTATCCATGCTAATAAACAAATTTGACACAAGCCATTATTTACTGAGCTTAAAGCTGGTATTTGTTGAAAAGCCTCGAGTCATTTCATTTTGCTGAAGAATCATATTCAAGTAATTGTGTAATATAGTCATTTATTAGTGTCAAGTTACACTTCTGTCTTTTCAACAAAGAAAACAGCCTGGCATTTAGTTCATGTTCCACAGAATTATTTCTCATTGGGGAAAAGAAGCCAGAGAGATTTCTAATATAGGATGAAAGGAAAAAGGAATGGATTAGTACTGCTGAATATATTATTCATAAGCTGCTTATAAAGTGGTCATAGTTTAGCACACTTACTTTTAGTCTGTCCACCTAACTTTATCTTATCACCTTGACTAAAAAAAAAAAAAAAAAAAAAGACCACACTGATGTTCACTCCCTTTGTTAGTTTGAATATCCAGGTCTGTTTGACAACTATTTCCTGCACATCCAATTGGTTCAAACATGCCGGGATCCATCTGTGACACTGAAATGGATGAAGACATATGGAGGCCATTTATAAGATTTGTTATCTTATACTACTGGCCAGAGAGAGGGGTATAGCAAATAGCTTGAGTTCCTAAACTTTTTCTGAATCACCTTGGGCACTTGTTAAACACAAAGCTTTCAAGGCCTTGCTCCTACAGATTCTGATTCACTGGGCCTGATCTAACAATAAGCCAAGATAACTTTCAAACTTATGCTCAGATACATTTGAAAAGCACTGTTATAAAAGTTATGTGATATTTTAAAATATTACCTTTTCATTTGAAAAAATGGAAGCAATTTATTCTCTTGTGCTCCAGTAAGTACACAAGACTCTGCAGGTTCTACCCTCAAATGTATGCCTCTACATAAATCAGCTTCTCTACATAACAAATTACACTAAATTTATCTGAGTCCATTTGAGAAAACAGATGAATTTATACAAAGGGCTCTGGAGATAGGAAGAGAAGCAGCAGCTCACCTTGATATGAAACGTGGGGTCCAGACTCTGACAAGTCGCTTTCTGGGAGGATTCAGCACTGGAATGGCTGCTGTAACTCTGTACAAAAACCCACTTACTTGCCCCAACACAGTTTCTACTTTTAAAGCAAAGTAGCATTCTGTTGTCTTTATGAGTGCTGTGATGACTCTCTCTATTCTGTCTCCAACTGGCTGAACCAGGACTCTATGGGGAAATCAAGAGTAACCGTACGTGTGCTAGGCACACAAGTAACCAACTGACTTTGCAAAGGCTTGGAAAGAAATTTTGCCCAATAGTAACAGTTCCCATTGGATGAAGGTATACCAGTCAAATGAAACCCCCTTTTGGAAAAGAACAAATACTCAAGTACAAAGAGAAGGCAAGTTCTCAAGTTTAGACTGCATATGGCCAATTGTTCTTGGTTCCTAAAGCACCAAGATCCTGAATGACTATAGCTACTGAGCTGTATCATTTATTATACCACAGTTCCATGAAATCTTAAAAAAAGGCTTTTTCCCCAAAGTAATCTGTCCATGTCCCTTCCTTGTAAGCCTAAATAGCCAACTAATATGAGCATATTCTCTCCCAAAGTGGGCACTGACTCCATGTCAATCAACAACCATGAAAGAGCTGTGGGTCCTGGGAAGATTGGCATATAGCATCAATGAGCTACTTTGCCTTTAGTCCATAAACTGACTGTATTGATGAAGGTTTATGTAATATTCAATCTATATAATGAACAATACAACACAGCACTATCTAACCAGAATGGATGCCACTATCAAATACCAACTTTGCTCAAGGTTCTTAGTTGCGATGACAGAATGTACACTATCTTTAGCAGGAAAGGATTTATTTAGAAGAGCTAAAAGTTCACATAATCATTGTGAGAGCTGAAGAAACAGACTCAAGAACAGATGTATTTTAGGATACATCTCAAAACAACACTCCAGATCTAGAAAATCAAAGGAGCTGCCACCTCTGACATGATCAAAAGCTGAAGAGTAAGAAAATGGCTGCTACATCTCCTGGCTCCAGAACCATACTGCCCTCACCAAGATCCACAGAGGCAAACAGATGTTTTGTGATCTGCCTCTGTCCCACATGTAGTGAATGTTGTGGTGTCACTCAGAAACTTCTTTTAGGTTTGAGGCATGGTCCTGAAGCATGGTCCCCCAAATGCCAGGAGTGTTGGCTGCAGATCACCACTAGAAATTTCCCTTGGCCATAGAATGATACCTAACCCAAAATATGCATTCCACACCAAAGACCCAGCTTTCTTTTTTTTCAGTTAGGGACACTTCTGAAGATTCGTCCTAGCTACAGAGCATCTCATAGAATCAGCTGGGGCCTCTGTTGCTATTGGATCTTCTTCCCATTAGAAGCAAGTGGGTGCAATTATTGTGACAAGCAACAAAGTCAGAGTGACAGCCAGGAGGCCTGACTCACAGAGAGTTATGGAGATGATTAATAGAGTATGGCATGCCTGGAGGCATGCGAGATGGGCAGCCAATAGGGTATTGCTCAATCTGTACAACCAAAATAAATCAAGAATGGATGGTTTGGAGACTAAGAGCAGCAGCCTCAAGAAATAGACATGGCCCCCTTGCTCAATTACTAGACTTGACCTATACTCAGCTCTGGAATCCACTGACTGAAGGAGAAGCTAAGCCACCAGGAAGAAGTATCCCATAGCACCATGGAAAGTGTATAAGGTAATGATTCCCCCTGCCCACCTAAAAGGGTTCTACAATTACTTACTTGGGTATCTATAAGCTGGGAAAATGCAAATACTCAGACATTTTAAAGACTAGTGGACATGGACTCCAAGTTGACTTTAATAGCTAGGACCTGAAGTGATATGGCCCTTCTGTGAGATGTGAGAGTGAGTTGATAAATGCAATACTGGCCCAGATCTGGCTCACAGTGAATCACTGGGACCACAAACCTACCCATTGGTTTCTTCAATGGCCCATGCATGGATATTTTTAATGAACATGTTTAGTAGTCGGCCAACCTTCCACACTGGTTTCTTGGCTTCTGAGGTTAGAGCTATCACAGCACGGAAGGGCAAATGGAAGCTTCTGAGACTGCCTCCCTCTTCCTGCCAAGATCATATAAATAATTAATTGTATAAATCACACCTGAGGGATAGTGACAGCGATAAATGCCAACATAAATACTTTGCAGGCTTTGGTAAGTCAATGAGCTCCAGATGATAGGAGATACCTTATGAAGTTCAGAGGCTCCTGCATCAGTGCAGTGCTTAGGCTCTGGGGCACTCCCAGGGCATCTTTTCTAAAGTAAAGGACAACTATTGCATCTCGCAAATCCCACCACTAAGGAGGAAGCACAATGTCTGATAGACTTCTTTGGTTTGGAGTGCAGCAAATTCCACGCTTGGAACCTCTTCAGTCCATTTATCAGGAAACAAGGAACCCAGGATGGGTAGAGGTGAAGTGGGGAGGGGATAGCAATATGGGCTCTGCAGCAGGACCTGGCTTCTATACAAGCAGTCTTGTCACTTAAGCAATACTAGGGTACTAGGATAGAGCTATCTGTGGCAGAAACAGATGCCTTGTGAGGTTTATACCAAGTTTATCCCAATGGGGGAATCATAACACACACACCAAGTCAGGCAACTGATACCTACAGCAGAAAACCATATTCCATTTGAAGAATAGATCCTAGTATGCCATCTTGAGGAGCTGCCTATCTGTAAGATCCACCAAGTCATATGGTGACCCAGCAGCAATCTATTGTATGACGGGAGTGGTGTATCTGGGGTTGGCACAAATCAGCTGCATAAATTAGCCTTGCCCAAGGTAAGCCCTGTTCCGAGGGGCAGCTTACACCCAATGACTAATAGATGCAGGTGCAATGTACTGGTTCCTTCTGCCTCAATTACAGACACTCTGAATGGTCTTCCCAGGGCACAGCACCCTGTGGGGATTGGTTGAGGTCTCACTTGCAAACTATATTGCAGTTCAACTTTTCCAAACTCTGTCCAGTCCTGCTTCCCTCTTTTCCTTCTGAGTGTTGTTCCTAAAAAAATTGATATATGCCAAGCTTTGCCTCAGACTCTGTGTCCAGGTAATCCAATCTAGGATACTATGTAACTTAATTTAAAACTCAAGTTTCATGTGGTGCTTTTGATTCCTGCAATCTCCATCACATATGAAATTCTTACTATAAGGGAAATGTACTAGTAAGCCTTGCAAATTGAATTACTAGAAAGCATGCCTGAGTTGGACTAGACTGTGTACAGGGAAATCTATCCGCAGTATCCACCATGGCAACCCATAAAAATATGTACCAGTCTGGTATGCTGATCTGCCTTCTAAATTAGGAAATGGTGGCTGCTAATTACTCTACCATGGATCAGAGAATGCCTGATTAGACTTCAATGTCTTTGTTGCCCTACTTGTCAGCACAGAATGGTTTCTCCTTTGGAGTTAGCCAATCACTGCCAACAAGCCACATAGCAAATTGTTTAAATCTGTGTGTAGGATGATTGTCTATCATGTGCACTTGAGGGCTTTGTGAAGGACACTGATATTCATTGATGATTTACTTTGTGTCAGGCATGGTATGAGGTGATTTCCTAACAAATGCTCATAGCAACTCTGTTTTGGTATTACTACCTAGAAAACTAGAAACACAGACTCAGGAGTTAAATCCTTTTTGCTTTGTTTGTTTTTGTATCATAGTGGCAGTTGTGGGATTTGAACTTTCCTCTGAGTCCTAAGCCCATTTTCTCTCCACAATATTGTGATGTCTATAAAAAGCAGAGAGCAAGCCTTCCTTTTCAACCAAAGTCAGGTGGAGCTGCTTACTCTGCAGGGATGATGAAACTCAGAGTTTAATCCAGGTAGACTTGGAGGCTAAATGCAGCTTCACAACCATTCCCATGACGCTAGCTCAGAGGTCAGGACCTGCCGAAAGCAGGGCAGGGGTGCTTGTGTATATTAAAAACAGTGAGTGCACAGTCATCCCAGTGTTCCATGGTGAAGATGAGCTTGACGCCAACACGTGCAGCTGCGACATCTCAGCAACTTCATCATGCCAAAGGGCAAGAGATCCAAATTTCTGTTGGCAAGTTAGAAGGCAATTTGAACCTTGTCAATTATTTACCTGAATAGATGGAAATAATTTTTCCCATTTTTGCTTAACCAGGTCTGAAAATTGCATTTTGGGGGCAGGAACCAACATTTGCTGAGTACCTACTGTGCACCAGGCACTGAGCAAAGCAACTCTACAAATGGTTCTCTCAGTCACACTGGGAGTTAGGCATTGTTATCCAGCATTTATGGGTAAGGACAATGGGAGTTGGAGAAATTTAATAAATCAACGAACATCCCCACACTGAGGAATACCAGACTGAAATTCTAGTCTAATCTGTCTGTCTGGGAGCTCACACTTTGTCTAATACACTATTTAGGCAGAAACACAAGACAAAGTGAGCATTGCGGTGCTAGTTTCATCCGTGAACTCCTTTGCTAAAATGCATGTGATTCATCTATCTTAGGAATCAAATGCGATTTTGCAACATCTCTCTGGAAGGGATGTGTTCACAGATGGTGCAGAGATTTCTCAGCCAAGAGTTCTTAAATATTACATAAATGTGTTCTCCTGAGGAATTGACCGAGCATGCTGGGTCTTCATGCCTTAGACTACACGGACACCTGCACACACAGAACTTTGCCCTCTGCATTCTCACACACAGATGCACACCTTCTCTCATTCTCTCACACGTGCTCATTCTCTCACAACACACCTGTTACTGCCTCTCGACAAAGGCGGTTTTGTACTGTGAAAGCACCAATTCAGAAGGAAAACATAAACCATATGGAGGGAATGGCAGAAGGGAAGTTCTTAAGCAAATAAATAGCATAATTGTCTCATGAATTTTCCCATTTTCCCTGGGGTGAAGATGAAGTAAAGGCTACCAGTGCCCACCTGCCCCAGTGTTATTGCCAATTGCACTTTGTTTCCTAAGACTATTCAGTCCATGACAGAGGGAGCCAAGCCTGGAAATGTCCGTTGCTAGAGGAACTGAATATGATGCAGCAGATTCCAGAATATTAAGGGAAATCAGGTTGTTCCTTTGCTGAGATTGACTCCAAGTCCCAGATAATTAAGAAAAGATAAAAATCTTGTACCAATTCATGTAGTTTTCCAGTTGTAGTATTAGCTAAACTATATGTATCTGTAAGTGTACAAGTTGGTAAATTAATAAAGTATTTTCTTTTCAAATTATCCCACTGAGTAGAAAACACCATAGTGAATCCTGCAGGAGAGTTTCTAGTTGTTCTTCAACAAAATGTCCTGAAAAATCCAAATGATTAATGTGAAACACTCAACTCAAAATTGAACAGCAATAGGGCATTACTTCCATTTTCTTTTCTCTATTCTTATAGAGAAGAAAGAAAATCTTAGCAAAATAAATGAAAGCAGATAAAGTGGCCAGTGAAGACATGAGAACCACGCTGTTGCTGAAAATGAGGTGGGGTTTTGTTGTTGCTGTTGGTGGTGGTGGTTTTTTTCCCATTTTGCAGTTCTCTGGTTCTATAAATAAAGATACAAGAGGCCCAGGAGTTTGCTCAAGACGGCTCTACAGGATAAACAGCTGGCAAGCGAGGAGCAGAGCAAGGTCCTGACTCCACGTCCAGTGTGTGTTGTACTACATTACCCTCCCCAGAGAGAGAATTGCTAAGGAGGGTGAAAGGGACGCCTGGAACTTTCCCCACAAGAGTAACCTACCTGTGAGACAACATTAAAAACAATTGTTAAGTTGACACCGTCTTCAAAATAGTCCTCGTTTCCCAGGATTCATGTAGTTGTTACTATTTGGAATAAATTTGTGGAAATATTAATGTACTCCCTCCAGTTCCCCAAAGTGGGTCAGATACTTCAGTATTTTCATTACATGGTTCCTAACCTAATTCCATGGAGTGTTGTGGGCATCAAGAGGGCTGGAAGCCAACATTTAGTATTTCTGTCTCAAATTACACTGGCAGAGTCGATGAACATCTCATTTTCTAATTCCATTTCTCGTGAAACAAGCCAACATCTGCCTTTTGTTATTTCTAAGCCTATTTTTTTAAAACACTCTCCTACATTTTGAGTAAAACTGCCTTTACAATAACTGCCTGGCAGGGCCTGGGCACAGTTATACCATTGGCAGAAGGCTCACGCCCTCCTTTTCCCCTTGTCACCCACATATCCAACGTTTATAAGCACCAAAGGGGCAGGAGGTTTCCTGAAGCTCCATATGGGTTTTGCCCAAAAGATGGGACTTCAAAATCTCTGGGAATGATGAAAAAGAAATAGTCACCCAGGCAATTTGTAGTGAGGGGATTTTACAGGATTAGGTGGGGACAAAGGCGAGAGCCTTTTCCTCTTTCATTTTCACTCACAACCAAATTTGTTATTCTCTCCCTCTTTTGTCATAAGGGACTGTAAGAAGAGACAAAAGAAAAGCAATTATGATATGTTTTGGGGTTGAGCAGAAGTGGAAAAGTAAAACTTAAGTCCTTCAAAGATGATCTGAAACAAATCCTCCCACATCTACCACTGCAAGGAGGCAAGAGGGGCTGCTTTGAAGGAGAGAAGGGAGGATTTGTTCTGCTCTGGTCACATGAACTGGAAGAAGGACTTAGGAGATGGGGAGGAGAGCTTCAAGAATCTGATGACTCTAAGAGATAGCACAGTGGTCCCATTACAAAGGAATTTGTTTAGGTCACATTTTAAATCTATCATTCAGTCGAATCAATTTACATTCCTTTGAAACAAGGGAGTCACCATTGCTGGCTGGAGTTACAGGGAAATTGGGGTTTGGGGGTACAGCTGACATAAGCAAAGGTACCTCATTCCCCCACCACACACACAGAAATTGTATAAATTTCCTTCTTAAAAGTCCATTGTTGCTGCCCTGGCCGGTGTGGCTCAGTTGGTTGTCACCCCATGCACTGAAAGGTTTCCCGTTACTTTCTGGTCAAGGGCACATGCCTGGATTGTGGGCTCGATCCCCAGTAGAGGGTGTTTAGGAGGAAACCAATAGCTGTTCCACCCTCACTTCGATGTTTTCTCTCTCTTTCTCCCTCTCCCTTCCTTTCTCTCTAAAAATCAATTTAAAAAATCTATTGCTGTTTCACAAATCCAACCTAATTTAGGACACATGAGGATAAAGAGTAGTGCCTATCATAGAAAATAAAAAATCAAAATTGGAGTTTGAATAGTAGAATTAAAAGCCTGCTTTTGTTGATTTCTAACTTCATGGCCTTCTTTGAGTGGCCTGAGTTCTCTGAGTTAGAGAGTATTTGTGGGATTTAGTTGGGAATCAAATATTGTTAGATAAAAGCACTGCGAGGATGCCTGATAACTATAAAAGTTATAAAAGATGATTCAAATCAAAAGGGTCATCATCAATGCTCGGCTATATGCTGACCCCTCTTCAGAAGTCAGTTCTCCCCCGGAATAATATAGGGAGTCCTTGCATTGATTTTGAAAATTTTATGATTATGACCACATTGTAAAATCTTGAATAAACAGAAGCTTTTCATTCTTTTAATTGAAAACATTGATAAAATGTTTGCATGGGCCATTTTCTTGCCTTATTAAGTAGCACTTAAAAGAACAGAGTCTTGATTTGGGCATTTTCCAAAGTTCCAACATCGCCAACTGGTACTAGAGATGTAAACGTGGAAGAGGAGACTCCACTGGGAAGAAAGCAGAGAGGAAACTGGGGCCCAGGGAGGTCAGGGCCCATCCCCCAGGCCATCAGTCTGTCCATAATGGAGCCTGCACCAGCGAGGACGGTGTGAGTGCGGATCTTCCATGCTCTGAAACTGCTCCTCTCGCAGCCCTCTCATACTCGGTTGAGGGCAACTCATTCTTCCATTTGCTTAGCTCCAAGCCTCCAGAGTCCTTTTTGATTCCCCTCTTACACCCTCCAGTCACTCCATCAGCAAATCCTGAGGGCTTTGCTGTTATGTTATCTGAGAATCCCAGCATGGGGATGAAGCTGACCAGAGCAGATAATAGAAATGTGCAGAAAGAGAAGGGTGCATGCAATCGGGTAGCTAGGAGGCTTCAATTCTTTGCATCCAGGTATGATGGGGTCTCACTACAAGATTTTCTAAGAGTTGTGGTAGTTTTATTGCATACCTTGACATAAATGGCAAACATGTGAGTTTTTACTTAGCTCACAGTCCCGTCTAAACCAGCCATTATCAGCAAGGACTAGACAGCTGGGAAGGTTGGCAACTAACACTGTGTGTGCCTCTCCACACTACAATCACACAGAGAGGGCACAGGGAATCATCTCCAATGCAAACCCTCCCCCACCTCTCCCCCAGCTGTGAATGTTTTTAAACATCTGTCCAGGTGATTCTGAAACCCAATTCTCTTTGAACAGTGGGGTCCCTCTGTTCTAAACCCGAAGCAGATTTGGTACAGAGGAATAAGGTAATCTGTGCAATAGCAAAATGGAGTCACTGCCTCTAGAGTGATACAGGTTACCCATGTAATGAGCTATGCAGAAAACAGGGCTGCTCTGTCTGAACTTTCTCATATCCTCACATTCAAATATGTTGTGCAGTGGGGTGAGGAGAGCCAAGACTCGCCGCTCAATTTCTCAGAAAGCCAATGTCAAGAATCTGGGCTGTGGCTCACTTATCATTCACCTCCAAGTCACCACCAGTCACCATCCTGCCCCAGCTCGGAGGCAAAGCCCTTCTCCTGTGGTCTTGTGCTGCTTGCAAGTTTGGGCTGTGCACTTACAAGCAACATTGCTATTGGGAAGCCCCAAACTCTAATGCTCACTGCAGAGTCTAGGGTAGAGAAGCAGTTATTAGAGTTACTTATCCAGCTTTTTTTTTCTTTCATTATTGAACTCCCAGAATCCAGCACTGAGCAGCAGGGTTTGATCTCTTTAGCACACTGGTAAGAAAGGCTGATGGCTCTTCTGCAGAAAGAGAGATCTAGGCTGTGTGTCTGCTGTAATCATGATAACAGGAAGTATACTGGTAGAACCTCAGGCTCCTTCTCCGCAGTGTTCCAACAACGCTGAGGATGGAGGATGGAACTTCAATTTCTCTGCCACCTCAGAGACCACTTCCCTGCCTTGCTTGTCTTTACAACCATGAGCCCGTTATGGCCAAGAGAAGCTCTGTGTGTGTTGGTTTGGTGGGAGGTGGGAAGGTGGAGATAAAGAGTAGTGCCTATCATAGAAAATGAGAAACTAAATCTGGAGTTCGAATAATAGAATTAAAACCCTGCCTTTGTTGGTTTCTAACTTTATGGCCTTCTTTGAGTGGCCTGAGTTCTTTGAGCCTCAGTTTCCTCAACCAAAAGTTAGAGATCAAAAAAATACTATAAACCTTAAGAAGATTCACAAAAGGGGTGGTAGAAAAATCTAGAAGCTTGACTTGAGAGAAAAGATGTAGGGAATTTGATAGATGTAGGGAAATCTGATAGATATTTCAAATATTTGAATGAAAAATTAGGCATGTTCTTTAAATTATCAGCAGAAAGAATGAGGGAGAAGTTGCAAAAGGTTGCACGAGTTTTTCCTGTTGTTTTTTTTAATCCCTGAGAGGTGTAGCACAGTGGAACAGGCTTCTACTGGAGGAAGTGCGCTTCCTGTCTCTAGATATATGCAAAGCTGAGTTGTGGTCTGCAGGCAGGTTGTTGAGGGGACTTTTCATTGAATGGAGGCACATACTAGAAAGTCTCATCCAACTTTGAGAGTCTTTAAACCCGTGATGTCCCCTTCACTTGTGTGACTCAGTGCATGAATGTCCACACTGCAGATCACAGCTCTCTCTCTCTCTCTCTCTCTCTCTCTCTCTCTCTCTCTCTCTCTTTCACACACACACACACACACACACACACACACACACAACTGTTGAGCGAGCAAACACTAACAATTCTCACTAGACTGTTCATGCCTCAAAAGTTTCCCGTCTGGTAGTGGCCATGACTGGGGGGAGCTTGGCTGGGCTTTAGCTCGCTCCTTGCTCAGTCAATCAACTTTTATAGATTAGCTAGTAGTCCCAGTAGAGCCAGTATAATTATTCTGTAAACCAACTTCTAGACAAATTTGCTGGCTTTTAAAAAATAGATTCCCAAGACCTCTGATGCAATACTGATTGAGCAGGTCAGGGGAAAGGTTATAAAAACACTTCCAGGTGATACAGATGGTTAGTCAAGTTTGGGAACACTTTCCTAAGCTGTGCTGCAACCAAATCCTTAAAAATCAACTGGAAAGGATATATTATTTTCATCCTCACCAGAGGATATTTTTTCCATTGATTTTTAGAGAGTGTTAGGGGGTGGAGGAGAGAGAGAAACATCCACATGAGAGAGGCACATTAATTGGTTGCCTCCCACATGCACCCTTACCAGGGCCAGGGATCAAACTTGCAACCGAGGTATATGCCCTTGACCAGGAATCAAACCCAAGTCCCTTCGGTCTGCAGGCTAATGCTCTAACCACTGATCCAAACTGGATAGGCTGGAAAGGATTATTTTGTGTTTAATCTATCAAGCTTGTAAATTTATGTCAGATGATCTTATTCTGATCCATGTGTTTGTCCCCGCAAAGGTGCCCCTGTTTCTGCTTTGGTAAGTTCTAGACTTACTGACCATTGGCATCTTACCATTGTCATGGTCTATGATGGCCATCAGTCTTCTACCGCAACCACATTTCTCCCCCAACTTCCCCAACCAGGATGTATCTTTTTAGATTACTCATTTCAAAAGGTGTTATGACTTCCCTAAAAGGATGGATACATTTTTTCAACTATATATACATAATATTTACCTGGGATTTGGACCTCACATACATGTTTCAATTTGTGGTCCTGGTTTAGCTGTGTATCCTCTCCCCAGACCCTATTATATTCTAGTTAGGACCGGACTATACCTTTATCTTGGGATTTCCTGCATCTAGCAAAAACACTAGGCCAGCGGTTCTTAACCTGTGGGTCGAGACCCCTTTGGGGGTCGAACGACCCTTTCACAGGGGTCGCCTAAGACCATCGGAAAACACATATATAATTACATATTGTTTTTGTGATTAATCACTATGCTTTAATTATGTTCAATCTGTAACAATGAAATTGGGGGTCACCACAACATGAGGAACTGTATTAAAGGGTCGCGGCATTAGGAAAGTTGAGAACCACTGCACTAGGCACAAACCATGTGCCTAGAGGGAGGGTGTTAAGAAAGGGTATGCTTGTCTCAAGAATTATCTCTAATTTCAATAAAGATTGTTTGAGTTTGTGCAAAAATGCAAGTGATAGACAGGTGGAAGTGGGACTGCATGTGTGTGTGAAATGTGCAGGGAGTGAGTGTTACTAATTTTTTCTGTCTCATCAAAGTCATAAGGCTTCATGCTGAGAGCACAACTCACCACTCTTGCCTGCCCTCAGCCTCTCCCAACATACATTTTTGATTTTTATACTGCTCCTCTTAAAGATAGTCAGCTATCCCAATTGTGGAATTTTCTAAGTCATTCACTGACCCTTTTTTTTCCCAGCAGAAACCATGAGTACCTTGAGACGAATACATTACGGAGACAACTGTCATCACTACCACATGTGGTATTATTTACTCATGTCAGTTTGAATGATGAATGTGGAAAAGTGACTACGCAGCTAATAAGATTGAGGGCCGTGTGGGACAATTTCTATGTGATTTTAAACAATGCCCACATTGTCCCTGGTGAGTCGCAGACACATGAATAGCTGGCACTGCTGCCTCCTCTCTCCGCTGACTCCCTTTCTTAGCTGGGTCCTTCCCCCACACTCCCCAACACAAGAGACTCCAAATTTTCCATCAGCAACTAAGGAAGAGAAAGTGGAGACCCTTTCAGTTTCAGCAGCCTGGGGGTTGTGAGTGGTGGCAGCTTTCTGGCTGACGTCATTGGTGACTCCTTATGCAGCCAGAGGACAAATGAGACTTATGGGGCCTTGCAAGAGTGCCCAGGATTATTGGCAGTGTTTGCCCCCTTTCAGAGTGGCTACATTGACTAGGTTAAAAAGAAAAAGATGCCTCATTCTTCAGAGTAACGTCAATGGAATGGAAGACTTTGAAAGAGAACAAGGTGCTACAATAAGTCAGGAATTTGTCTGGAGGCTTGTCAGGCGTACAAGTATCTAGAAGCCTGCTTACCAAGTATTGGTTTGAAGTTCATTTTTAGGTAATAATAATTTTCTGTGTTCTTTTCCTGTGGAAAGCTTGATAAACTACATGATGAAACAATGTATCGGCATCTATCTTTACCACTAGTCCTAGGACTATTACTATTATCTCCATTTTACCGAGCTTAGTGTTGAGAGCTCACTAGAACCTCACTGCATGCCTTGAATTTATTGAATTGTTTAAATCTCAAAGTTGATTTTTTTTCTAAATCCTCACCCAAGGTTATAGTGTATAAGGGAGAGCAGTGGGGACAGAGAGAGAAACATCGATGTGAGAGAGACACATCGACTGATTGCCTACGACACATGCCCCCACCGGGGCCAAGGATCTAGCCTACAACTGAGGTACGTGCCCTTGACTGGGAATTGAACCCGAGACCCTCTGTCCGAATGCCAATGCTCTAACCACTGCTCTAACCACCAACCACGAGGAAAATGAGGATCAGGGAGTTGAAATAAGTTGCTCAAGGCGATGCAGTGGTAAGTGACCAATGGGAACTGGAATCCAGGACTATGTGACTACAGAACCTGAGTTGGTCACACATGGCCTTGTGTGTCATCTGTGTTCATTACATTCCTTTGGTTTTGTGGTGTTTTGGGGAGATGGGGCTTAGTGTTATGAGAGAAAAGTGGAGAAGGTGGCAGAGTTCAGACTGCCTACAACAGGGTGTTGAGCAGGCCCTGAATGGGATGTGGGGCTGGTGGGGCTGGGTGGGGTTATAGGAATGGAAAAAAACACTGGCTTTCTCCTTCTGGATTACAAATCATGGTGCCAATCTCAGCAACTTTGGTTCAGGAGTATTCTTTTCCATGATGTCTCCTCAGTTTTGAGGTAAGAGTGGTATAGCACTTAAGACACAAAGCAGATTCAGCAAAAACTGAAAACTGTTAATGTCTCTTAAAAACTGTGGCTCTGACCCTTGTTAAGAACTCTCCCAACACTTTAAAAGGCAAACTGAAGGCACACAATGCACACACTTGGCCTTGCCTGTGCTCTCCTTGGGTCCTTGGTCCTGCGGTAGTGTTCAGATGGCTGTCAAGCGTCTCGTCACTTGTGAATTACACGTAGGAGCATGATGGGTGGCTGTCTGAGCAGTCCTCACACCACCAGTCCTTGTGTGTGTCGTTTGTGATACTAATGTCAGAAAAGACTTGAAATCAGACTCAGTAGCTTAAAATAAGCCCTGGAGGTGATTCTTGGGGACACTGGAATTTAAACCCCTGGGGTTTCTTGGGGGGTTGTTTTTAAAAACCAATTAGTTTTATTAATTAAGATATATTAAACTTACAAATAGTCTATATAAGGCATTCAAAATCTATTGTATGATACTTGCTCAACATATAGATTACAAGCTTTCTTCTTCTTTACTTATAAAATATCCCTCTTCTTTATTTATAATGATCTGAGAGTTGTGTTCTCTATGGTTTTCAAGACTGAACCTAATTATGTAGTGAACATGGATGTACAATAACAATCAGGTAACTTGAGCAACACTTTATAGTTCTACATGGTCATCATTAGAGATTAGGGAAGGTTCTGAAGTCCTGAGAATTGGCATTCATTCATTCACTCCTTTATTGAATATGTCTGATTTTCAGTCTTGGACTGAGAAAACAATGTGGATTCTATAGAGGCCTCATTTCTTTTATCTTTGGAATGGAAACATGGGTGTAGGGTAGTGGTCCTCAAACCTGAGTGTACATCAACATCAATTGGGAGCTGATGCATAGTTTCTCCCCCACCTGTACACATAAGCATATGGATATACATACAGATATATGCACATGTGCATACAGACATGTATACACATATACCTACACACATAAGTACACACATGCAAGCACATGGACACACACACACACAAACATGTTATGCCTTAACAGGTCTGGGATGAGCATTGAGGCCCTAAATATTTTAAATGGTGTTTCTGGTACACAGCCAGCATTGAAGAACCGCTTTATTCGAGAAATTCTGTGAAGCAAAACACTAAATAGACAGATTTTCATACAAAAAGACTTTTAATAATTGTGGCAAAAACTTATGGCAATAGCTTCATCCAGAACAAAACCGTTCATAGATTCCTTGATGGTATTGGTCTTAGAGAAAACCAAGTAAGGATTATGGGTGAGTCATTTCAGGAGGTGTCACCATGAGTCACAGCCCTCCAAAGCACTGATTAAGGCATGTGTGAAAGCTAGGAAGGATATCTATTCAGCTGAATGAAAAATATATAGATGATCACATTTTGGTTGGTATGAAAATACTACCATCCTGAGGATGTAATTGAATATTTATCATGCCTCTGGCACTACACTTCATATTGTTTACATTCACAAAATAAAAATAATTGTAGCAGATATAGTAGTAGTAAATTTTAATCAAACTTCTAAATGAATTATTGGTTCAATAGAGTATAGGGTTTTCAAGCTGTTTCTCTCTGGAAACTTTGGAAAACAAAAGGAAAAAATTATAGTCTTACCATTCAGAAATGAGCATAGTTGGTATTTTCATAGTTAACCATTGTTTTTTTCATTGATGTTATGCAATTTATGTTATAATCACTTTTTGTTTCATTAAAAATTATGCTTGCAAATTACTTTTAAATGGCTCAGCAGAGAGAGAGAGAGAGAGAGAGAGAGAGAGAGAGAGATTAGGTGAAAAGTATGCTGGTATTTATTATACTACTAGTAGCCCGGTGCACAAAATTCGTGCACATTAAAAGGGAATTAATTGCCCTAACCGGTTTGGCTCAGTGGATAGAGCATCAGCCTGCGGACTCAAGGGTCCCGGGTTCGATTCCGGTCAAGGTCATGTACCTTGGTTGCGGGCACATCCCCAGTGGGGAGTGTGCAGGAGGCAGCTGATGGATGTTTCTCTCTCATCGATGTTTCTAACTCTCTATCCCTCTCCCTTCCTCTCTGTAAAAAATCAATAAAATATATTTTTTTTAAAAAGGGAATTAATTAGCAGAGATATTTTAATATTGCTATTTGCCCTTTCTCTATGATAGAATTGTGAGAGATGAAAGGAAATTAGTAAAATGTATATGAAAATAACATATAAATTTATTAATAAATAAACAGTAACAAAAGGATATAACAACAACAGAGGCATGATATAAAAACGACAAAAACTTGATATGAAAACAACAAAAACATGATATAAAAACAACAGTGATGCAAACAATGACTGATAAAGTGATTAAACTTATTCTAATATCTTCCTGCACACCACATTAAGAGTGAAAACACTTTCAGAGTGCTTGACTAATTTCCCTTGTGATGAAGTACTTAGAACTTTAACTGTAACATCACATGCTCTTCAAACTCGAGAGAAAGCAACATATAACTGACCTTGTGCAAAAATGGGTTCAGGTAGGAATATGCCTACTCTGTCTAGAGTTTGTCCTTGTGATTTATTAATAGTCATCACAAATGCTGGCATCACGGGAAACCGTCGTCGAATCAATTTAAATGGGAGGCCAGTGTCAGATGGGGACAAATTAATTCTTGGAATCAGAACAGCCTCTCCCTCTGCAGATCCTGTTAATACTTCAGCTTCGATAATGTTAGGTCGTAATCTTTTGATAATAAGTCTGGTACCATTACAAAGACCCCATTTGCTATTGAGATTTCTCAATAGCATGATGATTGCACCCACTTTCAATTTTAATTTATGACACGGCATTCCCGAAGGAGTAATACTATTAAGAAATCTGATGGGAAAATTTTCCTTTTCAGCATCATCTGTGGAATCAATTGGATCATCACTCAAATATGTGTGAAAATCTCCATCGAGTATATCCAAATTTTCTTCATTTAATTTTTGAACATGCTCATTTTTTGGACAAAGAATTGCACGTTTAGATATATTTTTAATATTATCTATAGCAGTGGTTCTCAACCTTGGCTGCACATTAGAATCACCTGGGAATCTTTTTAAAATCCTGATTCCTGGGCCTCATCCTCCAGAAATTTTTTCTTTGTTACAGGGTGGGGCCACAACATTAGTAACAAAGAAACAGAATTAAAACTTTATTGTGGGGAGCTGCTACAGTGTTTTGGACAGGTTCAAGCCTTGGACTGATGAGAGGGCACAGTCCTCTCATTGCCACGTGCAAGTCCCAGCTTGGAGGGCAGGGCCCTCCCAGCACAATTATAGCCAACAGCTGTAGTTGTGAGCTTGAACCTATGGTCCAAACACGTGGCCCCACCTGCCTGAGTGATGTAGGCTTGATAGAGTTCAGGTGCATGTAGTTGAGTAGGATTGAAACCCACGAGAATGTTGTAAACATCTTGGTCACGCCCTTACTTTGCCTCATAGCATCTGCTATAAAATAAAGGCATGGCTGTGGGCATGGTCACTGTCTCTCAGAGAAGCAGCGTCCCACCGAGACCTGGCTTTCATTCTCTTGTCTGTCTTTTCTAAGCCTTTCAGCCGCCCCCACTCAGGTTCACCCCGGCTGTGCTGGCGCATGGCACACTTTAGAAAGATCTGCCTCCATGCTCCGAGGGCAGGTTCCTGCCTCAAACTCCGCCCTTACAGGAAACAGCTCCGGGAAACAGCTTGGGGGAGGGCACAGCCATTGCCAAGGCAACTCCTGACTTCCTTCTGCTTGGTTGAGGTTCTGTTCTGGTCGTGATGAACACAACCCATGGTTTTTATGTAAGTAGATTCTTTCGACTTAGTAGGTTTAAAATTTTTCAAAATAAAAAGTTTGGAGAAAATGTCACTAAAAGAAGTAGGGAGGTAAAAAGATGAGTTATTCTAAACATCAGGTGGTTAAAGCCTGGAACTAAAGATACATTAAAAATACTTAGTTAACTATCTAATCAAAAAGTTATACTCTAAGGGGAGAGATCAACCAAAGGACTTGTATGCGTACATGTAAGCATAACCAATGGACACAGACACCAGGGGGGTGAGGGCATGAACGGGAGTGGGATGGGGGGGAGGCAATTGGGGAATAAGAACACATATGTAATACCTTAACTAATAAAGAAAAAAGTTATACTTTGTTAAGATTTGGTGGAAAAAATAACTAGGAATTATGATTCTAAATCTTCTTATTTGTGTCTACCATCCTACTGACATTTACAATGATCAAAGAGAGTCATGATTTCAAATGTACATCATTAAATAATAGTGACTAGGACTGCAGTCAAATAGGAAAGTCAAACTATTTTTAAATAAAAAAATTATCTGGCTTCGAATATAATAAAGCCATTAGGGCACACGGCGAGCACACGTGTGTGCATATACACACATATGGAAACATTTCTTTTATTCAGGGGTCACACTTAAATTTTTCTGGAATAAGATAAAATGTATGTACTAGCCCATATTTTAATTAATCATTCCATTATTGTTGTTCAGGTTAATAGAGTTCAATTCTTAGGTTCATAAAGAATACCATGTTGATTTTTTTTATTTCAGTATTTCTTTAGAATGAACATCTAGAAATGAATGCTTCATGTGGTAACTTCTCTGAAAGCTGGCTTAGTTACACTTTGCCCATTCTCAATGCTAAAGATAAAGAGTGAATCCATGTTACTGAGAAATCATGTATGGATCTTTAGGCCAGACTCTGACTGCAAACCATGGGATTGTTAGTTAGGGTTGAAGCAAGCTTCTATAGCAATACTATATTTTAAATCAGATGGAAAATTGTCTCTCACTTTATTGCTCAGATAAGAATGGTCAGGGCTGGTGAGGTGGCTCCGACATTCCCAACACATGGCTTCCATTTCTGGGTTCAAAGTGACTAGCCTATTCTCATAATTTTCAGATCATGGGGAGGAGGAAATAATCTGGTAGTACCTATATCAATTGTTTCAAACGCAAGATCCAAAAGTGGCACATGCCATTCTAGATCACATCCTATTGGTTTCCTCTAGCTGCAAGAGAGGAGAGAAAATGAAGTTTTCTTGGATAGTCAGGTGCTCAGCTAAAACTGGGAGAAGAGATTTGAGGACACAATTAGCAATCTGCCATACCTTGCAACCGAGGTCTTAGAAACCCAAAGGTGAGCAATCCAGAGCACATTGTATGATTGCTTCTTTCTTCTAGGATCCCTGTTTTGCTCAGCTTTAAGCCTTTGAGATGTAAGCATTAGAAATGTTAGTTTCAGATAGTGAAACCTTGGCTAACCTGGCAAGAAATAAAGATTTAGTAAACTTCTGGGGGATAAGAGATCAACCAAAGAACTTGTATGCACATAAGCATAACCATGGACACAAGCAATGGGGGCAGGGGCGGGGGCGCAGGCTGGGAGAGGACAATGGACAATGGGGTGGGGGGGGGATGGGACATATGTAATACTTTCAATAATAAAGAATTTTAAAAAAGATTTAGTAAACTCATAAATGTGACATTTTAATGAAGTATGGACAAACTGGTGTTGGCTAAGTGCTGATGTCATTGGCTACAGGTTTGTTTGAATTCATAGTGAGTTCCCACCCCCCCCCCGCCCCTGTGTGTGTGTGTGTGTGTGTGTGTGTGTGTGTGTCTCCCCCTGTCCTCATTCTCTACATTACCTTGGTTTTGAAACTCTAGTTTTTGGTATTGATAGGTAAACAAGAAAAAAAATCAGAGTTTTCAGCGGAAAAAACAAATTTTAAAGAGAATTTTTAACAAGATGCCTGATTAACAATGGTCTATTCGCACAGCTGAAAGCTCTACTCACAAATCTTTTTCTCTTTTAGATTTGTGAGGAACAAGGGGTTATATTCTCTGCATGGGATTTTGCTTCTGGGCTAGGGTTGACTGCAAGTTTATTGGAATCAGCACTATGCTTTGTTTTGTTTTTTACCATAAGGGACTTCTGCAAAGAGCCCCAGTGCTCATCATGTGCTGTGAGGAAAATGGAGAGAGTTCGCAGAACAGTTCTTTCCCTTCATTCAAAATTAGGTTCAAGCTGAGAACCACTGGTGATTTTTCAAGTCTTGTTTTGGATGAAATATGCAGACATATTTGAATTAATTAGTGTTGCAAGGCTACACTTAGCACTGAGACCGAGTTAGTGCCTGATAGGAGCACTGAGCCAGGAATCACAAAACTGGTGCCGGAGATGTATGATTTCATCTGCGCAGACTTGTTCTGCTATTTCAGTCTCTTGGTGTTTAATGACAATTTATTCTTATAACGTACTTCTCTCTTCCTTTTATCTCAAGAACCTCTGCTTGGATTACAATTCAGGTAGAGGTGCCTCAGGCCAAACCAGGGAGGAAAATATTACACAATGGCCCAGAGTACGTCATAGGAGCTTTTTTGTTTGTCTGTTTATTGTATTTATTTAAATTTTTATTTTGAAATAATTTTAGACTTACAGAACAATTACACATATACTACAGAGAATTATTATGTGCTCTTCAGTCAACTTCCCCTAAAATTAATATCTTATATAATCATAGGACAATTATCAAGAGATAGTATCAGTGGTTTAATACAATAATCAAATTACACACATTACTTGGATTTTATCAGTTTTTCCACTAATATACTCATTTTGTCCCAGCATCCAATTCAGGATCCCACTTGCATCTAGTTGTTCAAGTCTCCTAGACCTCATGGGGGGACTAAGAATATTGACACCTGAATAATACTGATCAGTTATATTATAGAATGTCCTTCAATTTGGGTTTATCTAATGGCTCTTATAATTAGGTTGAGGTTATGCATTTCGCAAGAATGTTCCAGAAGTGATATGTCCTTCTTAGTGCATTATGTCTGGGGTAAATGATGTTGCTATGCTTTATTATTTATGATTTTAACTTTGATTTTTAGTTCAGTTGGTGTCTGTTGTGTTTCTCCTAAAAGCTTCTGATGTCAAAATCTGAAGCTCACAATATCTACTATTTAAGATGAATCCAACATTTAATTTCCAAGATGAGGCTCGCAGCAGCTGCCCTCCCTAAGGAAGCAGAATTCCTTACACCCCCAGAACTGGGTACAAGAGACCAAGAGGCCTATGTCTGGCGCTGTGGCTCAAGTGTTTGCCTGACAGTGCTTGGCTTGCTTAAGAATGGGGTCTATGCTGTGGTAGTTAAAATAACCACTAAGGCAGGGAAGGACACAGGCCAGAGTCTAGGGAGGTCCTGAAAGGGGCTGCTTTCACAGCACATGGAGGGCAGTGAGAACGGAAGCCATAGTAACAGGCCTAGGAGGAAGGAAGGCTGCCGTGGGGTCACTGGGAGAAAGGCTTCCTGCCATTGTCTGGTTACACAGGGTGGGTTGAAAATAAAAATAGATGGAATTTAAAGACTGCTTGTTTGCATTTGGAGCCATATCCACACAAAGAATCCATTTTTGCTGTGTATAAGGGCCATTAAGAAATGACTCAGGGCCCTAACCAGTTTGGCCCAGTGGATAGAGCATCAGCCTGCGGACTCAAGGGTTCCAGGTTCGATTCTGGTCAAGGGCATGTACCTTGGTTGCGGGCACATCCCCAGTAGGGAGTGTGCAGGAGGCAGCTGATCGATGTTTCTCTCTCATCGATGTTTCTAACTCTCTATCCCTCTCCCTTCCTCTCTGTAAAAAAATCAATAAAATATATATTTAAAAAAAAGAAATGACTCAGGGCATGTTAGTCCTGTGAGCATGGGATGACATGGAGGTCAGAAACCCGAGGAGAGAGGCTGATAAACTCCAACCATGGTCTAGCCATCTAGAGGGGAGTTTTCCAGCCGATGGATTTCACCCAGCATGTTTGACATAACAGAGTATGATGCAATAAATAAACACTAGAGTCTGATATAACACTTAGGGCACAGCATGGAGCACTCAAAGTACTTTTCATAAATGCTGAACAAAGGTTGAAAGCCAGGTTCTAAAGGACTCCTAGACTCTCACCCTATTTCCCCATGATTTGTTGACAGTCCAATAGTCCAGAGAAGGCTATTTGAGGATGTTGTATTCTTCTCAGGCACTTTTTTCCCTTTAGTGTTTTTGTTGTTGTTTTTTGGTTTTGTTTGTATTATGTATGTCAACTATGTATATCAAAATAAACATAATAATTTAATGAACCCAAATGTATCCTTCAACAATTATCAATTCACGGCCAATCTTCTCTCATCCATAGTCCCCATCTAGTTCATCACTTTATATTATTTGGAAACAAATTATGGACATATAATTTGATATAAAATATTTCATGTTGTATTTATGAAACATAAGGACTCTTTATAAAAAAATAACTGTTTCATTATGGCGCCTTAAAAATTATAATTCTGTAATATCATCAAATATCCTGAAGAGTTCCAATTTGTAGTCCCTTACATCTAACCATGTCCTCTTCATGGTTCCCCTCAGACCTACTGTATTCCCCATTCTGAGAGAAAAAACAAGGCAGACTTATCATGCAAGGAAAGAAGTTCTGATGCCTTGGCCCTTTTGTTTTTAACCTATAATAATGTAACAAATATGTGGTATGCCAGGAACAGAGAGGATGACCTCCAAATTGGAAGCAAGTACATTGGCAACATAAAGAGAAAGTAACTGGCAAATCCCTAATTCTGGAAGATGCCCAGATTGGCTGGGCCTGGAGCCAGTAGCTTAACAAGTTTCCATTGTTATTGGCAGCCCACAAATTTAGAAGCAGACAGGGGACCTTCTTAGCATGGGGAATTTGTTAGCCGAGACTGTATGC
Organism: Myotis lucifugus; assembly: GCF_000147115.1. Taxonomy (NCBI): domain Eukaryota; kingdom Metazoa; phylum Chordata; class Mammalia; order Chiroptera; family Vespertilionidae; genus Myotis; species Myotis lucifugus. The sequence goes on from NW_005871055.1 coordinate 9,548,183, forward strand.
ATTTAAAAAGCACAATCAACCTGTAGTGAGCTAAGGGATTAAACATGATTTTTCTCAACTTGAATGACCCTTCTGCCTAAATTAAGCTGCCTATTTAGTGCCCTTAATAAATACATAGATAATTTAAACCATGTGGCAGTAAATTGAAAACGTGGACTTTTTGAACTATGTATTTTTCTTTCTCATGTTGGAACATTTCCCTTGAGAAAAATCTCAGGTCTCATGATTATGGAAAAGAAATATCTGTATATCTTTCTGATTAAGGGCTTCATGATACACACTTATACATTAATCACTTTTTCTTCTTTCTTGGCTAAAGTGAGGCATATGCTTCTGAGAAAAGTGTTCCATCCACACTTCTCTGGCAGCTTCTTGGTCTATTTGTCAACAAAACAAAATGTGAAAGGGTTATATTTCTATAAAAGTAATTATGCTTCAAAGCAGCTTGTTATTATATACCATGCAGCATCACATTGAACCAAGATGCTATTTTCTGCCTGACTGTTAGAAGTAATGATCTGTATTCACAAGTCAGTAAAATATTCAAATATATATCTTTGTTGCTTGATTGGGGAAAATAATACTCCCTGAAGGAATACCTAGAGAATGGACTCAATGATTTGACATTTGAGTTGTCAAATACCTATATTCATCTACTGATATTTATCTACAGAAAGAGAGAGAGAGAGAGAGAGAGAGAGAGAGAGAGAGAGAGAGGGAGTTCTTTTCATATTAGGAATCTTGGTTGAGCTTTTTAAAAAGTACATAATGTAACAAAGATTTTTAAAAATAATTTATGTGTGATTCTCCCCTTTCCTTAAATTAATGAATCACATCAAAGAGTGTCTCAACTTTTAGAACTTTGTTACAATTTGCTTTATTCTCTTTCATCTGTGTCCAAAGAAAGGTCCATACGTAGTTTTCTGTGCTCACAGGCCCCGGTCTCCTCATCTCTGTGGTCAGATTGCTTCTGAGACAGTTTTTACCACAAATTCTCTAGAGACAACATCTGCAGCTTCCCTTCAGATTTCCAGCTGTGACCTTCACCATTATCAAGAAAAGATGCTTAGACAAAATAGGACAAATCTTGAAATTCCAATTTTGATCTGATGCGCAATCTCTTTCTCAAACAACAAATGTGGCAAAGAGAGTCCAAGACAGAAGTTCATTTAGAGATTCAGCCACCCAAAGAGGGGAGAAATGTTACATAGGCGAATTTTTATCTGGTTAAAACTTTTCTTTTCTCTTGGGATATGGGAGCCAAATTGTCTGGTAAAGCATGTGAAGATAAAAAACATTGACCTTTTGAGTCCATTAGGCCCTAACATGGAGCAGCATCCTGCCACCGCCTTTGAATTAGTTTTCTGAGTGTCCATTGCCTGACTTCTCTGTAGCTGACTATGTCAAGATCAATTATATCATTTGAAGGAGCCAGTCTTTCCGATGGAAACATAAAAGCTTCTTAAGAAGCCTTTATACTGTATGAGTTTGTAAATCTAAATATTGCATGCAGCTCTTGATTCAACAATGCTCCTTTATTCTAATAATTTACTGAAACTAATTGGATACAGGATGCAGCTAAGTGGTGAGCAAGTTGAGATGTCTAAGTTAGCTTCTGAGACAATACATTGCAGATGAGAGTAAAATCCCATGGCTATTTTCTTAACGATGTGATCAGCATGTCTCTGCAAGGTGTTAACGAAAAAGGGGCTAAGAAATTGACCTTTACAAATTATTTAGAGATTATACTTAGAAATAATCTGTAAAGTATTCATTTTAGAAATCATTTGAACAGTTAAAATATAAAAGGCAGGCTTTACTTCCTTACCAGGATTACAGAAAAGGTAGATTCATTGGAAGCAAAATGACTACTTGTGATGACTTATGTTGGATTTAGTATTACTTGTAAAATCACAAATGTAGATGTGTTTTCTCTTTTTCCTCATATTGAACTACTGGTGTTTATAAAACACTAGAGGCCCGGTGCATGAATTCGTGCACGGGTGAGGTCCCTTGGCCTGGCTGGTGATTGGGGCCCATTGGGGCCATCTCACCCAGTCCCAATCAGGGCTGATCGTGGCTGGCCAGCTGGGGAGAGGGACCATGGGAGGTTGGCCGACGACAAAGGTTGGCTGTGGGAGCACACTAACCACCAGGGGGCAGCTCCTGAGTTGAGTGTCTTCCCCCTGGTGGTCAGTGTGTGTCATAGCGACTGGTCAACTGGTCATAATGGTCGCTTAGGCTTTTATATATATAGATATATAATGCAATGTTATAACAAATGGTACATTTTGGTAGTTTTAGTATAACCAAATCCTGGTGGAGATATAACAAGCCCAGTGAGTGGAATATATCTAGATCAGCTCTCTACAGTCTTGCTGTCCGATATGGTAGCCACTAGCCACCTGTCCCTATTTAAATTAAAATTGAACCTCAGTTCTTCAGTTGCACTAGCCACATTTCAAGTGCTTAATAGCTACCATGTTAAACATTTCCAACCTTGCAGGAAGTTCTTTAGAAAATGCTGCTCTAAAGAATCCTGAATTCAGGGATAATTATCCCTGCTGTTCACACTTGATCTCTGCATTTTCTCACCTGGGAAATAAGGTGGTAGAGTTACTAGTACATAGTCTCTAGGGGCTTCCTACTTCTGAGTTCTTTCCCAAGTACTTTCCTGATTACCTGAGGGCCACATATACAAGAAAACTCTTGGAAAAGCCATCTGATGAGAAAGACAGCAAAATTGGGGGGAGGGTTGTCTTGAAACCTACAGAATTCTATTTAATCCCACCTCCATGAGCACAAGTTACAGAACTTGGGAAAAGTCACTAAATTACTTTGAGTCTCTTCACTCATTCAGTAAATGAAGGCCCTGAGCTAAATGATCTCCAAGGCCTCTTTTGCTCTAAACTTTCAAAAAATATCCCTCGCTAATGAGGTTGAATCAACCAGATTTTGGTTCTGTGTAGTCTATACTGTTTTCTTTGAAAACATTCTGAATTCTCACAACACCCATTCAAAGAAGAGAAAACGTATTACTATTTTCCTTTCCATGAAAGATTTATGGCAATGAAGTTCTCCCTACACCCAGAATTTGGAAGATGTGTGAAAAATTGCCAGTCAAGCAGCTGTTTTCAATATGAAGATTCTTGACATCTGTGTGCAGGGTATCAGAATGACCAAAGTTTGCACTTTTCTTCCAAAGATCTGGGTGTCTTACAGTTACCATGTGAAAAATACTTCGTTTGGTATTTGAATTTGATCTTTAGCTAGTTAACTACAGCCTTTACCTTTTAATATTATAAGCAGTATAGAAAAGATCATTTTTTAGTCATTTGATTTAAAGATTTTGGCATAAATGTATCCATCAAAGGTTTTTGTTCAATTGACATTAAATGATTAGTTATAGATTATTTCCATTTGGGTAGTTTATGCAGAACATTGGAAAACCAAGGCTAAAATTAAGGACAAGGCCCTATATATTCATTCAAATGATATTTAATGACCAGTTCTATTGGCAGGCACTATTCTAGAAAGTGAACACTTGGTAATAAGCAAGGGAAACAAAAAGCTCTCTCCCAAAGAAGCTTGTATTCTAGAGGAGAGCCTTTGGTAGAGTTGCCAAAGCAAGAAATTAGAGTTTCCAAAATGTTAATAGAGATCACATAGACAAACAAAGATTGTGTTCAAGTGAGGTTAGGAAATTGTGTACTAAACAAAATGAAATTGTTTTTGTTTATTTTTTTGTTTATTGTTGTGGGATATCCAGGGGTTTTTCTTTGCCAAGTGCATTGTGAATTTCCAATGTAAGAATATAGTAGGCAATATAAAATAAACTCTTTTGATCACTGAACAGGTTTTTCCCTGCAGAATGATTCAGAAAAATGATTAAGGCTCTTTTGAAAAGCAACAGCTTGGTAGAAAACTTTTATAGTTGGATGATGAGCTAAGTCATTAAGACTGAGACCTATTACATTCCCAGATAGGGCCCAACTGTGACTTCCAACTCACCAGTGTCTCCAGGGTGGGTTTTAGGCCTGGGCGCCATTTCAGACATATGAAACAGGCCACCAAATGCATCTTCACAGCCAAAAGACAACTGAGAAGGATCATAGGGCTGATAGGCAGTTTGCTTTGTTAAATCAGAACTATAGCAATGTCACACCTACAGTGCAGGTGCCTAATGTCCATGGGCTATAGCCTCAGAGGCCTGAGTTAAAATCCAAACTCTACCTCTTATTTGCTGAGTATCCTCAGATGAGTTGCTCACTTCTCTGAGCCTATTGTTTTGCCTATAAGAAAGAGGAGATAGTAGTCCTTTCATGGCTCATTATGAGCCCCAAAGATCTTTTGGTGAGCGTGCTTTGTAACCTTGGCTCAGACTACAGAGCTGGATGCACTGGCATGAGCCACATGGTTATGCCCCTCATCCAAATGGGTATTTTGGCAATGCAGGAACCTGGGATCTACACTCTCTTATTCCAGCTAAATGACAGAATGTGGCCCTTCCCTTACTTATAAAGAATTCTTCCTCCAAGCAGAGCACTCAGCATTAGAGACTCAATAACAGATACAAATCTGTTTTCAAATTGATATAGTTTGAGTACAAAAAGTATGCTTACATTTCCAGTATACTGTCAAATACGGCATTGCATATGTGTTATTCTTTTTATAAAGGGAACATGCTTATTTTTTTATTAATTATGCTAGCAAGCTGATTTTTCTCTAATAGACTGCTGTAATGCCAAAAAGGCTACAAAAATATTTTTTACCAAAATGATCACTTGATTTTTTTGAAAACCTGGACTTCCCTTAGATTATTCTGTGGAACTTACCATCTTCCAAATGCTATTGCAATTCTTGGTCAGCAGCCTGTCCCCCAGCAGAGAGGCTGAAAAGAAACTGTTGGTAAGATTCTCTTAGTAGTCCCAAGTGGTCAGGGCTGACATGCAGGGTCCTCTAGTAAAGAAATCATTCTCCTCCATCAACAGCTTTGAGAAGTGAAATACTAGTAACAAAAGCATGATCTCTCCAAAAAAGGCATTAGTGATGGTTAGAAGGCTGAAGGGGAGGCATTTGCTGACTTGACAAATCATGATTACTTTTTACAGCTCATGAAACTGTCTTTTAAAGAGACATGCTCTATGGCCTTAAGTTTATGGCACTCACGATTTTAGAAATGTCATCTTTTGGAAAGATGAGATGCTTCAATGAAAAAAGAAGAGAGAGATTAATAGCATAGTTTTGCTCAGTGCTAAGCTTTTGTAGCCAAACAGAGAAGAGAACAGAAAACACATCTGCAGAGGCCCAATGGGCTGGGAAGCTGTGCCATCCCTTAGCACAGATAACCCCCCTTGTTCTTTAATAACAAGATCTTTTAGTCTGCTCTATTTTATAAACAGATAGTTAATGGCCTGAATTGAATAATGGCTTTGCTCCTTGATAGGTGGTGACCTGGAGCACATCAATTATTAACCTCAGTGAGTTTTGATTTTTTTTGTGTGTGTGTAAAAAAGAAAGGAGTAACAGGCTTCTCTTTGACTGTTGAAATAATAAGCAGCTAAAGAGACCCTGCTGAAATACGTCACATATGACTCTTCTACTCAAAATCTTCCATAGCTATCCATGTCACTTGAAGTAAAGCTAAGATCCTGACAGTGGCCTATGAGAAATATACCACAGGATCTGCTTCCCCTTTTTCTTCTATGACCTTATTAAGCTTTCCTCTAACCTTGCTGGCCTCCTTGTTGTTGCTTAAACAAGCCGGTTCATGCCTGCCTCAGGGCCTTGGCACATGCTATTCCCTTTGAGTAGAGTGCCTTATTCCAGATGTTAGTATGGCTTGGATCTTTAACTCAAATATCACCTTATCAATCTTATTAAAAATTGCAAACTTTCTTTCTTCCTTGCCCCAACCCCTTTGCTCTTCCATACTGTCTCCCCCGACCCCCGCTCATAACACTTATCACCACTTAACATATATATTTTGCTCATTTATTATGTTTGGTATCTGCCTTTCTCTTCCTAAATGAAGCTTATGATAATAGTAGGGATTTTTTTTTCTGTTCACTAAGCTCCTGGAAGAGTGGCTGGCACATAGTAGGCACTAAATAAATAAATATTTGTTAGATGGGTGGATATTAAATTATAAACAATTAAAGCACCTATCACTGTGTCTTTGGTTTAAAAAAAAAAGTAGGAAGAGGGAAGAGAGACACTGACTTGAATGGGTAGCATGTTTAAAATGTTATTCCACTGATTTGTGGCAACTGTCAAAAAATCAACCCACACATCACTTGCTAGTCACAAAGAGAACACATGTTAAAAATAAATTTTATAAAAGGAATTTTTTTACAGAAGAATACCATCTAGTAAATGTTGAAGGAGTGGTAGGAATAAAGAATCACCATTTTACAGTCCAGTGAAATAGTTGATCTGGCACGGCTCATCAATGGATATTAAAACTCTGAGATGAGACAGAGGAGAAAGTAGATGGCTGAGTGGGACTAAACTGTAAACCCACAGATTTCTTGCTAGTCATATAACTAGCAGTGTTTTTTAAAACACAATCATCTTACTGCCTTTATTTACCATGTCAAGAGCCTCAGGAGATAAGAGGAATTCAAAGAGGAGGTGTGTGCTCCTACATAAACATTTCTACCCACCCCAGAGCCCCAAACCCAGGGCCCAAGCTTCTTTAGGGCAGGGCCTGTGTCACTCCACATGCCACCCGAGTATTCTCCTGCTGGTGTGGGTAGCAGCTTGCAATCTTTAACCTTACCAATAGAGCTTATAAGTAAGTTATGTTAGCTAATGAAAACAGCTTTATACAGAGCTTTATTTCCCCCACTGACTCTATTTTTACTTCCATTCAGTTCTCCTTTCACTCCTAGATTATTCAACTCAAATGTTATGCTTTCCTAAGCAACTCATTTCAATGGTTTCTTCTAGTCCTGACTGTTTCTTGTCACTTTCATCATATGATGAATCAATAGTCGTGCTCGCTTCGGCAGCACATATACTAAAATTGGAATCAATAGTCTGGGCTCTGCAGAAGCCATTGGTGAGGAAAGAGCTTCTTCGCCAGCCCAATCCGGCCACCCATCCTCTCTGTAAACTGTCAGGGGGCGAACCTGGAGCATGGATTAATATCACTTTCAGTTATAAAACCACCTGGTGCATAGGTTTCTGCAAAAAGGAAGAAAACAGCATTCAGTTGGAAAACAACTCAGAGGAAACTGGGAATTCATTGCCTGCAAAGGAGTCATCCAGTCGTAGGCATCCTGATGATTAAACCCTCTGCAAGGAGCATTGTCTAAACTCGGTCTTTCCTTTTTCTCCGCTTCTTCTTTTCTGTTTACTCTTAAAAGGAAAAGCAAAAATCTATTTCCTTCCTAAGCAGAGAGTTTATCGTGGGTAATAGGGGCTTTTGAGTTTTCAGCGTAGCTGGACCCTAGATTGCATGGGGACTTGCTTGTAAGTGATACCATTTTAAAAACGAATGAAACTTCACAGCAAAGCAATGTAACATCCAAGAACACAGCAGAGAGGCCTCATGAACCACATTCCTTCCTTCTCAGGCCAGCCTTGGGAATACACCTCCCAGACTGGCAGCCTGGCTTTTGATTAGAAATTTTAACATAGAAATTAAAATAAAGAAAATATTTTTGGAACTCCCTTTTTTTGTAACACAATTGCTTTATGGATTTAGAGAAAATGGACTAAGAGTGGTTTTGGTATTTCTGTTTATGTCACAGCTAGAAGGCAATTTTGTATGGTCCTGACAGTTTCCCCAGCCCCTGACTCATTTTTCCTCTTGTTCTCCCACTTTTTATCTTCATAAACTCCACACTTTAAATATTGATTGTTAAGCATGTACCATATTGTAAGTAATAGTCCAGATGGCCTTAGGGTTTTCTTTGAGATTTACAAAATAGCCCTGTCTGATCGTCCTCATGGATGGATAGATTGGGAAGTCCAGCTAGTGAGGTCTGGGCATAGTTAGAGGTGAGGTGAAAGGATCTACCAGATGGGTCCTCTGAGGTTCCACTCTCAGAATCAAGGCCCAGAATTAGAGGTGCGGTATCCAGTCTCAGTAAGACAGTCCAACATGATCAGCCCAGAATGGGGAGCCAAGAGGTCAAATCATCAAGTGCAGTCAGAGCCCAGCTGAGGCCTGGAGAAGCTCCCTGGTCATGGTTTGTCTTCCAGAGGTGTTTAATGTGGTGATGATGGCCTTGTGCCTAAATGAGTGACTGATGAAAAAGGCTAAGGGAAGGGGACACTTTCAAGTACCCAACCGGTTTTGGAGACCTGCCAAACCCCGGGAGAATATGCAAATGAACAATGACCAATCCCTAGATGCTCATAGAGCTCTGACCCATTGGCTCTGAAGAAATAGGCCCAGAGTGGCAAGACCTGGTCAATAATTGTCCTCTTCCCTATGTTTTGTCTTCCTTTTCCAACTCAGTACCAATCAGAGAAAGTCAAATATGGTCCTCCAACCATGCACATAAGATGCAATGCTTCTAGTTAGCCCGCTTCCAGGTTCCCCAACAGCATCCAGTCAGAGCACAGAAGCTTATCCTTTTCACTCCAAGGCTTTCCCGCTCCTCTGCCTGTCTATGAGTCTCTGCCAAATGCAAGTGACGAGGGCTAATTCCCCTGCTACACAACAAGCTGAACAAACAGCCTGGGTGTCCCGCTTTGGATAGTCTGTTTATTTCCACAGATGTATAATAGACATATGAAGACTCGTTATTTACAAAAGCATCCCAGAACCTACACATCTGAATAATGCTGCCCTCTTCAAGTATTCTCTTTGGAGAATTCAGATATATTTCAATGATACTGTACTGTAATTACTCAAAATATTTTTGGCATTCTTTTTTTGTAAGCATTGAATTTATAGCCAAGATAGGGTCATAGGGTTGTATAGTGGACTCACTCTCTCTCTATCTCACCATACTTTGACAGTTTCATTTCTTCTCTCTCTCTCTCTCTCTCTCTCTCTCTCTCTCTCGTGCGCGCTCTCTCTCTCTCTCTCTCTCACACACACACACACACACACACACACACACACACACACCAGTATACCTCATTTCTGGCCAAGAATACGCCTTAATGGCAATATTCATCAACCCTGTCTCCAAAATGATTTTTAATTATTTTCCTAATCAGCCCACACCTCCACAAGAGTTTGTTATTTACCAAAATTATATTCCAAAAAGTGACTAAATGTTTTGCCATCCATTTGAGAGATTTGTCAGACTCTTCCTATCTTTGCATTTTGCAATTCAGGAGGACAAGGGAAAATATTTAATGCATTTTGCTTTGTCTCAAATGTTCCCTAAGTCCATTCTCCCCCGTGTTCTTCCACAGATGAGCGGCATCACCAGTGTGCATACCAGAGTGGGGAGGGTGGACGCTGCCTCACTGGCAAAGCAGTTGTGAGTTCTCACTCCCTCGGCATGCTCATGGAACAGGCTCCTTCGTGTTTGCTCTCATCAGTATCTGTGGCAGAGATCATTTTGGAAAATTATAAAACATGTGAGCAATTGCAAGCAATCATTTTGGCTTTCATTCTCATTGTGAATTTTTATGATAAAATGATACTTGTCCCTGTGCATCAGTGTTTTTGTTCACAAGGTTCAAATATCAGAATTCTGCCAAGTGGCTCTTTCAGTCTGGGTGAGCTTATAATGATTCTAGCTCTCGTAAAGGGACTGAAAAAGCAGCTCTGGGTCAGCAATGTTCCCTTTGTTGTAAGTCTGGCGTGCACTGACACAAATGGTAGGGACATGCTGGAGTGTTTATGATGTACTCAAGCTGTAGAGCTGAAAGCCCACTGAAGGACAATCGCTGGAAACAGTCTATAAACAATTTATCATAAACATATTCAAAATGGGCACTTTGCTTTGAAATGATAAAATCATTGACTTGTTTGGAATACCCGCACGGATCCTTGAAATTCTTCAGAAATTCTCTAAGTGGAATGCTATGTGGTTGGGGATGACTAGAGGGACATTTGAGCAGTTTTATTCTAATTTTTCACCCTGTACCGTCCATTGGGGATGAGTGAGCAGGAGTCTCCCCAGTCCTCCTCTTCTCCTTCTTGTAGCTCAAGAAATTTCCTATCTTTCTTAGTCCTTAAACAGCAATTACTCCTCAGGGACATGTTCATTGGCACTCCTTTCCTGTCTGTTCAAATGACTTTGAGGGAATGGAAGAAAAAAATCAAGGGGACTCTGAGTCTGGTGGTTGTCCCTTTGAACATTATCTCCGCACTGGGACGCCAAGATAATGAGAACAGGATGCTTCTGCTCCAATACACCCTGACTCAGGAATGGCAGCCATTATTCATGAACCCAGGCAGTTCCAGGGAAGAGGTCATCTCCTCAGTCTGCTGCCCTTTGGCCCTTTGCTGCCCCTAACCTGGGATTAGACACACTCCTCTCCTCTCCTGTAGCAATACGTGCTGATCTCCATCATAACACATCACTCTAATTGCTGGTGTATGCATTGGTTATCCATTCCTTAGGGCAGGGACTGCATCTTAGTATTCTGTATTACCTGCTGAACCAAGCAAACAATAATGAGACTTGACCAAAGCCCAAATTTGGTGCTAAGCATTTCAGGGAATCGGGAATAAAATATGTAAGTATATATATGTAGAATCGCATATATACATACATAGATATATTTAAATGACATGATTTAGATCCTCTAGGAATTATTGGTAGAAGAAATAAATCTGTGTGAAATAAAGCACATAGTGAAAGTATGTCACAAGACTACACAATCTTTTTTTTCTTTATTGGTTTTAGAGATTGTTTTTAATGATATTATAAATAGAGAACACCAGAAAATTTTACAAAGATTAGAATTCTGAGAGCTAATTTCTATTATTCTGCTTCCCATATTTAAATTTTATAAATATTCATTAGCTTTACAAGGGTATAATGTTATTTCTAAACTTATCTAATGATAAACACATTATTTCTTAATATTTACATTAAATATTGACTTATTTTTCTATTTAAGTCTGTAAAACTCTTAAATTTGTCCCGAAATGTTGCAATTCTTACCATTAACAATTATTCTTACATTTTACTCTTGTAATAAAAAAATAATGTATACTTCAATTGACTGATATAATTTTTTTGCTATCACATGGATGAATCTTTTTAGTTAACTTTATTTTTTAATATATTTTTATTAATTTCAGAGAGGAAGGGAGAGGGAGAGAGAGATACAAACATCAATGATGAGAGAGAATCATTGATTGGCTGCCTCCTGCACGCCCCCTACTGGGGATCAAGCCCACAACCCGGGCATGTGCTCTTGACCAGATTTGAACCTGGGACCTTTCAGTCCGCAGGCCGACGCCTATCCAAGCCAGCCAGGGCATAGTTAACTTTACTTTTAAGAGTATTACTGAAGTTCCCCATTCCCCCTTCCAAGCCCCCATCTACCCAGTCCCTTCACCATACTATTGTCTGTGTCCATGGGTTATACCTAAAAGTTCTTTGCTTATTCTCTGTCCCTCCCCTCCCCCCTTTCCTCTGAGATCCTCAGTCTGTTCTATGCTTCCATGCCTCTGGACCTATTTCATCCATTTATTTTGTTCATTAGATTCCACACATAAGTGAAATCATCTGATACTTGTCTTTCTCTGACTGGCTTATTTTGCTTAGCATAATACTCCCCAAGTCCCTCCATGCTGTCTTAAAGGGTAAGGCATCCTTCTTTTAATATATATATATATATATATATATATATAAAATTGATTTTTAGAAAGAAAGGAAGGGAGAGGGATAGAGACATAGAAACATCATGCATGCCCCTACTGGGGATGGAGCCTGCAAACCAGGTATATGCCCTGACCTGGAATGGAACCTTGACATCTTGGTTGCTGGGTCAACTCTCAATTGCTGAGCCACACAGGCCAGGAAGATCCTTCTTTTTTCCAATTGGCTCCTTGTGAGACTGAAAGCACTTAGATGTAAAAATTACTTCTAAAACTTAACACTTTTAACCCTGGCCAATGTTGCTCAGTGTTTGGAGTATTGGCCCACACACCTAAGGATTGTGGGTTCAAATCCCAGTCAAGGACATGTACCTGGGTTGCAAGTTCCATCCCAGCCCAGGTCGGGTGGGCATATGCAGGAGGCAACAGGTTAATCCGTCTCTCTCACACTGATGTTTCTCTCCTCTCTCTCCTCCCACCCTCCCTTCTACTCTCTCTAAAAACCAATGGAAAAAATATCCTTGGATGATGTTTAACAACAACAAAAACACACAACACTTTTAATCCATAGGTAATATATTATTAATACAATACAATGTGACTTTTTAAAATCACATTCTATTTCTCTCAGACAGAGGAGATTTCAGACACCCAAGGGCTTGGGAACTTTAGTAGTAGAACTTCCTATTGCTTCAGAAAACCTAGTATCTTGAAAATGTAGTAACTAACCATATTAGGGAGGTTTTGTCTATCTGTGGGCTTAATCTTATTCACTTCAACCTTTAACTCACTTGATTTCTCTGTATATAATTTGGATTAGAGCTCTAAATTTCCTTTCAGCTTTTAAGTACAATTATTTATTTTGATTTGCTTTGTTTCTCTTGATAGATAGGTAGATTGATTGATCAATAGATCAATCAATGTTTGAAAAAAAGGAAGAGAAAGAAAGAAAGAAAGAAAGAAAGAAAGAAAGAAAGAAAGAAAGAAATAAATAAATGTAGGTGTAGATATATAGCCTATATCATGGCAAATCACTCACATAGACTTCAACATGCATTTCCTAGGAATGAGGGCATTCTACAACATAATGAGATTTCCTTTATCATAGCTAAGAAGCATTAACATATATCATATAATATGCAGGCCTTATTTAAATTTCCCAATTTTCTCAAAATTGACTTTATTTTGTTCTTTCTCTCATCCAGCATCCAGTAAATATTCACATATTCTATTTGGTTGCTATATATTGTTGATCTTTTTACTATAATACAATTCTCAGTTCTCTTTCCTTTGTTTTATTGTTATTTTTTATTGACAGTTATCTTTCTGAAGAGTTCAGGGAAGTTCTTTTCCAGAATGTCCCACTGTATTGTTTTATATGCTTGTTTCTTTATGATTAGATTCAGGTTAAACTATTTGGTAAAATATTATATAAGAATACTATATAAGTTAACAAGTGATTTATTCATAGTGAAATAATTTTCATTTATTTTTAAGTATTTTCATCATAAATATAATCTAATGCTATAGCAGTAGAATCCTAATATATAAAGCGCCAGCGTCCGTCACGACCGAAACGTCAGGACAGACAACAGAACACCAGGCTAGGGTCCCGGCCGGTGCGGCGGAAGTCAGTCCTGGGTCCTGGTGGCCCGAAGTGGGAGTCAGTCCTGGGTCCTGGCAGCCCGCAGTGGGAGTCAGTCCTGGGTCCAGCAGCGTGGCAGGAGTCCTTCCTGGGTCCTGGCCAGCACTGCAGAAGTTGGTCCTGGATCCCAGAGGCCCATGGTGGGTGTTGGTTCTGGGTCGCAGTTGCCCGTGGTGGGAGTAGGTCCTGTGTCCCGGCCACCCACTGCGTGGCAGCAGGAGGGAGCTGTGGGCCCCAACCGCCTGTGGTGCAATGGCGGGAGGGAGCTGTGGGAATGGAACCATGCTGCCATTGAACTGGCCTCTGGGTCCCTCCCCGCACCCGCAGGCTCCATGCTGCAATCTGGGAATCTTAGTCCCGCCCCGCTCCCGCAAGCTCCAGGGAACCGGAACCATGCTGCGATCAGACTGGCCTCTTGGCCCCTCCCCGCCGGCCCACAGGCCCGGGGAACCAGAGCCATGCTGCAATGGGACTGGGCCCTACCCGAGGGGTCCCAGATTGTGAGAGTGTTCAGGCTAGGCTGAGAGACCCCCCCACACACACACCCAGAGTGCACGAATTTTCATGCAACGGGCCTCTAGTTGTAAAATAAAAAAGAAGGCAATCCTATTGTCTTAACTCACACAATAAAATTTTTATGTATTTTCAATACTTCCCCTATTATTATTTTTAACAGTTTTAATTATACTGCAACCTAACTTTGTGTTGTTTTTTTAATCATTATTGTTGAAAGTATTACATATGTACCTTTTGTCCCCCATTGACCTCTCCCAGCCTTTCCCCACCCCAGACCTTCACCACCTTATTGTCTGTGTCCATAGGTTATACATATATGCATATAAGTTCATTGGTTGATCTCTTCCCACCCAACCACCCTCGCCTGCATTCCCTCTGAGGTTTGATAGTCTGTTTGATGTTTCTATGACTCTGGGTCTATTTTTGTTTATCAGTTTATGTTGTTCATTAGATTCCATGAATGAGTGAGACCATGTGATGCTTATCTTTCTCTGACTGGCTTATTTCACTTAGCACAGGTTGTTTTTGACATAACATCACATTACATGCATTTTCAATCATACTATGAGCATCCAGTTGCAGTCAGCATCAAGCACTCTCTATTTACTATTTCTTTTCAAGTGTATGACAACTCCTTGAAGTAGGTTCTTTTATTATCCCCACTAGAGGCCTGGTGCATGGATTCATGCACTGGTGCGGTCCCTCAGCCTGGCCTGCGCCCTCTCGCAATCTGGGACCCTTCAGGGGATGTCAGACTGCTGGTTTTGGCCTGATCCCCATAGGCATTGGGCCAAAACCGGCAGTCTGACATCCCTCAAGGGATGTAGTAGTGCACGAAGTGGTACACGGCTGGGGAGGAGCCAGAGCCCAGGCCCGGCACTGCGCTGTTCCGCTCATCCAAGCTCCACTGTGCCTGCCGCTGCCACTACTTGATATGCTCGCTGAGCAGCACTCCCACTGTGGGAGCACACTGACCACCAAGGGGCAGCTCCTACGCTGAGCGTCTGCCCCCTGGTGATCCGTGTGCATCACAGCAACTCGTTGACCAGTTGTTTGGTCATTCGGTAGCTTGGTCACTTAGGCTTTTTTATATATAGATTTTAAAGTTAGGAAAACTGAGACTCCATCCCAAAGTTGGTAAGGGGTAGAGATTTGAACCCAAATGTATATGACTCCATTGCACCATCTGTCTTCTATCATTTTTATTTAATGTGCTTTGATTTATTCACTTCATGTAAACACACTAGTAGAGCTTATCAACTTAGGCCTTCCCAACTTTTCAGAATATTTTACAAGCCTTGCCTTTCTTGACCACTCCCTTTAAATTATGAGCATAGCTGCAGACTGGCTGCAGAGGCTAGTGCTTTCTACTTTCCCCCTAAGAACTTAATCTAAATTCTCAAAATCTATTTTCTTTCATCAAGGAGGCAATGTGATTTTTAGGTAAATGACAAAGTCATCCAGGAGACTGGGTAGGAGTGAGTAAACAAAATAAACCAGATGAGACAACAGCCAGGAGCCAAAGTCTCAAGTACTCCAGGCCACATTAGACTTTCCTAACGATGAAGAAATTCTGTCCTGGGCCCTGAAGGACCCTTCCCTTGATAGCAGCCTGGCTGTGGGTCATCTGTCTTTTCCTTGGCTCCACTGGAAGACTCTGAAATTTAAGCCATGCAAAATCATTCTGTTGTTAAAGGCTCCTGATCTATATACATCCCACTTTTTAGAAATGTGTCCTATGTCAAAGACCTGAGAAACATAAATTTTAATACTTCTAACTGCACTTTAATGTGGGTTAAACGCCCACATTTGTCTCATAGCCTGTGGTGCCAGCCTAGGAAGAGGCAGCAGTAGCAGCAGCCTTTGCCAGCCCAACATTTGGGAGGGCTCTGAGCACAGCAGGAAAGCTGAATGCATTTTAACTGCAGCCAAGTTAGTGGTTTAAACTTCATAAACATGTATTAAATGTTATGACTCTTATCTTAATGCCATGGCATTCCTACCTCAAAGAATAGTTATTAAAAAAAACATAATTCAGCAAATAGTTCTAAGAAGTTTTATTTTTTAAAGATAATTAATTATATTTAGTTGCTTGTCTTTTCTTTGACCTTTCCCTCTAGATCCATCCCCATAACACAGTCAGGATGGTCAATCTTTTACCAAATGGTTATGACAATATAACCTCCTTGTGATTAAAAATTAAAATGAGGTGCCATCTGGCATGGCTCAGTGGTTGAGCATCAACCTATGAACCAGGAAGTTATGGTTCAATCCCCAGTTAGGGCACATGCATGAGTTGCAGGCTCAATCCCCGGTGTGGGGCATGCAGGGACAATTGATCAATGATTCTCTCTCTTCATTGATGTTTCTATCTCTCTCTCCCGCTCTGAAATCAATAAAAATATATTTAAAAAAAATTAAAATGAAATAAAATAGAGTTCCCCATAGTTTTATACTTTTATTTGATTCTAAGATTGGAAATAATGATCAGGAATTACCTGGCTTTCTCTTATGATAATTTTCTTTCTTCAATGCTTGGTTTTAAGAATTAAAGAAAATATCAAGAGAGATTATTAACCCATGAAATTAACTACATTTGTTAAAGAGTGACCCAACCCTGGTCAGTTATTTCCCAATACTGTTTCTAAAGAGTCTAAAGGGCCTGTGTATTACCCAGCAGCATCAGTTATCTTCTGCCATGATGATGCTACATAAAAAATAAACACAAGATTTCAATGTCATATAATAATAAACATCTATAAATCCTGCATTTGGAGTGATTGGCTAGACAGTTGTTAATGCCAATCTTGGCTATGCATGTTTCCATACCTGGGGATCCATCGGCTGTCAGCTGATCTACTCTGCCCCTGACTGAGATGACTTGGCAACTTGGTTTTGTTTCACACGCCCCTCATTCTCTAGCAGGCATATTCTCAAGGCAAAGGCATGAGAAAGCAAGTCCCAATGTACAAGATCATCTCAAGTCTTTATGTTACATCTGCTGAGTTTGATGGGACAAAGTTAGTCACATGGTTGAGCCCATTTTCAAGGGGTAGAGCAGGTTACCCTAACCACAGTCAAAGGGCATTTCAATATTACATAGCAAAACAGAGTTAAAGGGAGGAGTAAAAACTTAGGCATACAATTTCAATATACCAGAGCAGAAATTCTATTCCCTATAGGGTTAAAGTCAGTATGAATTATATGCCAATAACTACTGTCCACTGCAGATTCAATAATGAGGCCAATTTTGCGGGGGGGGGGGGGCAGTCACCTGGGTAGCTGGTCTCAAAATCCAAGGTAGAAGAAAGAAATAATTTTCCCAGCTGCTGTGGCTCAGTGGCTGTGTGTTGACCTATAACCCATGAGGTCACGGTTCAATTCCCAGTCCAGGCACATGCCCAGGTTGCAGGTCAATCCCCAGTGTGGTGCGTGCAGGAGGCAGCCAATCAATAATTGTCTCTCGTCATTGATGTTTCTATCTCTCTCCCTCTCCCTTCATCTCTGAAATCAATAAAAACATATTTTTAAAACAAATAATTTGGCATGGAAAGATGTCCAGAAAGAGTTGATATTGTTAAGATGTCAATCCTTCCCCAACTGACCTGTAAAATTCAAAGTAATCCCAGTCAAAGTTCCAGCAAGCTGTTTTTATAGAAATTGTCAAGATAATTCCAAAATTTACATGGGAAAGCAAAGGAAATAGCAGTGAAAACAGTTTTGAAAGAGAACAAAGTATTTCAAGACTTAATATAAAGCTTCTGGGATCAAGAGTGCATGTATTGATGAAAGAGTAACATGCTAACCAATAGGATAAAACTGGATGCAAAGTAGATGCAAATACATGGCAACTTCATTAAAATTTTTCAAAAACTAGGAAACCAAGGAAATTCAATAGAGAAAGGATAATTTTTCAACAGATTGTGCTGAAATTTGGGCATTCATAGTAAAATTATGGGTCTTGACCCATACTTTACATCATATACAAAAATCAATTCAAAATGAAGCATATACTCACACACAAAGCCTAACAATATAAAATGTCTATACGAAAGTACAGAAAAAAAAATATCTTTGCATCCATGGATACAGCAAAAATTTCTTAACTGGAACACAAAAATAATAAACTAAGAAAGAAAAAAATGACAAAGAGGACTTTGTTAAAACTAAAAATTCTGCACTTTGACATGCACTGTTAAGTAAAGGGAAATGAGTAGGCAACCCATAGACTTGGGGAAAATGTTTTCAAAACACATCCTATCTAATAATAGGCAAACATGGTAATTGACCATACCTTCGCTACACCTCCCATTGGCTAATCAGCACGATATGCAAATTAACCACCAACAAAGATGGCGGCTAATTTGCATACTGCAGGCAGGGTGGGACAGCACCATCCCGCCTGCCCTGCCACCATCCCGGCCTGCTATCTGCGACCTGGGGTGGCGGGCATCCGTGTGCGACCCGACCCGGGGTGGCCGGGTGGTGCAGCAGCGATCGGCCAGCCCACCCGGCCTCCATCCGGGCATACTGTGTGCGACCCAATCCGGGGCGGCCGGGCAGGGCAGCAGTGATCGGCCAGCCAGCCCAGGCGTCCCATGTGCAACCTGCCCTGGGCGTCCTGCGTGTGACCTGACCCCGGGTGGCGCCCCAACTCCCGGATCTGCCCTGCCGTGTGCGTGACCCGGGGAGGCGGGGCAGGCACCGAGGGATCGGGCCTGCCATTTGCCACCCAGGGAGCGGGCCTAAGCCAGCAGGTGGTTATCTCCTGAGGGGTCCCAGATTGTGAGAGGGCACAAGTGGGGCTGAGGG
>NW_005871055.1:9567632-9634134 GCF_000147115.1 Myotis lucifugus
CCCCTGATTGCCCTGCGGCTCTGTGTGTGACAGGGTGCGGTGCCCCAACCCCCTGATCAGCCCTGCTCTGTGCCTGATAGGGGGGAGCTCCCCAACCCCCTGATCACCCTGCGCTCTGTGTGTGACCAGGGTGGCAGGGCCCCACCCCTTTGATTCGGCCCTGCTCTGTGGGGTGATAGAGGGCAGCGCCCCAACCCCCCCCCCCAACGGGCCCTGCTCTGTGTGTGACAGGGGGCGGTGCCCCAACTCCCCTATTGGCCCTACTCTGTGAGTGACAGGGGGAGCTCCTCAACCACCTGATCGGCCCTGCTCTGTGCATGAGAAGGGGGAGCTCCTCAAACCCCTGATCGGCCCTGCTCTGTGTGTGACAGGGTACAGAGCCCCAACCCCCTGATTGGCCCTGCTCTGTGCGTGACAGGGGGTGGTGCCGCAATTTCCCTATTGACCCTGCCTTGAGTGTGACAGGGGTGGTGCCCCAACCCCCCAATCAACCCTACCCTGAGCATGACTAGAGGTGGCATCGCAACCTCCCGATCCGCCCTGCTCTGTGCATGACAGGGGGCAGCGCCCCAACTCCCCAATTGGCCCTGCTCTGAGCCCGACCAGGGGCTGCACCTAGGGACTGGGCCTGCCCTCTGCCACCCGGGAGCAGGCCTAAGCCAGCAGGTCATTATCTCCTGAGGGGTCCCAGACTGCTAGAGGGCACAGGATGGGCTGAGGGACCCCCCCTCCCTACCGAGTGCACAAATTTTTGTGCACCGGGCCTCTAGTTTATTATAAAAGACTGGTATCCAAAAAATATAAAGAACTCTGTAAAGTAAGGATATACAAACTGGTAAAAATGAGCAAAATATTTGAACACTTCATGAAAGAAGATAGATGGCAAATCAACAAATGAAAAGATATTCAACATTGCTAGTCATTAGTGAAATGTAAATTAAAACCACAATAAAATACTAATACATATCTATTTGATAAATAAAATTTTAAAAACTGTCAAGATCAAGAACTAATAAGAATCTGGAGCAATTGGAACCCTCATAAATTGCTTGTAGTAATGAAAAATAGGACAGCCAATTTAGAAAACAGTTGACAGTTCTTTATAAAGTTAAATGTCATATGATGTAGCATTTGGGCATTTACCCAAGAAAAGTGAAAACATATGCCTGCACACAAAGCTGTATGTTAATGATTATAGCAGCTTTATTCATATCTCCAAAAACTATAAACAACCCAAATAACCACCACCTGGTAAATGGATAAATTGATACAATAAAATATGACTCAGAAATAAAAAGAAATTAATTAATTATAAAGGTAAGAATGTGGATAAACTCAAATGCATTATGCTAAGGGGAAAAAGTCAGACTTAAAAAGCTACCTTCCCTATCATTCCATTTAAATAACATGCTGGAAGCTAAAAAACTATGGGGATGGAGAGGGGTAATTGTTAGGAGCAGAGGGTAGGATGAGAGGCTTGACAATAAATGTACATGAGAGAAATTTTGGATGGATGGAAAATGTCCTATATCTCGATTGTAGCGATACTCACAAAACTGTATGTGTTTTCAGAATTCATAGAACTATACACCCCCCAAAAATGCTGAATTTTACCACATGTAAACTTTTCTCAGAAAACCTGACTTTAAAAAGAGGATGTTGCCCTGACCAGTTTGGCTCAGTGGATAGGGTATCGGCCTGCGGACTGTAGGGTCCCAGGTTCGATTCCAGTCAAGGGCATGTACCTTGGTTGTGGGCACATCCCCAGTAGGGAGTGTGCAGGAAGCAACTGAATCAATGTTTCTCTCTCATCGATGTTTCTAACTCTCTATCCCTCTCCATCTCCCTTCCTCTCTGTAAAAAATCAATAAAATATATTTTTTTTAAAAAAAAGAGGATGTTAGGGAAGCACAAAACAGAGCCATTTACACCATACATCAATAGGTGTATAGTTGTGGTCTCAGATCCAGCCACCAAGACCACTATGTGCTCATACTCTCTTAGTCTTTTCAGTTAACAACTATTGTCAAAAGAGACATCTTGAACTAAAAGCTTCAAAAATTTAATTTCTCCTTGACCCAGCTTCCATTTATAAAAAATTATTCTAAGGGGAGAACCTTAAATACTTTTTCTAAAAGAGACTTATTGGCCACAAAGTTCAAATTCTAAAACAAACAAACAAAAAAGGTAATATCCTTAATGCCAACCAATACTGCTGGCAATAGAAGATCTGAGGGTCAAAATATTAAATAAGCTTTGGTTCATCCATGCAATGAAATGGAACATTTTATTATATGGAAATGTGATCACCATATAGTAAGTTAAAAAACTGGATAAGACAGTACTAATGGTATGATCCCTCTTTTGAAATATGTGGGGAGAGAGAGAGAAAGACTGAAAGGGTCAATATGCCAAAATGCTAATGACAATTACTTTCTGAGAGTGAGATTGTGGGTAAAATTTTCCCTATATTTTCTAAATCTTTTAAGATAATATGTATTTATTTGATACTAAGAGACAAAATAACCTTTCAAGTTATTTTTAAAAGTCATCCATAGATTTTTTAAACCACAAGTCAATTCCATTACACTTGGTCCTCATGGATGTCTTAATATCTGTGTTAGTATTGATTAAGTCTGAACAGTCAAAAAGCTGCATCCTAAGGGTCTGTTGAGCTCCCAAGAGGAAGGAGGCATCCCACCCTGTTAGGAATCTGAGTCTTGCCATGTATCTGATCCTATTCGTGAAAAAAGTAAAGTTTTATTGGGGAAACCAGGTGCAAAGAGCTGTATTCATGAACCAAAACACTTCTGTTGTGGTAGAAAACTGATAAACTAGGTTTTAAAACTGGATACTGAATTGTTATGGAAGTGTTCTATTTGTGAGCAGCTAACAAGGAGTCAAGAGACGTGGGCAAGATCTGTGTGACCACAGGCAAGATTCTTACCTCTCTGGGTTTTATCTGAAAGATGAAGAGTTGAACCAGGAAGATTATTCTTGTGTTTGTTTGTTTTTTTCTTCTATCATGGGAAAGAGAAGTTGAGAGAATGGAAAGAGCAATAATGTATTTTCCTCTGGGATCTTGTATATCCTCTAAGGGGCTCTGTTGAGAGGAAAGTTGAGACCAGAAAATGACTGAGATTGCCTCAGGAGAGACTTTGAGATACTTTGTCTTTTGTGCACAGACAGTGCTACTGTGGGATGCATGTGACAAAATGCAATATTGGGCTCAGAGACTTTTCCCCACTTCTCAGGCAACCCAGCACTCCTCTGGCTTCCTGAGACCAGTGGCTCTGGGCTCTTTGGAGACAGCAGCCTGGTATGAACATCAGTATTTTCTTGATGTTCCCATCAACAAAGTCAACAGTTTCATTGTGTCTAAGGTTGTACAAATAATGCACTTGAGCAAGGGGCTGAGAAGGAGGGAAAGAGGAAAACCATGGAAGAAGGTATGTGGTGAATGAGGTTGATGGGTTCTTAAGAACATGTAAAGCAAACTGGGGAGTTCGCAAGATGGTGGCTGGCAAGATGGAGGTGAGGAAGAGGGTGTGAGTGAGTGAGGGGGTGAAAGGGACATGTGTGGACGTCTGGAGAGCGCCTCCTTTCCTTGCCTGTGTGTATGTGTTTGTGTGTGTGTGCGGGACAGTTAGATCCTGCAGGAGTAGCAGGGGCTGGCAAATCAGGCTCTCCTGGACAGGGAGCCCCTGCCACCGCTGCGGACACTCTCCAGGCTATGGGGCTCGGGCACGGAGCCCACGCCATCTTGAAGGGGAAAGTGGCCTCCACTAGTAACTCAGCCTCACCACCTCCCACTCTGGCCGTGGACACTGCCCGGGACCCTGCAGCCACTCCAGCCAAAGTCATGCTGCCTTGTCCGCATACCTCAGACCCAGGATGTCCACCTCCAAGGGTACATGGGCTTGGCAGCAGAAACTGGGACTTCCCTCACCCCAGCTGCTGGTCTCCAGACACCACGGTCACATAGTTCCAGTGCACGGGTCCCCTGAGACCACTGCCCTGGCGGGTATATCCTGGGTGCTTCTGTGAGCTGCTGGGCATGCATATACCCAAACAAGGGGCATGGCCCCTGCAGCAGAAAATGGGACTTCCTTCTCCCCAAGTGCTGACCTCTGGACACTGTGGTTGCACTGCTCCAGCACATGGGGCCCTGTGAGCCCACTGCCCCAGTGGGCAGCTCCTGGGGGCCTCTGTGAGCCACTGCTGGGCATGCACATACCTAAACAAGGATGAGCAGCAACCACAGCAGAAACTGGGATGTCCCCCTCCCCAGCTGCTAGCCTCCTGACACCATGGTCGCACCACTCCTACATGCGGGCCCCCCGAGCCCATTGCAATGGCAGGCAGCTCCTGGGTGCCTCTGTGAGCTGCTGCTGGACAGGCATGCATACCCAACCAAGGGCTTATGGTTCCTGCAGCAGAAATGGGTCTTCCACCTCCCTGGCTGCCAGCCTCCAGATGCCGTGGTCACGCCACTCCAGGATGTGGGCTTCACAAGCATATGGCCCTAGCAGGCAGCTCCTGGGTACCTCTGTGAGCTGCCACTGGGCATGTGCCTCTCCAACCAAGGACGCATGGCTCCTTCAGCAGGATCTATGACTTCCGTCTCTCAGCTGCCTGCTTCTGGAACCTTGGTGTGTTACTGAGGACTCACGTCCCTGGGCAAGGTCACCCTGTTTCAACCACAGACTCTGAGATTCCCACACCCCCCACTGCTGGCTTCTGGACTCCCTTGTGATTTTCAGAGAGAAATAACCTTGGCCAGAGTCGCACTGCCTCAACCGCAGAGTACGGGACAGCTGTCTCTCACTGACATGGTCTGTGGTATCCTTGTAGTGAGTTTCAGAGTGATGCTACCCCAGCAAGAGTCACACAACACTGGCCAAAGTCACACTACCTGAGCCTCAGGCCCCGAGACCTCTTCCTCCCAGACCGTGGACTCCGGGATCTCACAGTGAGCATGTACCAGTGAGACATCAGGCAGCCCTTTCCGCAAGAGCTGGAACCATGATCACATCCACAACAGCTTGCACAACAAGGCCGGGAGTGAGTCACATTGCCAGACAACCCATGACAAGACTTCATCCACAAATGAGAAACTAACATTCCAGACCCAACTACATCAGGAGAACCCAAATAGCAAAAGTAGGGAGCTCCATTAGAAAACCAAGCTCAGAAGAACTGAGAAATTGCAACACTGTGTCCCCAAAATCACCAACTACATAGGACCACCCCCAAAAGAACCTGGGTAGCAAAGCAGTTGGATCTAAGACATAGAAACAAATAAAATGGTACAGCAAAAAATAGGGAGAAAAAGAAACCATCCCCAAAGGAGCAGGGGAGTGGAATCACCAGAAAAGGAATTAAATGAAATAGAGGCAAGTGAGAAACCAAGATGGTGGCATAGGTAAACACCTGAAATTGCTGCCTTGCACAACCACTTCAAAAATACAACTAAAAGACAAAATGGACATCATCCAGAACCACAGGAAGGCTGGCTGAGTGGAAATTCTACAACTAGAAGGAAAGAGAAAAGCACACTGAGACTCAGAGGAGGTGTGGAAGTAAAGTGCAGAGGCACGGAGGCCCACGCGGAAAGGGCTGGCAACTGAGGACGCGGTTGTCTTTTTTAATCAGGAGGGAGACACAAGCTCCCGACTGATCTGAACTCCAGTTCCGGGCGAGTCTCTGGGGACCCAGACTCATACAGGGAGAAACTGGACTGTCTGGCAGTGGGCAGAACTCGAGGGTGGCTTTCTCTCAGAGGTGCTTGCAGCGATTACTGCAGGACACTGAGACCTGGGGCCTCTTAGGGCAGGACTGAGGATCAGCCATAGCTGTTCGCTCCACCCTGTTGATTCCCTGAGACCCCAACCACCCAAGCTGTGCACAGAGGCTTTTGCATATGAATGTCCTGGCCCTTTGCAATCTAAAATTAGCTAACAAATTGCAGCTTGGTCAGAGAGGCCCAGAACATCCAAAAGAAGGCCCAAGGCCCCACAGCAGCTTGCATTGCTTCACAGCTGGGCCTCATCTGGGCACCTCCAAACCCCAAACAAAGAAAAGGAATCTGCAGATCTCTCCATAGCTCCTGCTGGGTAGCCTCAGGCAGAGGCTAAATTAGCACCTCCTTAGAGATCCAAGAGCCAGTGTACCCAGTGGTCACAGTGGGACCATCCAGATTACAAATCCTCAGATCCATAAGGGACACACTCAGGGGGCAGACTCAGTGAGCACCAAAGCCCCACTGAAGCAAGTCTTGCCCCAGAAGGGTGTCTCCAGCACAGAAGTTCTCCCACCATAGACATAGCTGATTCTCACAGCCAATTGGCCTGGAGGTCAATTCCTCCCACTGATACCAACAACAATCAAGGCTTAACTACAACAACACCATGCACAAAGCCCACAAAAGGGTGCACCAAGAGTGTCCACCTCAGGTAACTGGGGAGGCTGAGCCACTGGGCCCTATAGGACACTTAGCACAGAAAGCCACTCTATCAACACAGGGAAGCATAAAAAATGCAGAGACAAAGAAACAGGTCACAAATGACAGAAATGGAGGAAAGCAAGCTACTAGATATAGAGTTCAAAACCACGGTTATAAGGTTTTTCAAGAATTTTCTAGAAACCACCAATAAATTTAGTGAGACCCTCGATAAATCTAGTGAGACCCTTGAGGATATGTAAAAGGACCAACTAGAAATTAAGCATACACTGATCGAAATAAAGAATATCATTCAGAGATCCAACAGCAGACTAGAGGATCGCAAGAATCAAGTCAAAGATTTGAAACATGAAGAAGCAAAAAACACCCAACCAGAAAAGCAAAAAGAAAAAAGAATCCAAAAATATGAAGATAGTGTAAGGAGCCTCTGGGACAACTTCAAGCGTACCAACATCCAAATTATGGGCGTGCCAGAAGAAGAGAGAGTGCAAGATATTGAAAACCTATTTGAAGAAATAATGACAGCAAACTTCCCCTACCTGGTGAAAGAAATAGACTTACAAGTCCAGGAAGTCCAGAGAACCCCAAACAAAAGGAATCCAAAGAGGACCACATCAAGACACATCATAATTAAAATGCCAAGAGCAAAAGACAAAGAGAGAATCTTAAAAGCAGCAAGAGAAAAACAGTTAGTTACCTACAAGGGAGTACCCATAAGATTGTCAGATGATTTCTCAACAGAAACTGTGTAGGCCAGAAGGGAGTGGCAAGAAATATTCAAAGTGATGAATAGCAAGAACCTACAACCAAGATTACTTTACCCAGCAAAGCTATCATTCAGAATTGAAGGTCAGATAAAGCACTTTACAGATAAGAAAAAGCTAAAGGAGTTCATCACCACCAAACCAGTATTATATGAAATGCTGAAAGGTATTCTTTAAGAAGAGGAAGAAGAAGAAAAAGGTAAAGATAAAAATTATGAACAACAAATACATATCTATCAACAAGTGAATCTAAAAATCAAGTGAATAAATAATCTGATGAACAGAATTAACTGGTGAATATAATAGAATCAGAGGCATAGAAAGGGAGTGGACTGACAGTTCTCGGAGGGAAAGGGGTGTGGGGCGTGCGGGAAGAGACTGGACAAAAATCGTACATCTTGGATGAGGACAGTGGGGGAGGGGGAGTAAGGGTAGAGGGTGGGGTGAGAACCGGGTGGAGGGGAGCTATGGGGGGGAAAAAGAGGAACAACTGTAATAATCTGAACAATAAAGATTTAATTAAAAAATAAATAAAATATTTTTAAAAAATAGAGGCAAGTAACGAATCACAGAAAGAATTCAGAGTAATGGATAGAAATTTTTGAAATTATGACAGAAAATATGACAGAAAACTTCCCTGTTGTTGGGGGAAAAAAACCATGCAAGTCCAAGAAGCACACAGAGTCCCAAAAAGACTCACACCAAGGCACATCATAATTAAACTGGCAAACACCAATGATAAAATAATAATCTTAAAGGCTGCCAGTGAGAGACAGAAAGTTACCTACAAGGGATCTCCCATTAGACTATCAACTGATTTCTCAATAGAAACACATCAGGCCAGAAGGGAATGGAATGAAATATACAAAGTGATGCAAACCAAGGGACTGAATCCAAGAATACTTGGATTATACCCAGCAAGGCTACCATTCAAAACTGAAGGGGAAATAAGAAGCTTCATAGACAAAAAAAAAAAAAAAAAGACTAAGGGAGTTTATTACTACCAAGCCAGCAATGCAAGAAATGTTAAAGAGATTGCTGTAAAAAGAAGAAATAGAAAAGAAAGAAGGAACACAGGCATAAAGAATAAAAATGGCTACAAACAAGTACTTATCAATAATAACATTAAATGCAAATGGACTAAATGCTCTAATCAAAAGACATAGGGTAGCTGAATGGATAAGAAAACATGACCCATATATTTGCTGTCTACAAGAGACCCACCTCAGAACAAAGGACTCACACAGACTGATAGTAAAGAAATGGAAAAATTTTTTTCAGGCAAATGGAAATGAAAAAAAGCTGGGGTAGCAATACTTATATCTGACAAATTAGATCTCAAAGTGAAGGCCATAAGAAGAGATGAGGAAGGCCACTTCATAATACTAAAGGGAGCAATTCAATAAGAGAATATAATTCTGGTAAACATATGTGCATACAATGCAGGATCACCCAAATACATTAAAAAAAATTACGGAAGATATCAAGGGAGAGATTGACAGCAATACAGTCATTGCAGGGAACTTTAATACCCCATTGACACCACTGGATAAATCCTCTGTACAAAAGAATCAGCAAAGAAACTTCAATCCTAAATGACTCACTAGATCAGATGGACTTAATTGGCATCTTCAGAATATTTCATCCCAAAGCAACACATTCTTCTCAAGTGCACACAGGACATTTTCATAGATAGACCACATATTCGGACACAGGCAAAGTCTCTTCAAATTCAAGATGCTAAAAATCATAATAAGCACCTTCTCAGATCACAATGGCATAAAATTAGACATCAACTACAATTATAACAGGGGGAAAAATCAAGCACTTGGAGGCTAAATAGCATGCTATTAAACAATGATTGGATTACCAAAGAGATCAAAGAAGAAATAAAAAGCAACCTGGACACAAATGACAATGAAAACTCAACAATCCAAGATCTATGGGACTCAGTGAAAGCAGTCTTGAGAGGGAAGTTCATAGCATTACAGGAGTACCTCAAAAAACAAGAAAAAATGTAATAAATTATCTAACCCTGCAACTTAAATAATTGAAAAGAGAGCAACAAGGAAATTTCAGAGTAAGTAGAAGGAAGGAAATAATAAAGATTAGAGCAGAAATAAGCAACTTAGAGACAAATAAAAATAAAAATAAATAAATAAATAATTCAATAAAACCTAGAGCTGGTACTTTGAAAGGATAAACAAAATTGATGAACCTCTAGCCAGGCTCACCAAGAAACAAAGAGAGAGGACCCAAATTAACAAAATTAGAAATGAAAGAGGTGAAGTAACAACTGACCCCACAGACATACAAAGAATTGTAAAAAAAAAAGTACTACAAACAATTCTACTTGAACAAAATGAACAACCTAGATGAAATGGACATATTCCTAGAAAAATCCAATCTTCCAAAACTCAAAAAACCTGAATAGGCCAATAACTACTGATGAAATTGAACCAGTAATAAAAAAAACTCCCAGCAAACAAAAGCCCTGGGCCTGATGGCTTCACAGGGGAGTTTTACCAAACAATCAAAGAAGAACTAAAACCTATCCTCCTCAGACTCTTCCAAAAAAATTCAAGAGGAAGGAACACTTCCAAGATCTTTCTGTGAAGCCAGAATTACCCTAATTCCAAAACCAGATAAAGACAGCACAATGAAAAAGAATTACAGGCCAATACGGCTCATGAACATAGATGCTAAAATCCTCAACAAAATTCTAGCATATCAGATCCAGATATGATATATATATATAGATTCAATGCAATCCCCATTGTGGATCCACCATCCTTGCATCCACGGAATAAATACCACTCATTCATGGTGTATGATATGTCTAATGTAATCCGTGGATCCACAAGTCAATAAACGTGATACATCACATAAACAAAATTAGAGACAAACATCACATAGTCATATCAATTGATGCAGAAAAGGCATTTGACAAAAATCCAACACTCTTTCTTGATAAAAACTCTGAGCAAAGTGGGTATGGAGGGATCATACCTCAACATAATCAAAGCCTTTTATGACAAACCTACAGCCATCATCATAATCAATGGGCAAAAACTAAAACCATTTCCCCTAAGAACAGGAACAAGACAGGGATGCCCACTTTCTTCACTCCTGTTCAACATGGTACTGGGAGTGCTAGCCATAGTGATCAGACAAGACGAAGAAATAAAAAGCATCCAAATTGGAAAAGAAGAAGTAAAATTGTCATTCTTCGCAGAAGACATGACATTGTACATAGAAAACCCTAAGGACTCCATCAAAAAACTATTAGACTTAATAAATGAATTTAGCAATGTAGCAGGATATAAAATTAACACTCAGAAATCTATGGCTTTTTTATACACCAATAAGGAACTCACAGAAAGAGAAACCAAAACCACAATCCCATTTACCACTGCAACAAAAAAATTAGGATACCTAGGAATAAACTTAAGTAAGAAGATAAAAGACCTGTGCTCTGAAAATTATAGACCATTGAAAAAAAGAGATAGAGGAAGGCATAAACAAGTGGAGGAATATACTATGCTCATGGATTGGTAGAACCAACATCATTAAAATGTCCATACTACCCAAAGCAATATATAGATTCAATGCAATCCCCATTAAAATACCAACGGCATATTTCACAGATCTAGAACAAACTCTCTGAAAATTCATATGGATAAAAAAAGATACCAAATAGCCACAGCAATCCTGAGAAAGAAGAGGAAAGTTGGAGGGATCACATTGCCAGATATCAAGCTTTATTACAAAGCCACTGTTTTTAAAACTGCCTGGTACTGGCATAAGAAAAGACATATAAACCAATGGAACAGAACAGAGAACCAAGAAATAGACCCAATTCATTATGCTCAATTAATATTTGACAAAGGAGGCAAGAGCATACAATGGAGTCAAGATAGTCTCTTCAATAAATGGTGTTGGGAAAATTGGACAGATACAGTTAAAAAAATGAAACTGGACCACAAACTTACACCATACACAAAAATAAACTCAAAATGGGTAAAGGACAAACATAAAAGGGAAAATCATAAAAATCTTAGCAGAATCTAGAGGTAGCAAAATATTAAACATATGTAGTAGCAATATGTCTACAGATACAACTCCTAGGACAATGGAAACTAAGGAGAAAATAAACAAATGGGACTACATCAAAATACAAAGCTTCTGCACAGCAAAAGAAACCATCAACAAAACAACAAGAAAGCCCACTGCATGGGAGAACATATTTGCCAATGTTATCTCTGATAAGGGTTTAATCTCCAACATTTATAGGGAACTCATACAACTTAACAAAAGGAAGATAAACAATCCAATAAAAAAATAGGCAATGGACCTAAATAGATACTCTTTGAAAGAGGGCATAAGGAAGGCCGAGAGACATATGAAAACATAATCAAAGTCACTAATCATCCAAGAGATGCAAATCAAAACAACAATGAGGTACCATCTCACACCTATCAGAATGGCTACCATCAACAAATCAACAAGTGACAAGTGCTGGCAAGGATTTAGGGGGAACGGAACCCTCTTGCACTGCTGGTGGGAATGCAGATTGGTGCAGCCACTGTGGAAGACAGTATGGAGTTTCCTCTAAAAGTTAAAAATGGAACTCCCATTTGACCCAGTGATCCCACTTCTAGGAATATATCTCAAGAAATCAGTAACACCAATCAGAAAGGATATATGTACCCCTATGTTTACAGCAGCACAATTCACCATAGCTAAGATCTGGAAACAGCCCAAGTGCCCATCAGCAGATGAGTGGATTAAAAAACTGTGGTACATCTACACAATGGAATACTAAGCTGCTCTAAAAAAAGAAGGAACTCTTACCATTTGCAACAGCATGGATGGACATGGAGAGCATTATGCTAAGCGAAATAAGCCAGTCAGTGAAAGATAAATATCTCATAATCTCACTCATATGTGGAATCTAATGAACAACATAAACTGAAGAGCTAAAATAGATCCAGAGACATAGAAGCATCGAACAGACCATGCAACCTCAAGTGGAAGGTAGGTGAGGGAGGAGTTTGTGGGGGAGGGTGCAGGGGGCAGTGAGAGATAAACCAAAAGACTTGTATGCATGCCTATAAGCATGAACCATGGACATAGTCAATAGTGGGGGGTGAGGGCATGAGCAGGTGGGGTGGGAACAAGCAGGGGAGCAGTCAATGGGGGAAAAGGATTCATATGTAATACTTTAAACAATAAAGATATTTTTTATAAGAAAGAACATGTAAGGCACTGTTTGATGACTTCTAGAAACATATAGGGAAGATGTTGCCTTATTCATAAGGGGTAAGAGTTGATGTGCCTCTGATACATCTCCATACATCAATAGGTGTACCAAGTGCTTGCTCTCTGAGCCTCCGGTAGTGTAGCTAACCTTCTCTTCTGTTTCCCATTAGAAAGGATAATTGCATGCAGTTAATTTCTCTGAGTTGGTTGGCCACAGGGTGAACATTCAACACCCCACACCTGCTCTCAGAATCTCTGGGTTGATAGAAGAATTGTTTACTTAGGAGATCATTATAAGTTGCTTGACACCAAATTGGATGGACTGCCTTGATCTGTATCCACAGTCCATATCTCAGGTTGTGTCTGTAGGAGGCTAATGATAGCTTACAGGGCTGCCCTTTTGGAAAAAATCAAGTCACATTCTAAATAGAGGAGAGTACTTAACCCTTAGAAATTACTGAAACAAATTCAGTAATGAAAGCCTCGAGTATGGTTGCTAACCACCATACAAGAACAGCCTGGAAAAAGCAGTGATCCCGCCCAGATTCCCATAGAGAGAGGTCAGGTCTAGTCTATCTGACTCCCATGTCCACCTTAACCACCAAAAATTCACCTTTCATTGAAACTTTATGACAGATAATTGGTGATAATACTAGGTGTGGAGAGTGGGGGTGCAATGGCTTCACTTCCTAAGCTTTCAGTTCCATTGGAAGGTGAATCAGCTGTGGTCCTACCCATCACAAGTGTCTCCTAATTCTAAAGGAACACCAGTTTTGTAAGTTTTGTATTCTCAGGACACCTTAGAGCAGTGGTTCTCAACCTTCTGGCCCTTTAAATACAGTTCCTCATGTTGTGACCCAACCATGAAATTATTTTCGTTGCTACTTCATAACTGTAATGTTGCTACTGTTATGAATCACAGTGTAAATATCTGATATGCAGGATGGTCTTAGGCAACCGCTGTGAAAGGGTCGTTTGACCGCCAATGGGGTCACAAACCACAGGTTGAGAACCACTGCCTTAGAGGTTTGGGAAAACAGAGAACCATAAACTGCCCGGGGAAGAAAGAAAATGAGAAGGTGATTGGTCCAACTGCTTTCTTTCATAGATGAATAAATAAGCCCTCAGGAGCTGGCTTCTCTCAAGTCTATAAAGCCACTCCGTAGCAAGTAGTGCCACTAATTAAACTTCCAGATACTCAGTTATTCTCTCCGTTACCCCAACTAGCTCCAGATCAAACTGAATATTTTGCATAAAAATTTTCCTAAGAAATACACAGATACTAGTAATATACACCCACATGTGCGCACATATACTAGTACACACAGCACACACAGAAAAAAATAAAATGCATCCCAATATTAAGCTATCCAAATCAATCCTTCTTCTATCGGAGTTGTTAAATAGAAGTAAACAGCACAAAAGAAAGAATTCTTAACAGCACAGGATCTGGAGTGAGACCATTGGGATGAGAAGTAATCTAAAGCTATTTGTGCCTCAGCTTCCTCATTTGAATAATAGGTATAATAATGATACTTATGAGATTGCTATAGGTAATTAATTGGTTACTAAATGTAAAACACTTAGAATAAGTCCTGGCATATAGTAAGTAATTAATAAAAATTCACGGTACACTCCCTGCATTGTCCTGAGCTGGCAGCATTACAATACCTCGCTCCCCCTCATTCCTGCAGATACTTTGTGGCTCTGTCCCTTTAGGTCAAAGTAGCATCAAATAATGCTATCGCAGTCATGTTGGAGGAAACTGGCCCTTTACCTTAAATAGCTTCTCTCCTATTCTGTATAAGATTAGTACTATCATTTTCAAAATTTTCTGTCTGAAAATTCCATTAAGCCGTTAATCAATTGATTAAAGGATTTGCGTTAAACAATGAAATTCAGCTTCCTGCTGTCCTTCCCGAGGGTGCCAAGGCCTCACTTCAGGTTGTCATGGGAAAATCAGAATATCAGATCATTTCTACAGATGTACTGAGTGACTGATGGGCTGGAACCTGCAAAGAAGCCAATGCTTATCATTCTCTTGGGTCTACATTTGGCCCCATGGTTTCACTCAAGTTGTCGGCCTGGTTTATATTTGTGACCTCTAGATAGGCTAAAAACTACAGCAACCAGAACTCAGGTTGAGCAACAGAAAACAACTGTGATCTGTTTATGATTTCTTTCTGTCAGTGTCTTAGGACTTGAGGGTGGTAAATTCTGAGAGATGCTGGAAGTTGAACTGGCAAGGGCTGGAGGGACATGAATAAAGCACTGACAGCATCTGCTACAGTTTATCCTGACTCCATGCAAATCCACACACATCCCTTATAAATTAAATCTGTCTTGTCATGGATTCTTAATGGAATGGTTTTTGACAATTATGAAAAGAAAGAGAATTACAACAGAAGGGTCGGTGGGCTAAGCTATAGTCCCTACACAGAAGAGGGTCCCTAGGTTATAACTGATGTTGATAATCCTAGACCTTCATATCTGAGGGGTCTGAGATGCCTAAGTTTCTTTGCCTCAAAGACCCAAGCAGTTAAGCTGAATCTCATTCCAGAATAATCATCACATGGCTTCTGCAGTTGTCCATTCAGTTATTACCAGTTATGGAAGTACCTAGAGACATGCAAGTACATTCAACTACTTATTAGAGACTAGAGGCCTGGTGCACAAAATTCGTGCATGGGAGGGGGAGTCCCTCAGCCTGGCCTGCAACCTCTCACAATCCAGGACCCCTCAGGGGATGTCCGACTGCCAGTTTAGGCCTGATCCCGCAGGGGCATCCCTCTCGCAATCCGGGACTGCTGGCTCCTAACTGCTCGCCTGCCTGCCTGCCTGCCTGCCTGCCTGATCACCTCTAACCACTCTGCATGCCTGCCTCATTGTCCCTAACCACTCTGCCTGCCTGATCACCCCTAACTGCCTCTGTTTCAGACTCCTGCTGTTGCAACTTCATCTGAAAGGTCATCCAGAACGTCGTTAGGCTGTCTGGTCTAATTAGCATATTATACTTTTATTATTATAGATGTTGGGATTCAAAATCGAGCATTCTTCCCCTTTCCAGAACATGGAGGATTATGATACAATTGACAGTAAGACTCCAACATACAGTGTCAGAGTATATAAATTTGCATTAATAGCCCTGGCTTGTGTGGTTCAGTTGGTTGGAGTGTTGTCCCATGCACTGAAGGGTTGCTGCTATGAGTCCCTGTAGGGGTATGAACCAGAGACAACTTGATGTTTCTTTTTCACATATATGTCTCTCTCTCTCTCTCTCTCTCTCTCTCTCTCTCAAATAAAATTTTAAAAAACATGTACTCCAGTGAGGATTTTAAAAAATAAGAAGCAAATAAATTTGCATTTAATTTGGACATCATGGAGGCAACAAAACAAAGCAAAAACCTATGCAGCATGTTCTTCATTGTAGATACTAGTTTCCCACATGCCTGAGTTCGCATGAGGATTCACAGCTACAAGTAAGAACAACTACCAGTACTCTTCTTTCTCTGACTGGCTTATTTCACATAGCATAATAATCTCCAGATCCCTCCATGCTATCTCAAGGGGTAAGAAATCCTTCTTTTTTATAGCTGCATATTATTCCATTGCATAAATGTACCAGAGCTTTTTTATCACATGATCTCACTTATATGTGGAATCTAATGGACAAAATAAACCAATAAAAAAACTAGATCTAGAGGCATGGAAATCTGGCACAGACTGACGAATATCAGAGGGAAGGGGGGAGGGGGAGCAGGCAGAGACTAACCAAAGAACTTATATGCATATATGCATAATCCATGGACACAGACAATAGTGTGGTGAAGGCCTGGGGGGAGGACTGGGTAGAGGGGTACTATGGGGGGGAAATGGGGGACATCTGAAATACTCTCAACAATAAATAAAAAGAACAACTACCGGGAATTAAGCCTCCAGCAGGGATTAGAGACTATACTTGGCACTCTCTTAGGCTTTTTTATAATCTCTTCCCTCCATACCTCACCCTTATCCTAAGGGATTAAAAGTGTCTAGCCACATGTTTACTCCAGAATTGATTGTGAAATTAGATCAATCAAATGTCAATTTCCCCTGTGTAGCATCATTCAACAGGTTTATGATTCAAGCATGCCTGAAGTTCATCCTGCAAAGGGAAAAAAAAATAAGGAGGATAAATCTTCTGAAGCAAAGAAGCCTTATAGAGGACACAAAAGGAATTTCAAATACAAATGTCTCAGAGGCCAGTCAAGTATCATAAAAAGAGGACAGCAGGCCCAGTGCAAGACAATAGGGAGAAGTGAGGATTGCGGTGAATAGGCGAGCACATTTCCTGTCTAAAAGCAGCACCTGCTACTCAATTCAACCAATTATTACCATTTGGGAATGTGGGCCCATTGCTTCCAGAGCTTCCAAGTTTCAATAAAATGGAAAAATATGTATTTTTATAGGTAATTTTCCAATTTTTAAATTTCAGTAGCTCATTTGTAATTATTTAAAATTACTATGCAGCCAAAACCGGTTTGGCTCAGTGGATAGAGCGTCGGCCTGCAGACTGAAAGGTCCCAGGTTCGATTCCGGTCAAGGGCATGTACCTGGGTTGTGGGCACATCCCCAGTGGGAGATGTGCAGGAGGCAGCTGATCGATGTCTCTCTCATCGATGTTTCTAACTCTCTATCTCTCTCCCTTCCTCTCTGTAAAAAATCAATAAAATATATTTAAAAAAAAATAAATAAACATTTAAAAAAAATAAAAAAATAAATAAATAAAAAAAAATAAAATAAAATAAAATTACTATGCAGGCTAATTTGTTACTCTTACCTTAATGTTTGTAAGACTAATTGCCACTGGAAGTGGGGTTCTGCCTGGGATTGACCATGAGTGACAGAAGTAGGACCAATAAGTGGAAATTACAGAGAACAAAACCTTGATCCAAAAATAAAAATAAAAATCTAATAATATTATTCAAAGAGAGAATAGCCTGCTGTAAAAGGGTGAGTTGTTCACTTCAAGTGTCAATTGGATGATCTCTGCCAGAATAGTGAAAAGGAGATCCAGGAAACAGATGGATGTGATTTTAGACTTTATATCTATCTCCCTGCCATACTGAGCTTCTTTGAATCAATACCATTGTTTCCTTCATTAATATTGCAATTCAAGCTGGATTCGACATTCAGAGTGAGCCTTTGGTTTTGCTCACTGTATCACACATAAAGCACATGCGTGTCTCTTCTAGTCTATATGTAGGATGTTATTGGGATGTCTTTTCAAAAGAAAATGTTTCTAAGGGTGTTTACGACTATTTTATACTTCTTATCTCATAGGCTTGCCTTACCCTGAGCTGCCTATGTTTCCCCAAACCCACCCAACAAGGCTCAACTTCGTTTAGCTGTGTCTCTGCTGGTATTTTGTGTGTGTGTGTGTGTGTGTGTGTGTGTGTGCGTGCGTGTGTGTGTGTAAATAAATGCACACAGACTCTGATAATTTACACATGTTCAGAAGTGACCATAAGGAGAAACTAATACTTATATAAAAATTGCTATAAATCTGGGGTCTGGAAATGAATAGTTTCTCTTGCTCTGAATATAGGTTTATAGTTGTGAATATGCAAAACACAGAGTTTATTCTTGTATTATTACTTAGTGTATTATTTTCCATATGAAAAACTGTAAACCTACTTTTGCCCAACCCTGTATTTGCCATTATTGGTATTT
This sequence comes from Myotis lucifugus, assembly GCF_000147115.1. Taxonomy (NCBI): domain Eukaryota; kingdom Metazoa; phylum Chordata; class Mammalia; order Chiroptera; family Vespertilionidae; genus Myotis; species Myotis lucifugus. The sequence goes on from NW_005871055.1 coordinate 9,585,834, forward strand.
TCTGTACTTTTGAAAACATTGAATATATCAGTACCATACAAAAGCAAGTGAACATCTAAGCAAAAATAATTTGGCCAGTTAAACTAGATACACCAATTAATTCAATGAAAAAATAAGCCAGACACTTAGCTTTGGCCTCACATAAAGGCATTCAAGACACCAACATCTGTTTTATTTTTGACAGCAGTGTCTGGTCCTCATATATCCATCTAACACTTTCAGCAAATCTCAACTTCAGTATGAAACTTGCCCACATCTTTAGATCTACAAAGGAAAGATTTTAAACATTATTCTGAAAATGCTTTTCCTCCCTTGAGAAAATGAAGAAGAATTTTTAAAAAGAAAAAACTGCTTTATATTAAACTGCTTATTTTAGCCACAAACATAAAGCCCTAGCCTTTGGCAGATGTTGAAATGTTCTGATTTGGAACGTCTTTATTGCTTGGTTCTTGGCCTGGAGCCTCATCACACTAAAGAATTGATTCAAATATTCTGTTTTTCAAATTATTTGTTTGCAAAGTCTAATCTGGGAGTGGAACTAATGTTACTATTAAGGTCCTTTTATGTGTAAGATTTGTACAAAGCATTTAACATATATTATCTTATTTAATTCTAACAGCAACCTAGTGAGGTGAGCACTATTATTCACATGAGAAAGTAGGCTCAGTGGTATAAGAATCAGACTGGGCCCCAGGCCTCAGGTCAGCTAAGTTCAAGGTCCATACACTTCTTTCAGCATCACAGAAAAGCAATGAGGGAAAGGAAAAGAGGAACCCCTTATAAATTTAGGTGACCCAAAGTTAAACTCCAGGAAATCATTTATGAAACTATCTTTTTGGGTCATAATTCCAGCTATACATTAAATTAAATTGTAGGGAGACATGAGAACAAACTTCTGATGGTAAGCCTCAAAGTAAATCTGTAAGAAAGTCATTAAATCTTTATATCATGGATTGCACTAGCTACTGACTTTGACTTTCAGCTGTTAATTGATCATTAACAAATAATTTCTGGGCCATGTGTTCCTATCAGCTTTAAAGAAGCTTTGGGGTTTTCCCCCCTGACTTTCACAACCTGGGAATGCCTTCTCTGATAACCCCATTAAAGCACTCAAAGTATGCCCACTTTAGGGTAGATATCCTAATTCTGTATTTATTTTCTCCCTGGTGTTTAAATAGTATATTACATCAACATTTCCTCAAGAGAATTTTTAGTGCTTTCAACTAAAAATTTCTTAGTGAGAACTGCATTCGGTTCAGCTTTCTGTGTTCCTTTCTCTTCCCTAGTTTAGTGTATCGAATAATCCTTTTGCATCAGCATTTATGCAGCAAATAATTTTTTTACTGTCATCCAACAGGCACATTTGGATTTACTATTTCACTTGAACAGTTGGTGTTTACTGGCAGCAACAAGAACAAAATTTATAGCAGCAAATGGAAGCTGAATTTGAATGCTGGCTTTGACTGAAGAACTTTGTGTTTGCCATGTCCTAATTGTGAAAACAATATGTCCAAGATTTTGCAGTCATCAGCATTCTAATGTAACGATTTCCATCTGGTCAAAGGAAGAAATTCAGAACCTCTATCTCCTTAAATTTAATTTCACTCCAATGCAAAGGTAATGGCTTAGGAGAATGTTGGAAGACAAGAGAAATTCAGGCTAAATACATTCTGAAAAGTGTCTGTAACATCCAATTATCCAGAGTATAATTTTCCTGAAGAGCAACAGGGGTAGAGAGAGAATTTGCCACAGTCTTCTAAATGGAAGCAGCTCCAACTGGAGCAAGATGACAGGATTACTTTGAGGTGAGAGAAGATAAAGAAAGCAGGATGATTTGCAGGGCGTTCCAATGAGAGGTAATGAGGAGTTAGAGCTCCATAGAAACAAAGCAATTGGAGAATAATACCGAGGCAATCGAAGTCAACAAAAGTGGTAATAAGAGGTGGTTTAACATCCCATCTCCTCCTTTCTGGCATTAAGAGTTTGGCACTGGTTGTTGAAATATGAAACTCATGATGCCTTCACACTCTCCCAGTGACCTTCTGCACTCATTCTTATGGAGTTGAACTCAAAAGAAATAATATCATAATATTATAAATGCTTGGTTTGCATTTTTCATATTCATTGATTCAACAAATATTTATTAGGTACTACATTGTATATCAGAAATGGCATTAGGTGCTGAGGATATGGGTAATGACTATTTCTTGGCTGTTTATTATAGGTAATTAAATGAGAAATATAAAATATACATAGAATGGTCCTAACTTTGAGATATTGCAACTCAAACTACCCACAGAGAAGACTTTTCTATATATTAATTTTTTCTTCATATTTATCTTTTTCTTCCTGAAATGACAATGGAAAGGAAAAAGAATTCTAGAAATTACTCTATGGTTGCCCTTTACTTTAAGGAATAAGTCAGCTTTTGTCAGGAAGAGGATTCTATCCATGATAGCACAGTTTCTAAACAGCAACAGCCTTACAGACACATCAGCTTTCAGAATGGAGGCCAGTGACCTGTACATGGTAGGCATCCAATGAATAGGCCAGAGGAAGCTGGACTAGATTATTAGAAGCTTTGAAATCATGGCTCTAAATAGTGGTTCTCAACCTTGGCTGCACATTAGAATCACCTGAGAATCTTTTTTAAAATTCTGATTTCTGGGCCTCATCCTCCAGAAATTCTGTTTCTTTGTTATGGGGGGAGGCCACAACATTAGTAACAAAGAAACAGAATTTCCAGAGGATGAGTCCCAGAAATCAGAATTTTAAAGATTCCCCGGTGATTTTAATGTGCAGCCAAGGTTGAGAACCACTGCTCTAAATGATCTTTAAGGGCAGCAATATGAGACAGAAACTGTGACAAAGTTGCCTCCCTCTTCAGATATACACCAATCTTCAGAGTCTGCCCAGCATGTGGCCTTTAGTAGTGGGCAGTAGAGTCTTGGTGGTCCTGCCCCCACTCACACACAGACCATAGGTTCTGTGACAGAACTGCCACTCCATCCTCTGCTTCCATCATTCCCATTCTCTGTTGGAAATTCAAGCTATGAAGTCATAAAACCCAAGAGAGAAAAGGGTCAACTATTGTACTCACTCCACTACATAGTCCTAGTTCATTCCAGTCTTGCCGATTCTTGCAGAAAGATATACTAGTAAATGTGCTTACTTGTGAGCCATTCTTCATCCAGAACCACCAAACACTAACTCTCTCATGCTGCTATCTCTAAAGTCTAGGGCTGTTTCATCCACATGAACTCATGCCTTAGGCAATTTTATTTTTTTCTGACTTGTCTCTATTCCCATCCTAGTGGTGAATTCTGTCTTTGGGATCTCAACTCCCTCTTCTGTCACCCTCTCTAATGAGAGCATCCCCAATCTATTCAACAAGTATTAAGAATATCAAACTTGAAAGGGAAGGCAACTCTGCTGGTATGTACATATAACAGGATATTAAAATTAGACGTTTCCTCTTGCTTTATGTTAGCTGAGGCCCTAGAGCTAAGAATAAATGTTATTAATGGCCATCTATTCTAAAAAACATATAACTTATTAAGGGGCAATCAAAATATGGTCCAGGAACTCTTAGTCCTTCTTTAATCTCAGGTATATAACAGGAGATCTGTGAATTGATGAGATCAAGAATTTCATCAGGAATGGTTTTTAGGCTGCTGAAATGTGCCCTCTTCCCTTGCCCATGTTCCCCCTCATCTTAAGCAAGTGAGAGGGGGCTTCAAAGAGGCATTTGAAGAGCTGACCTGTGTAGAGTGTATTGGTTTCTTATTGCTGCTATAACAAATGACCACAAACTTAACAGCAAAAAATTCATTAACTCACAGTTACTATAGGTCAGAAGTCCTGTGACTCAGCTAGTTTCTTTGCTTCAGGCCTCACAAGGCTGAAATGAAGGTGTTGGCTGGGCTATGTTCCCTCAGGAAGTTCTAGGGGAGAATCTGTTTCCAGCTTTATTAAGGTTGGCAGAATTCAGTTCCATTCAGCTGTTGGATTGAGGTCCCTACTTCCTTGCTGGTTATCAACTAGGAACCACTCTTGGCTCCTAGTGGCCTCTCTCTGGTTCTTGCACAATGGTCCCTCCAGCTCAGAGCCAGCCAGGGCACATGCAATCCTTCTCAGGCGATGTTACCACTCTGACTTTAGCCAGGAAATGCTCTTGCTTTTAAAGGCTCATGTAATCATTTTGAACCCATTCTCATAACTACTCATCTCACAATCTGTAACCTTAATCATATCTACGAAATCCCTTTGTCACATATTGTAAACTAGTTGCCGGTCCCAGGGATTAAAGCATGGACATCTTTGGAGGGGACATTATTCCGCCTACCACATAGAAATGGCACCTGAAAAAGTCAGTATCCTGTGGCAGCAGAGTGAGGAAGGAGGCAATAGCTGGAGCATGTACTTCCACTGATGATACAGCTTGTTTCCCCTGAGGACTCCAGGGAAGGGATTTGGACTTGGTTAGCCTTGAATGGTGCTCCACCCAAGAAGACCATCAGGAGCAACAGGCAAACCCAGCAGAACAAAGTCAGAGGTGGACTACCAAAAGCCAGGGGCTAAGGGAAAGTAATAGCAGCCAGCTGGAAGAGACATCTGTATTGGAAACCTGCAGTGGGAGTCCCCAGTGGCCAGTGGAGGTGTTTCTGAGGAACTTTAAAGGTGCCCCATGAGAGCCCTAGCTGGTTTGGCTCAATGGATAGAGTGTCAGCCTGTGGACTGAAGGGTCCCAGGTTCTATTCCAGTCAAGGGCACATGCCAGTATTGTGGGCTCAATCCCTAGGAGAGGGCATGCAGGAGGCAGCCAATCAATGATTCTCTCTCATTCCTCTATCTCTCTCCCCCTCTCCCTTTCTCTCTGAAATCAATAAAAATATATTTTTAAAAAGATACCCCATGAGAGAAAACACCAGCCTACAAACAACTCCACACCCAGAAAACTCTCAAATTACAAGCTTACCTTTCTTTCCTACTGTTGTTTCAATATTGGAGTATGCAAAGGCACCAAAAAGAATCAAAGAGTAGTAGGAAAGCAAGATGGAGTGTGATAAGACTCCCCATGCCTGCTTCCTCCTTATAGGTCTCAGTCTGAGGCAGGTTTGAGCTGGGGAGGGAGAAAACTGAATCTAGTGAGAGTTGAAGCTCTCATATTAGACTGAACTGGACTTTAAAAATCTCAAAACACAAAGGATCTGTTAATACCGAGAGCAGTATAGAAGTTATGGATCTGCCTAGGATCCCCAAATAGAAAAACTTCATCAGTCAGTTGTAATTAGAATAATGTTGCTTTCTGCTTGTTTTCTTTTGTTTAATGGACCAGGTACATAAATGAACCAGCTCTTCTTTAGCAGCCTCTCAGTTCTGATTACCAACAGTTATCTCAGAGGAAGAGCCATGAAACTCCATTCATAGGAACTCCAACCCTTGTTGAATGAGGTGTTTGGTTACAGCTTAATAATTGCAATTGCAAAGCTAGAATATTGAGCATTATGTGATATATGATTTATGTAAATAATCCTTGTTGCTACCATATTAAACAAAGGAAGTTCTCGAAGAATTAACATTATAAAGAATATTTGCTTAGTTAAGAAGGGCTAATATTTTTCATCTATGATCCATGAGCTAACTTTTCCTTGATGCCACAGAAAGAGCATTAGATTGTCTTGAATGGGGTTTTCTGCTAAATATACACATGGACAGATCATTTCACCTCTTTGAACCTCAATTTTTCATATGTAAAATGGTTGAGAGGAATATCTGTCCTGCCCATGTCATAGTATTATAAGGAGAATCAAATGTCATAATGGTCATGAAAACATATTTATTAATTATAATTTGTCTATATGATAAGGTATTATCAGTAAATGATTATTTATGTATATTCCATACTAGGTTAGGCAGACTTGATGAGAATGATGGGAAGGAGAGAGATTCTGCTTTTTTGCTCTATTCCTTTTATATATTTTGAATTAATATCATATGCATACATTATGCATTCAAGCAAATAAAATTTTAAAATAATTTTGGAAATTGTAAAAATAAGATGTTTATTCTTAATAAACTGAACATAATCTAATCTAAAAAATAACTTTTTAGGATCTTTGATGGTTTAGGATTAAATAAGATGATTTAGTTGATGCAACTGGCACAGAACTTGACAGAGTAGTTGTTCAGAAAGTTGTAGTGCCCTTTCTCTTGAGGTCATCAACTCCCAGGGAATTAGCTATATATATATATATATATATATATATATATATATATATATATATATATATAGAGAGAGAGAGAGAGAGAGAGAGAGAGAGAGAGAGAGAGAGATGTAGTTAATGGGATGCCAGATATTAAAAGTTTATTGGATTTTACTGGGATGTTGGACACAGATGGTAAGGGGGAATGCCAGAAAGTTGATGAATCATCTGTAAAGTAGTGGAAAAGGTAAGTGAAGCCAGAAGCAGGCTAGAGAGGGCAGGGAAACAAACAGACCCAGAGAAAGGAAACTGCGCTCATTGTATCACGTAACCTGCTCTGCAGTTGCTGATGTTTCCAGAATATTAAGTGCATTTTGCAAATTGGAGTTATTTTCATATTCATGGAATTAAATGCTCATTAAACAGCAGATAGTATAAAATCTCATTAGCTAGATGTGGGATTTCAAATGTATGATTTCTCTTCATTTTGTGGTGAGGAACAGCGAGTCTATAAATCAGAACACTTTATGGGAAGCTGTGACACGTAGCCCTAATGCCAGGATTGGTAATCTGATAGCATAGTTATTAAAAATGAAGATCCCTGAAAGATTACAATTCCTATTAGCAGGAATGCCCAATGCAACAAGAAACTATGTCTCCCTTTTTGTTTTAAGGTAGTTGTATCAATTCTGCTACTCTGTTAAAAAAGCAAGCACCCAGAATGAGATTTAGCAGGCAGAGTGAAAACAAAACAAAACTGGGAAGAACCAGATCATGCAGAAACTGCCAGCAGTGTTAAAGGATTATTACTATTGTTGAGATGGCTATGAGACAATTTAGAATCTTACTGCTCAAAGTGTGGCTCTCAAACAGCAGCAGCAGCAGCAGCAGCAGCAGGTGGGAACTTGTTCCCAATGCAGAATCTTGGGCCCTCCCCCAAGACCTACTGAATCAGAACCTCGTGTTGCACAGCATCCTCATATAATTTCTATGAACATTAAAATTTGAGAAGCACTGATTTGAATGTATCAATGTCCTTTAAGTAAAAAGATACTCTCAGAAAGAAGAAATGGTAATCTTTAGATTGTTCCTTGAGAATAATTAATTAGTAAATAAATTCAATAAAAAATATAACATAGAGACACTTTTCTTGAGGAAAAGCTTTGGGACAGTAGAATCATTTGGGGGTCGTGAGAATTGAAAAAAAGAAAATAGTAAAAGGATAAGCTAAAAGATGGAGGCTCGAAATCTTGGCAACTGAATGAATGTAGAGTCCAGTGAAGACTGAAGGCTCCCTATTCTGGTGATGAGAAGAATGAGGAGGCTCTTAGTTAAAGAAGGAAATCTACTAGGGAGATGTTAATGAAATGAAGCCGCCATTTACAGTACAGGATATTAAAACCTAGGACTTTTTTTTTTTTGAAAGGGAGAGAGAAAAAAACATTGATATGAAAGTGAACATCAATCTGCTGCCTCCTGCATGCCCCTTACCAGGAATCGAGCCCACAACCACAGTTGGCAACCTTTCAGTACACAGGATGACACCCAGCCAACTGAGCAACCACAGCCAAAGCATTAGGACCTTTTTTATGGGATCGTCTGTTCTTTAAATCAGTTGCTTTTCCCCAACATGAACTCTTGATTTAAAAGACTTCTCTCTGGAGAAGTGTCTATTTAGGTCCTCTGCCCATTTTTTAATTGGATTGTTTGTCTTCCTTTTGTTGAGTTGTATGAGAACTCTATATATTTGGGAAATTAACCCCTTATCAGATGTATTTCTGGCAAATATGTTATCCCATATAGTAGTTTACCTTTTCATTTTGATGCTGGTTTCTTTTGCTGTGCAGAAGCTTTTAGTTTGATGTAGTCCCATTTGTTTACTTTTTCATTTGTTTCTCTTGCCCTAGGGCCTAGGGCAGTGGTCGGCAAACCACAGCTCTTGAGCCACATGCGGCTCTTTGGCCCCTTGAGTGTGGCTCTTCCACAAAATACCACGTGCAGGCGCGCACGTACAGTGCCATTGAAACTTCGTGGCCCATGCCCAGAAGTCGGGTTTTCTGCCTGGGAGAGTCTATTTTGAAGAAGTGGCGTTAAAAGAAGTGGGGGGTGTCGGTTGGGCCGCAGAATACTCAGCGCAGGGTGGGGGGGGGCCATGCGCAATTCATGCATGAGTTGAGGATGGGAGAGTTGGAAGGGGTCAACCTCAGCGAACGTACCTCAATCAGATTGAGGACATTTTTAGCAAAGGCCAATTTAGGAATACCCTAATTAAGTTAATAACGATGTACCTACCTATATAGTTTAAGTTTAAAAAATTTGGCTCTCAAAAGAAATTTCAATCGTTGTACTGTTGATATTTGGCTCTGTTGACTAATGAGTTTGCTGACCACTGGCCTAGGGCCTAGGGCCTAGGGCCTCAGCGATGTATCAGTAAAAATTCTGCAGCCCAAGATGTCTGATATTTTGCTGCCTATGGTTTCTTCTAGAATTTTTATAGTTTCACGACTTAAGTATTTTATCCATTTTGAATTTATTCTTGGGTATGGTGTAAGTTGGTGGTCTAGTTTCATTTTTTGCATGTACCTGTCCAATTTTCCCAACAACATTTATTGAAGAGACTGTTTTTACTCCATTGCATGCACTTGCCTCCTTTGTCAAATATTAATTGACCATAATGGCTTGGGTCGATTTCTGGAGTCTCTATTCTGTTCCCTTGATCTATATGCCTGTTCTTGTGCCAGTACCATGCTGTTTTGATTACAATGGCTTTATAGTATAACTTGATATCTGGTATTGTGATCCCTCCAACTTTGTTCTTCTTTTTCTTTTTTTATACATTTTATTGATTTTTTACAGAGAGGAAGGGAGAGGGATAGAGAGGTGGAAACATCGATGAGAGAGAAAAACATCCATCAGCTGCCTCCTGCACACCCCCTACTGGGGATGTGCCCGCAACCAAGGTACATGCCCTTCACCAGAATCAAACCTGGGACCCTTAAGTCCGCAGGCCGACGCTCTATCCACTGAGCCAAACCGGTTAAGGCTGTTCTTCTTTTTCAATATTTCTGTGGCTATTCAGAGTCTTTTATGGTTCCATATAAATTTTTAGAGTATTTATTCTAGATCTGTGAAATATGCTGTTGGTATTTTAATAAGGATTGCATAAATCTATAAATTGCTTTGGGTAGTATGGACATTTTCAAGATGTTAATTCTACTAATCTATAAAATACAAATGACCAAGAGACATATGAAAAATGCTCAGCGTCACTAATGATCCTAGAGATATAAATTAAAAGGACAATGAGGTATCACCTCCCACTTGTCAGAAAGGCTACCACCAATAAATCAACAAACAACAAGGGCTGGCAAGGATGTGGAGAAAAAGGACCCCTAGTACACTGTTGGTGGGAATGGAGGCTGGTGCAGCCATTACAGAAGACAGTGTGGAATTTCCTCAAAAAATTAAAAATGGAACTGCCATTTGACCCAGTGATCCTACTTTTAGGAATATATCCTAATAAGCCAGAAACACCAATCAGAAATAATATATGCACCCTGTGTTCATAGCACATTATTTACAATAGCTAAGATTTGGAAACAGCCTAAGTGCCCATCAGTAGATGAATGGATAAAAAGCTGTGGTACATTTATACAATGGAATACTATGCAGCTATGAAAAAGAAGGATCTCTTAGCCTTTGACATAGCATAGAGGGACCTATAGGGTATTATGCTAAGTGAAATAAACCAGTCAGAGAAAGATAAGTATCACATTATCTCACTTATATGTGGAGTCTAATGAACAAAATAAACGAATAAACAAATAGATCCAGAGACATGGAAGCACACAACAGACTGAGGAATCTCAGAAAGAAGGGGAAGAGAGGGCAGGAAGGGATTAACCAAAGAACTTATATACATATATGCATAACCCCTGGGAACAGACAATAGTGGCATAGGACTAGGGAGGGGCGGTCTGGGGTTAGAGTGGAGGAGGCCCAAGCGGGGGAGGGGAGGAGGACATATGCAATACTTTAAACAATAAAGATAAATTTAAAAATATGTATAAAAATAAGACTTCTTTTATTCCCCATTTTTTAAGCAAGAATATTTTCCCCATTTTTATTCATCAAAGTGCTGTTGACCAGTGTGAGATAATATGTATTACCACTAAGTTTGCTATAATTCCAGATAAAAGTAAAGAAACTTGATAAGTTTCCCTTAATGGTTTTGATTAGAAAATAACTCAGGATTTACCCTAAGTGTGAACGTGAAGAAGAATTCATGGATAACCCAAGTGAAAGTTCCCAGGGCTTCAGGGGAAGAAGAAGAACTGAGAACAACAATGGGAGCAAAATTACGGTTTACTGTTTCTGTGTGCACACTTCCCATTTTAAGAACACAGTAAAAGGAAACAGGAACTAGCATATATACATGGGAATGCTCAGACCAGACCACTTGGAAACAAACTGCAAAAACAGTAGACATTGGCAGGCAGCTGGTGAGGTTTATTTTTTACAATCTTGGTAATAAATAAATAAATTCTGAAATATCACTTCCAATGTGGAAGACTGTCATTTTAACTTCAGGGGACCAAGTTATACTCCATTATGATAAATAATTTACCTTATTTTTATTTTATTTTTAAATTAAATTCATTGGGGTGACATTGGTTACTAGGATCATATCAGTTTCCAGTGTGGGTTTCTATGTTACAAGATCTGTATAATGCACCATGTGCCCACCACCCAAAGTCAAATCTTCTCCTGTCACCTCATATTAGGACCCTCTTCTCCCTGTACCCCCTTCCCTCTGACAACCACCACACTGCTGTCTGTGTCCATGAGTTTCAGTTTTATATCCCACATATGAGTGAAATCATACAGTTCTTAGCTTTTTCTGACTCACTTATTTTCTGACTCACTTATTAGCTTAATATTCTCAAGGTCCATCCATGTTTTCACAAATAGTAGTATTTCATCTTTTCTTAGGGCTGAATAGTATTCCCTTCATCTTCTTTATCCCATCCCCTATCCCAGGACACTTTAGTTGTCTCCTGCTGATGGCAATGTAGACTCGTACAGCGACTATGGATAACAGTTTGGTGATTCCTCAAAAAATTAAGAATAGAGTTACCAGCAATCCCTCTGGTTATCTACCTGAAAATAATTTCTTTTAGAAAGTCTCCGTATGATAAACCAGACTATCAGAACACTAGCCAGCTTTACGTTACATTTTTGGTGATTTAAAGAATTTGCTACAACAAATGCCATTTCTGGTAGCTGAAATTTACTAATACTTACATGGAACCAGAGTCTTAACCAGTTAGCAGAGGTGAAAAGTCTTCCTCAGCATTTAGCTACAGAGATTTCTAGTGAGGTTTTCAATTAACAAAAATTAAGAAACTCTTTCTTAATGGGGTAACTTTTATAGGTATGTAAACTATATAAAAGAGAGTTCTGTGTTGGCAAGTTTGGAGAATAATATAACAGCTGTTATGTGTAGATGTTTGGGCTTGAACAGAGACAGAACAACTCTTTTTAAATCTCTGTTACACGTGTAGACCTGTGTGCAGTCACCCCAGAGTTCAGTCAGACTTGGGTTTCCATATGTTACAGCAACTGGGTGAATATGCAAGTGGTTCAATGTTAATAGGAATTAATATGCGGTTTAGTTACCAAGTTAGAACTGTTTCACATTAGACACGACTTTACAGCAGGCAGTTTTATAAGGAGAATGGAATGAATCGAATATAGTCACTTGAAGTAAAATATCTTTTATATTCTCTGTGTTCCCTCACAACTGATGACAGACCTAGAGAAGCATGCTAGAACAAGCAGACCAGAAAATTAGATTCTTGTTCTCACTTTGCGCAGTAGGCACTATTCAAAGGGTTAGCCTCAAATATCATTCTGTGTTTTCTGTTTTCTTTTCTTCCTTTCCTTTTTTATGTCAGCCAAACTTGGTAAGATCATTAAAAATGGGACTTTTGCAAATCTAATGACTAAATCAGGGAAAAATTGGACTGGAAAGATCCTTTGAATGAGTCAGATCTAGTGCTTTGTCTCCTGCTGCCTGAGGCCCAGGACTTGTGGAAATCAAACGCGGTATGTGTGAGAGCAACACTACAGTGCAGCAGGGACTTGTGGAAGGAGACAGACAGTTACTTTTATGAGTATGGCAGTAGACCACACAAGGTTAGTAGAAAGTGTTGTGGTTTGTTTTTTCAACCTCATAATAAATTATTTACTAATTTAGCTTTTAAAGTCTTAAAATAAATTCTATTCTCAAATCCACCCTAAATTCATCCTCTAAACATATCAGACTATTATTTCTTAATAGAAAGAAATAAGAGCTGGTCTCACAACCCTCTTTATAAAGCAAAACTTACTTTGTCACAAGAAATTTTTTAAGATAAAGAAAAATAACTCCCTAAAAAAGAAAATAACTAGAAAAAGTAAGCAAACAATTACATAAACCAGGATAGGGAACCCCTTTCTAAGTAACATAATGCCAGAAACCCTAAAATAAAGAATCATAGATTTGCTGTTATAAATTGTACAGATCTCCTCAGGTTTCCCTATATTCATCTGCAATATAATTTTAAGGCTATATTGTTCCATTATAGCAATCAATGTATCAAATTTTCTTAAATAATCCTCTACTGGATATTAGTATGTTTCTAATTTTCATTATAATAAATTTTCTATAAACATTTTAATCTAAATATTATGGTGTGCCCCTGTTTTTACATATGGAAATATTAGGTCCAGGAAGTTACCTATTTCTGTTCATTCTTATTTAATTTATGTTAAATAAGGAAAACTTGACAGAAAAAAATTTATTTAATAATTAGACTTTAATAACACTTCCAAACATACATCCTCAGTTTAAAAACACCACCAACAACAAACACACTTGATTGATCTATTAGCTACCTTTGTACAACATAATGATGAGGAAAATAAGATATTTTGGAGGGGGAGACCAGCAGTCTGACTCTGTACCTAGTTAATCAGTATCCCTAATGAACATTCTTGTTAGCCTATAGTCTAGTCACTAACCCTTCCTTAATTACCTGGTCTTACAAGACCTATTTACCTAAATACTTACATTTTACAGAGGCCATAAACCATGAACAATACACAACCCCTGGAGTGGGTTATCAGCGCTGGCACCAGTCCAGGCCTTTAGGTGTGGTCTCACATCCCCCATCCCAACACCCAGGGACAAAGAAACCAAAGGGTATAAAGAGAAAGCTTCCTCCATATTGGCTTGCTCTGGATTTGGAAACAGGCTCCCCTGAGTCACGATATTAGTACATCTGGAAATAAATGGGTTTTTCCTGTATCTCTGGGTACTCCTGTGTATTTTTCAGTCACCTGGTAAATTCTGTAACAATACCATCTTTTAGTAGCTTTAAACTGCAATCTTAGATATATAGATGATAGATAGATAGATGATAGATAGATAATAGGTAGATGATAGATAGATAATAGGTAGTCAACTTGAGCTGCATTAGCAAAATTAAACTCAGTGACTCAAACAACAGATATTTAGTGTCTCAAAGATCTAGAAGTTGGAAGTCCAATATTAAGGTGCCAGCATGATGTCTTCTTATAAGAGCACTAATGCCAAGATGGGGACCTCACATTCATGACCTCATCTGAACCTAATTACTTCCCAAAGGTCTCATCTCCAAACACCATCACATCAAGGTTTAGGACTTCAACATATGAATTTTGAGAGGGCACAATTAAGTCCATACAGGCACACACATACACACATACATATATTTAAAAGTCTCCAAAGTCAATTAACAAATGTTGATGCTTATTTTCTGAGTGGCAGAATTATAGAAAAATTTTTCTTTGTTTCTCTGTGTTTTTCAAGTTATTTTATTCACTGAGAATGTACTATATTTGTGTTTATAAAACACAGTTTTCAAAGGAAAGGAATATTTTAAATTCTGAAGTTCAGATGGTCAATTGATGTTTAACAGCAAAAGTTGGGGTGGTACATAGCCCATCACTAATTGAAAAAATAGTTTTGAATCTTACATTCTTTTAAATAAACTAATAAAAAGTTGATAAATTCTTCTGTACATGATCATAGTCACTATCACTCTTCATCTATTCTTTTTCAAAATAAGTATCAACACTTTAATCTCTTTTCCTCCAGTGTCCTATTTATTAATTTATATTGTAAAATTATTTTTGCTCTTTTCTGAATTTATGTTTTATCCCTGGGACTCCAAGGTGGAGTCAGAATGAGGTCTTGATCTCAGTTATTATCAAGAAGAATTCAGTGGAGGATCAATAGAGCAGTATCACAGCTCTTCTTCCTGTCATTCCACTGGTGAAATCTGGTAGAAAAAAAAGCAACAACAACAAAAGCTTCAAGGACTACCACAGTAGGGCAAAAATACATTTGAGGGAAAGCTAGTATAGTGTAAGGAAAGAAAGAGGCAGTCAAAGAGTTGATTGCCTTGGAAATATTGGAGGCTCTATCAACAGGAATAATGTTCAATTTTGCTACAGTAACATATAATCTCCAAATCTTAAATTGCTTACTTCTCACTCACTCATGCTATATGACCCATTATATAGAGGTCGGTTCTGCTCATCATAATCACTTAGGAATCCAAACTGAAGGAGCAATCACCATCTTAAATGTTTCCGGTTGTCATGCCTGAGGAAATAGAAACTCTTGAGGTTTCCACAATAATTAAATGCTCTAGTACTAGTATAGAAGTGACAAATATCATTTCTACTTGTAACCTATTGACTAAAACTATTTACATGATCCCACTCCACCTCTCAAGAACAAGGGGGAAGAAGGTCATCCTACCATAGGCCTAAAAAGAAAAAGACCTGGAAATGTTTTCCAAATAGCACTAATATCTACAAGAACAGTCTGGGCTGACTGGATATATGCAATCCCAAATATAACAAAATTTCCAACTCCCCCATTTGCAGTACCCCTGAGTTTCTGCCTCCAAGGCATACAAGTATGAAGTATATGCAAAGAGAAAATGCTGAACCTGGGAGGAAGGAATCTGGGTCCAGCCGTGACTAGCCAGACTCGTGGCCTTAGGCAAGTCACACATCATCTCAGCAGGCTATGATTTCCTCAGTCCCTCACATCTCTTCCTGCTCTAACTTGCTTTGATCCATAGGGACGTGCACTTGTGTAGTAGTTTCCCAGATTCTGGAAAGGGTGAGAGGCTGTGTACTACTTTTGTTTTTGTTTTTGTTTTTAAAATTAAATCTTTATTTTTGAAACTACTACATTTGTCCCTCCCCCCCCCCCACCATTGACCCTTCTAGCTGCCCCTGTCCCTCATCCCAGTCCTTCACCACCTTATTATCTGTGGCCATGGGTTATGCATACAAGTACTTTGGTTGATTTTTTACCAACTACCCACCCACCCACCACCCCCACCTTCCCTCTAAGATTCCACAGTCTGTTCCATGCTTCTATGTTTCTGGATCTATTTTGTTCATCAGTTTATTTTGTTCATTAAATTCCACATATGAGTGAGATCATGTGATACTTGTCTTTCTCTGACTGGCTTATTTCACTTAGCATAATACTCTCCAGGTTCCTCCATGTTGTCTCAGAGGGTGAGAGATCCTTCTTTTTTTTACTACTGCATAGTATTCCATGGTGTAAATGTACTATATCTTTTTTACCCATTCATCTACTGATGGGCATTTTGGCTGTATCCAGATCTTAGCTATTATAAATTGTGCTGCTATGAACATAAGGGTGCATACATTCTTTCTGATTGCTGTTTTGGCTCTCTTTAAAATATATTCCTAGAAGCAGGAGCAACAGGTCAAATGGCAGTTCCATTTTTAATTTTTTGAGGAAATTCCATACTGTTTTCCATAATGGCTGCACCAGTCTGCATTCCCACCAGCAGTGCACTAGGGTTCCCTTTACTCCACATCCTTGCCAGCACTTGTCATTTGTTGATTTGGTGATGGTAGCCATTCTGACAGGTGAGAGGACATACCTCGTTATCATTTTAATTTGCATCTCTCTGATGATCAGAGACTTTGAGCATGTTTTCATATGTCTCTTGGCCATCTATATGTCCCTTTTGGAGAAGTATCTATTTAGGTCCTTTGCCCATTTGTAATTGGATTGTCTTCCTTTTGTTAAGTTGTATGAGTTCCTTATATATTTTTTTTATATTAATACTTTATAAGATGTAACATTGCTAAACATGCTCTCCCTTTTCATTTTGTTGATGGTTTCTTTTGCTGTGCAGAATCTTTTTGTTTTGATGTAGTCCCATTTGTTCTGATTGCTGTTTTTTCTCCTTAGTTTCCTTTGCCCCATGAGATGTGTCCATAAACATATTGCTAAGAGAGATGTCAGAGATTTTGCCACCTATGGTTTCTTCTAGGCTTTTTATGGTTTCATGACTTACATTTAAGTCTTTTATCCTTTTGAGTATATTCTTGTGTATGGTGTAAGTTGATAGTCTAGTTTCATTTTTTTTTCTTTGCATGTATCTATCCAATTTTCCCAGCACCACTTATTGAAGAGACTGTCTTGACTCCACTGTGTGTTCTTGTCTCCTTTGTCAAATATTAATTGAACATAATGACTTAGCTCCATTTCTGAGGTCTCTGTTCTGTTCAATTGATCTATATGCCTGTTCTTGTGCCAGTACCAGGTTGTTTTGATTATAGTGGCTTTATAGTATAACTTGATATCTGGTATTGTGATTCCTCCAACTTTTTTCTTCTTTCTCAAGATTGCTGCAGCTATTTTGGGTATTTTTTGGTTCCACATACATTTATGGAGTATTTGTTCTAGATCTGTGAAATATGCTATTGGTATTTTAATAGGGATTGCATTGAATCTGTAGATTGTTTTGGGTACTATGGACATTTCAATGATGTTGATTCTACCAATCCATGAGCATGATATATTCTTCCGCTTGTTTATATCTTCTTCTTTCCCTTTTTTCAATGTCCTGTAATTTTCTGAGCACAAGTCTTTTACCTCCTTGGTTAAGTTTATTCCCAAATATCTTAATTTTTTGTTGCATGGAAAATGGGATTTTTTTTTAGTTTCTCTTTCTGAAAGTTCATTATTGGTGTATAAAATTGCTGTCAATTTCTGGGTGTTAATTTTGTATCCTGCTACATTGCAGAATTCCTTCATTAAATCCAGTAGTTTTTTTGGTGGAATCCTTAGAGTTTTCTATGTATAATATCATGTCATCTGTGAATAATAACAGTGTTACTTCCTCCTTTCCAATTTTGATGTATTTTATTTCTTCTTCTTGTCTGAATGCTGTGGCTAGGGCTTCCAGTACTATGCCGAATTAGAATGGTGAAAGCGAAAATCACTGTCTTATTCCTGTTCTTAGGGAAAATGGTTTAAATTTTTGCCCATTGAGTATGCTGTTGACTGTAGGTTTGTGGTATAAGGCCTTTATCATGTTGAGATTTGATCCATCTGCTCCTACTTTGTTGAGAGTTTTTATAAAAAATGGGTGTTGGGTTTTGTTGAATGCTTTTTCTGCATCGATTGATATGATCTTGTGATTTTTGTCTTTCAATTTGGTTATGTGATGTATCACATATTTATTGATTTGTGAATATTGTACTAGACTTGCATCCCTGGAATAAATCCCATTTGGTCATAGTGTATCACCTTTCTAATGTAATGCTGGATCTGATTTGCTAATATTTTATTGAGAATTTTAGCATTAATGTTTATCAGGGATATTGGCCTATAATTCTCTTTCTTTGTAATGCCTTTATCTGGTTTTGGAATTAGGATAATTCTGGCCTCATAAAAATAGCTTGGAAATATTAATTTCTCTGAGATTTTTTTAATAGTTTGAGGAGGACAATGAATTTATCAATTTTACCAACATTGTTCGGCTTATTGGCATATAGTTGTTCATAGTATTTTCTTACAATCCTTTGTATTTCTGTGGTGTCAGTTGTTACTTCACTGCTTTCATTTCTGATTTTATTTATTTGGATCCTCTCTCTTTGTTTCTTGATGAGTTCATCAATCTTGTTTATCTTTTCAATGAACCAGCTCTTGGTTTCATTGATTTTTTGAATTTTTCTTTTATTTCTTTTCCTTTTTTTTTCTTTAGCCTGTATGTCATTTATTTCTGCTCTAATCTTTATTATTTCCTTCCTTCTACTTACTCTGGAATTGTCTTGTTGTTCTCTTTCTAATTCTGTAAGTTGTAGGATTAAATAGTTTATTGTTCATTTTTCTTGTTTTTTGAGGTAGACCTGTAGTGCTATGAACTTCCCTCTCAGGACTGCTTTTGCTGTGTCACATAGATTTGGGGTATTTGTATGTTCATTTTCATTTGTTTCCAGAAATTTTTTTTCTTTCTTTCTTGATCTCATTGGTAACCCATTCATTGTTTAATAATATGCTATTTAGCCTTCATGTGTTTGAATGTTTTTGTGTGTTTTTTCTGTAGTTGATTTCTAATTTCATGCCATTGTGATATGAGAAGATGCTTGATATGATTTCAATCTTCTTGAACATGTAGAGACTTATTTTGTGTCCTAACATGTTGTCTATCTTTGAGACTAATACATATGCACTTGAGAAGACTGTATATTCTGCAGCTTTGGGGTGAAATGTTTTATACATGTCAATTAAATCCATCTGATCCAGTGTGTCATTTAGACACTCTGTTTCCTTGTTAATTTTTTGTCTGAAAGATCTATACTGTGAAATCAGCAAGATGTTAAAGTCCCCTACTATGATTGCATTGCTGTCGATCTCTTCTTTAAAGTCCTCTAGAAGTTTTTTTAATATATATTTAGGTTCTACTATATTGGGTGCATATATGTTTACTAGGGTTATATTTTCTTAATGGATCAATCCCTTTGGTATTATGTAGTGACCTTTATTGTCTCTTGTGATGGCCTTCATTTTGAAGTCTATTTTGTTAGATATGAATATTGCTACTCCAGCTTTTTTTTTTCCATTTGCATGGAAAAGTTTTTCCATCCCTTCACTCTAATCCTGTTCTGAGGTGGGCTTCTTGTAGACAGCATATAATTGGATCATATTTTTGTATCCATTCAGCTATCCTGTGTCTTTTTATTGGAGCATTTAATCCATTTACATTAAAGTTTATTATTGATAGGTACTTATTTATTGACATTTTAATTCTTTTTTTTAAAATATATTTTATTTATTTTTTACAGAGAGGAAGGGAGAGAGATAGAGAGTTAGAAACATCAATGAGAGAGAAACATTGATCAGCTGCCTCCTGCACACCTCCCACTGGGGATGTGCCCGCAACCAAGGTACATGCCCTTGACTGGAATCAAACCTGGGACCTTTCAGTCCACAGACGCTCTATGCACTGAGCCAAACCGGTTAGGGCCCATTTTAATTCTTAATGCCCATGTTTCTCTCTATATATTTCTTAGCATTTCTTGCAGTGATTTCTTGGTGATGATAAACTACTTTAGCCTTTTTTTGTCTGGGAGGCTCTTTATTTCACAATCCATTATTGAATGATAGCCTTGCTGGATATAGTAACCTTGGTTTCATATCCTTGCTTTTCATTACCTTGAATATTTCATGCCATCCCCTTCTGACTTGTAGGGTTTCTGACGAAAACTCAGCTGACAGCCTTATGGGAGCTCCTTTGTATGTAACAAATTATTTTTCTCTTGCTTCCTTTAAGATTCTCTCTTTGCCTTTAGTTTTTGGCATTTTAATTATGATGTGTCTGGGCATGGGCCTGTTTGGTTCTTCTTGCTTGGGACTCTCTGTGCCTCCTGAACTTGTATGACTTTTTCCTTCACCAGATTAGGGAAGTTTTCTGCCATTATTTCTTCAAACACATTCTCTATCCCTTGCTCACTTTTTTCCCTCTCTGCTACACCTATTATGCGAATATTGTTATGTTTCCTATTGTCCCACAGCTTCCTTGTACTGTCCTATTTTTGCATTGTTTTTTCTTTTTGGTCCTCTGATTGAGTGATTTTTTCTATGCTGTCTTCTAATTCACTGATCCGATCCTCAGCTTCCCCTAATCTGCTGTGTATTCCTTCCACTGTGTTCTTTATTAGTGCTATGTCATTCTTCATAGTTACTATATCTTATGCTGATAAGCATCCTTGCCATCATTATTCTGAACTGTATGTCTGATAAATTTCTTATCTTCATTTCATTAACTCTTCTTCTGGAGAATTCTCTTGTTCTTTCATTTGGAACTTGGTTTCTTTTTCTCCCAATTTTGGTACCTGTTTGATTTTGTGTCTGTGTATTAGGTAGACCTGCTTCGATTTCCAATCTCTAGTGCAAGACAATGTCAGATGCTATTTTTGACTGGTCCTAAGAACCCTATTTGGAGCTATCAAGAATCCACAGCTGTGGCTCCCTCTGCTGGGGCTGGGTGCCTTTGGAAAGGACCAAGATGTGCACTAGAGTCTGCTTTTCCTAGCCCTTGGCCCATAAGGAGAACAGGCAAAGACTCAAAGCCTCCAGAAAGCCTCCTCTGCCTGCAGTCTGATTGTTATCAGCCTGGAGTAGCCTCAGACTATCAACCACAAGGTGGGGTGAGAGGTCTTCTAACAGGGTGGGGGAACTTCCTTCCCCCCAGGCAAAAATAAACCTGAGCTGCATAAGGGAATGACTCAGCACAGTAAACTGGTGCCTGCCCTCCAAGCTCCAACTCCAGGGCCCCCAACCCTGGACTTTCCTCACACAGCTCCAGTCCACTCTGTCAACCCTCTGTCATAGCCTAAGGTGAGTGGCTGCACACGAAATTTTGTGTGTTGGCCCTTTAAGAGGGTGCCTGTATTTCCAGCCATCTCTCACTGGCAGACAACAACCTTGATGCTTTTCACAGCCAGATGTTCTATGGGCACCTTTCTCAGTTCTGGTGCTCTGGGCTTGGGAACCCAGATTGGGGTTTAGATCCCAGAGTTCTCAGTGGGAACCCCCATAGGTGAGAAATTATTCAGGAACTTCAGTTGCTGTCTTTGGGAGCCCAGCCCAAATCCATCTGGGAATCAGTCAGCAGTAGTCTCAGTACTTTCCCTCTCTCTCTCTCTTTGTATCTAGCAAAGGCTTCCATTTAACTAGAAAGACATGTTTTGTTTTGTTTTTTACTTAAATGTTACTTGAAAATACACAAGGGTTTAAATTAAGGGTAAATATTGCATTTTTCCAGTTTTTGCCAAAGTCCAAAATATTTGAAAACATAGGTCAAGAGGCCTTCTTAAAGCATCAAGCTTTCCCACCTATGGTTTGATTTGTGGATTACATGTAAGGCCCTTTAGTGTGTGGATATCATTATTAAAGAGCTACTGGCTATGCCTTTTCTTTCTCCAGGCAGAAATAGTGTGAGTCTAGGCAGCAGGTCCTACTTAGCGCTTGACCTTGGATATGTTCCCCAACTCCCCGGGTTTTAGTGAATGAGGATGGCAACCAGCTTAGCCCATAACTGAATGGGGAGATTTCATGCCTTGAGGCACACAAAGATTTTTGGGTCATATGCAGACATCTCAATTAATCATTTTTTAACAGTAAATGGGAGGAGGTGTGGAAGGTAGAATTATCTATATCCTTAACTTTATAGGAAATTCAAACACTGAACTACATTTTGCACAGCAATGTTTTCAGGACCATAGATAGACTCTACTTCTGCTGTTTGGCAAAATTCTCAGCAGACAGTGGAATAGGGAGAGATTCTCCTCATCTGAACTGTAGAGTGAACTCTGAGGGCAGAAGACTGCAATTGTTGCAGTGCTGAAGACTATACCCCATGAAATTCATGAGTTCCATGATTTCTTTTTTGGGGGGCTTACAATATGTGAATATATCCTAAGCATCAGATGAAGGAGAATAAGTTTTGTGTACAAGTGTGTGACTGCATATGTGTGTGTGAGCACCAGGGTTGAGAATGTATGAAGATGTAGAGATTAAGGCATAATTTTTGTGATATTCACAAACATGATGTCTAAGTATTTTTCCCTCTCCTTTTTTCTATAAGTGAGTATATGTGTATGTGTATGCGAGCTTAAGAATAAATAAAATATTCAACTAGGTACTAAGTCAATTTGAAGGTAATTCCAAATGAGGCCTGATGTTATATCTGCATGGAGTCAGTCTTTTTTTCCCCCACTGAATTGTTGGTCTGGAAAATGGAGTCATTACACCCAGCTGCTCCGGGGTTCCACACCTGTGAAGAGCTGCTTAGATGTTCTTGCTGGACTCTCCATACCCCAGGGCTCCTGTGTCTGTTGGTCTCACTCCCTGGGCCAGTCTCCTTCACTTACCTGAAGAGATTTGAAGTTATACCCCCTGGATTTTTTCTAGTTCCAGCCCTACCGTCACCCTATCTTCAAAATGTGCTATGCCATATTCTACCCTGGGCTTCAGTCAGTAAACTCTCAATGTCAAAGCCAAGCAAGCTGGCCATGCCACTAGCTGGATGACTTTCCCACATTCCACGTTCTTCTGAGACCAGGGGTCTTCTCCCTATTTTCAGCCTTTTAGGCTCTGGCTCACTGCAATGTGCTTTCCACCAAGATCCTTAAATTTTAATGTGCATGTTAAGCACCTGGGAGTCTTGTTAAAATGAAGATTCTCCTTCTATAAGTCTGTTGTGTGGCCTGAGATTTGGTATTTCTAAGAACTTCCCAGGCAAGGTAGATGCAGTCTGGTCTGGGACCACACCTTTAAGGCAAGCCTTGGAAGTACATCTCAGTCTGCAGCTGTTGGTACCTGGCAGGGTCATCCCATCAACCTCTAGTCAGCTCTGACTGCCTGCTATCTCTCAGGAGATGGGAAGAATCACATTAGAATGGGCTTTGGGAGAGGAAAAAGAAAGGAAAACATAGCTTTTTCCAATAAAGGTAAGAAACTAGTTAAAGGAAAGTAAGAAATGTCAAGTACTAAAATTGCAATTCCCTAGTTATATTCTATCTAGGAAATATTGGTCCTGTGAGATGTTAACAGTTGTGTGCAAAAGAGGTTTCTATGCTCAAATGAGTTCTGGAATCTAGAATCTAAACACTGGGTTAAACAAAGTTTAATAGTGTTCTTTACTACAGAACTTTTCAGAAAGGCTTTTATAAGGTAACTAGAGGCCCAGTGCATGAAATTTGTGCACAGGGGGGTGTCCCTCAGCCCGGCCTGCACCCTCTCCAATCTGGGACCCCTTTGGGGATCGCGCCTAAACCAGCAGTCAGACATCCCTCTCACAATCCTGGACACTGACTCCTAACCGCTTGCCTGCCTGCCTGTCTGATCGCCCCCTAACCACTCCCCTGCCAGACTGATCGCTGCCTAACTGCTCCCCTGCTGACCTGATTGCCCCCAACTGCCCTCCCCTGTGGGCCTGATTGCCCCCTAACTGCTTGTTCCCCTGCTGGACTGATCGCCCCTAACCGCCTCTGCCTCGGCCCCCGCCACAATGGCTTCGTCCGGAAGGAAGTCGAACATCTGGAAGATGTCCAGTTGACCCGGTCTAGTTAGCATATTACCCTTTTATTAGTATAGATGTGCATTGTATTATCTCCAAAAAGGACATGAAACATGCAACATTCCCCAAAAGTATTTTTAAAAGAAATCCTCCCCCAGAGAGGAGGATGGCCTGGAACTGTTTTTTTCCCCCCCAGAGAGGTTGATGGGACTGAAACTCCATAGACTGCTCTTTGAGAAGGGTCACAGAAGCACACACCAGAGTCAACTTCATCAACCTCACTTCTTCCTTTCCTGCCCTAGGGATTATAAAGTGGTGAGGGAGAGCAGAGTTTGCCCACCCAAAACATGCATTTTGGAATATTGAATATTTTAAGTTGGTTATTTTTAAGAAGCAAAAGACTGAGGAAAAGACTAAAATAATTTAGGCAGAGGACCTGCTCCAGGAAGGGAGCTATCATCATGGATAACTATAGTTTAATATGAACTAGTGTGTGATGGATAGGGAGGAACCTAGCAAGTCCCATTTGACCAAAGTTTTCTGTGTCCCATTGTTAAAGATGGCCCAGCAAACATGTGTTTACCAAACATTTGCTTTTCCATCTCCATGTGAATTGCCTTCCTCCCCTTTGAAGTCACAAACCACAACCCTCCCCCTCAAGTCCCTCTCCTCCTTAGCTCCAGATGGCATATAAACCTCAACTGCCCATCTGTCCTTAAGTCTCATATTCTTATGGAACCTTCAAATGTACATATGTAATAAATTTGGTCATTTTCTTCTGTTAATTTGTCTCATATTAATGTGATTATTCGATCAGCCAGAAGAGCTTAGAAGGAGTGGGAAAGTGTTTATTTTTTTCCTCCCCTGCAATAGAAAAGTGTAAGTGTTTGTTTTCTCAGCTTCATTTGCTGATAAGTTGATCACCTTTTAGGATGTTCATGGATGCATAAACTTTGGCCATTGTTATTTAGGTTTTTTTAACAAATGTTACACATTTCTTTCAAGTGCTAAGGTCAGAATTTTAAAATCATGACCTCTGTTCCTCTCCACTTTATACGATATAAAAATATTCCTTCCCTACTGTTCTGCCTGCTTATTATGTAAGTAGAAGGGTTTAGCGTGGGAGGAGAAGAATGGTAAGAGGAAGAGTATTTAAAATGATGAAAGAAACACATTTCTCTCGTTGCATATAGCCTGTAATTAAAGAAGCATAGGAGGCTTGATTTGGTTAAACATGTTTAAGTAAGATTTTAAATTTCTCTTTGAGATTCAAGAGTTCATCTGGGCAGATAGCAGAAAAATATAGGATATGTAGACCCAGAGAGCAATGCCGCCTCCATAGTTTTCAGAGAGGTCTGTATCACAATGAGTAAAGGTCAAGATCTTGTCTGGGAGCTTCTTCTTTTTTAGAGTGAGGCAATCTCCGTGGTTTTGTTGCAAGCAGGCAGGGGGACACGTTTCACATGGTCACAACAGCAAACCAGTGTGCAGAAGAGGCATCCAATTTACTCAATGGCTACATCCTCAACCAAACCTCGGAGGACAATTAGGTAAAAGAGATGAAGTAAATGAAGTGGCACATATGTACACGCTCCTGACATGGTAGGTACCTGGGATTGGAGATGGATGAATTTATGAACTGAAAAAAAAACACAATAAATATTGTACTTAAGAATACTAAAAGTGGAAAACCAACCCTCCACTGTGATAGCATATAACTCCCTAACCCCCACCAAAAAAAAATTTGTTAGACATATCAGAGCTAGCAGAAAAGCACCTATTTTGTTAAGGTTGCTATGACAGCTGCAAGAAAGGTTGGCTTTTCTCTAAAAACCTCACTGGCTAAGAACAAGCCCACAATGCACTTTCTCATTCTCAGATATTGCAATGATAATAGCTAAGAATCACAAATAGAAAAAAAGGAAGGCTATTTGAGCCTTTCTTTTCTTCCTACTTAGCACCTATCTTCAATAATGCCCCTTTCCTAACTGTCTACACACCTGAACACAAGGCACTCCCAATTTCAAAGCCAAAGTCCATTTTCTAAAATGTAAATTTAGGAAAAAATGTGGTTTTCCAACTTGAACATATAAACATCTTAGCATCTAAGTGAAGTAGTTAAAAATCCGCTTGCAACATTTAATTTATTAATTCACATATAATTATATTAATTGCATAAAACTAAAAAGAAAATTAAATACACTAATTTCATTAATTTGGAAATACTGCCTTATTATACTCTGACATTTCATGAAGCAATCTGATTCAAATGCATCATGTGCATGTTAGCTATCAGAGACTTTGTCATCTGATTTTTAAACAATATTCCAATATGTGCTATTTTCTCTGCCACCCAAGTTTTGACAACATAGTCATTTTTAAATCCAGATGTGATACTATCACAGGAAATTTTATCCCAGACAACAAGTACCCATTTTCACAGTATTAGGACAGGTTTTCATTTTGTAATTTATCATTTTGTAATTTGGTGATCTTTATGATGTGATGACTTACTCTATTGCCTCTTTAAAAATCTTGTTTACAATGATATATAAGAATTGAAAAGATGAAGTCGAACCACCCAAAGGAAAAATTATACTCTGTTAAATTTCTTTAATCTTTTTTTATTAATTTAAACTTAATTCTATTTAGTAACAACAAAAATAATTTTAGTAAAAACAGTAACAATAGCTAATACTTCCTGAGCCCTGTCATGTGCCAGGCACTGTTTAAATACACATTATATGTAGTAACTTATGTGTAAGGGTCTCAGAGGGTAGCAGCTGAGGTTTCCTGAGCAGATACAGCTGTGGACCAGATGAAAGTATCACTCTGTGGTGTGCTGAGGGTATTGAACGGTTTCCACTTGCGTGTGATTTACTGCTGCTTAATCACCTGGTTACCAAACACACACACACACACACATACACACACACACACACACACACACACACACACACACACGTCGGCCATCCTACCCTTCCTCCAGAGGGAAATACAGAGACAAAATTATAACAGCATTTCATTGTATTAGATTAGTGGTTCTCTACCCTGTCTGCACATTAGGATCATCTGACAAGCTTTCAAAAAACACTGATTACACTCAGGCTTCACCTCAGAGCAAATAAAGCAGAATCTCTGGGGTGGAGTCCGAGCATCACAAGTTTGCAGAGCTCCACATGTGATTCTAATTTAAAGCCAGATCGAGACCCAAAGTTTTAGATTATTAGACATAAACCCAAATCCTCATATCTCTACCTAAATAAACCAAATGTCCCGATATCTCTACCTAGGCAGTTGAGAAGTACTCACTACACGTTTTCAGCATTCTTCGGATTTTCAAAAGTTCTGCTTTATCGGAATACCTGGCTGACAAATTAGTTTTCATTTCTGTGTTTCTACCCTTCCCTTGCCCCATCCTTTAAAACACCCTTCTCACCTGTACACTTAGAACATAACCAAGTTCTCCTGGGCTAATAGCGCCACCCAGAGACTGGTTCAGGGAATTTATCTCTCCACCAGCTTTCTCCCACTCACTGGGAGGGCGAGCACCCTGAATTTTTCAACTCTGTCCCCTGCCTGCCTATTTCCTTCCACATTTTTCTTCTAACAAAGCCCATCTAAAATAATAATTTCCTTTTCTACCATATTATATATCATGTTATACTAGGCACTTTATTTAGCTGTCACGTTTCAGAACAAACCTAGGGAAGACTAATTTTGCAGATAAGAATACTAAAGCTTGAAGAGAAAACTTGTTACCCAGCTAACAAGTAATGGCTCTGGGATTCAAATTCTGATGTTTCTCACTGGACACTCTGAAGTCTGCCATTACCATACACTCAGCTCCATTGACATACAATTTGTCCAGTTACATTGGGCCCTGTGCTCAGAGGGCCTCATTTTTGGTTGAGTGCTCTCTGTCACTGTCTTGAAATTCTTAATAATTTTTGAACAGGAGCCTCACATTTTCATTTTGCACTAGGCCCCACAAATTAAGTAGCCAGTCTTGACCTCCCTATTCCTGTCAAAAATTCAAAATGGCCAGTCACTCCATTTCCTTTGGTAATTGAAACATATTGAACTCATAATTGTTTAGGAAAAAAGAGTATTTAAAACAAATCTGTGAACTTGAAGACATTAAAATCACCCAATCTGAAGAGGAGAGGGAAAAAAAAGAATGAGGAAGAAAACAGAACAACAGCAACAATGTTTCAGGAACCTGTGGTCCAAATCAAAAGGTTCATCATGCACGTCATTGGAATTCCAAAAGGAGAGAAGAAAATGGGGTAGAAATATTATTTGAATAACCATGTGCAAAAATGTTTAAACTTTGGTGAAAGGTGCACATTTAAAATTAAATAAGTTCAATAAACTCCAAGCAGGATAAATACAAAGAATACAATACCCCTGCACAGCAACCCATACACTGTTATCATGGCCAGTCTTCATGGCCAGTCTTCACGTCCAGTTAGCCTGAGGGACGACCCATTCACTGACATGCCAACAGCAACCAAGCCTCAGCAGCAGCAGGAGGCACACACAGCCCACACAGAGACAGTCCTGGAGCACCCGAAGCAGGTGATCAGAGAGACGGTGCCATCAGGCCCTATAGGGTTCCTACCACATAAAGCCACCCTGCCAACACACAGCTAACATCATACTCAATGAGGAAAAGCTAAAGTGTTATCCTTAACATCAGAAACAAGACAAGGTTGTCCACTTTCACCACTTTTATTCAACACTAGAGGCTCAATGCACAAAATTTGTGCCAGAGTAGGCCTTCCTTCCCCTGGCTGCCAGCACTCGCTTCCCTCTGGCACCCAGGACCCGGGACCCAGGCTTCCCTCTAGCCACCAGCAGGCACCCAGGACCCAGGCTTTCCTTGCAGCCCTGGCTTCGTCTGGAAGGTCGTCCGAAAGGACGTCTGGAAGGATGTCTAGTCTAATTAGCATATTATGCTTTTATTATTATAGATAGTATTGAAAGTATTTGCCGTAGAAATCAGACTAGAAAAAGAAACAAAAGACATCCAAATTGGAAACTGTCATTTTTTGCAGATTACATGACACTATATGTAGAGAAATCCAAAATTGCCACTAAAAATCTATTGTAACTTATAAGTGAACTCAGTAAACTATCAGAGTACAAAATTAATAAATCAGTTGCATTTTTATACACAAATAACAAACTATCAGAAATAAATTTAGAAATCAATCCCAATTACAATTGCACCAAAAAGAACTAAGAATAAATTTAGCCAAGCAGGTAAAAAAAACCTGCATTTGGAAAATCATAAGTTGAAGAAAGAAATTGAAGAAGATACATATACCATACTAATGGCTGAAAGAATTAACATAGTCAAAATGTCAAGATTACCCAAAACATCTATAGATTTAATGAAATCTTTATCAAAACATCAATGCATTTTTCACATAACTAGAATTATTCTAACATTTATATGGAACTACAAAAGACTGGAATAGCCACATCAATCTTGAGAAAAAAGAACAAAGTTGAAGTTTTCATGCTACCTGATATCGTACTATACTATAAGGGTATAGTAATCAAAATGTCACGGTACTGGTATAAAAACAGACACATAGATCAATGGAACACAATAGAAAGCCCAGAAGTAAACCCACACCTATATAATCAATTGATCTATGACAAAGGAGGCAAAAATGTACAATAGGGTAAAGGCAGTCTATTAAATAAAGGATATTGGGAAACCTGGACAAGTACATGCAATAAAATGAAACCAGGCCACCTTCTTACACCATATTAAAGAATAAACTCAAAATGGATTAAGGACTTAAATGTAAGACCCCATAAAACTCCTAGAAGAAAAACTAGGCAGTAAACTCTCTGAAATTGCTCTTTTCTTTTTTTTTTCCTTTTTTGTAATTGCTTTGGGTAATTTTGGATACTCTGTAACATTTCTTTTTTAATTTTTTTGTTGATTAAGTTATTACATAAGTAGATGAGTGGTTTAAAAACTGTGGTACATCTACACAATGGAATACTACGCTGCGGTAAAATGAAATTGCTCTTAATAATATATTTTTTATATAGCTCCTCAGGCAAAGGAAACAAAACAAAAGAATAAATAGGACTACATCAAACTAAAGAGTTTTTGCACAGCATAGGAACCATCAACAAAACAATAAGACCACCAACATATTGAAAGAAGATATTCAACAATGATACATCCAATAAAGGGTTAATATCCAAGATTTATAAAGAATTCATACAACTTTCCACCGGAAAAAAAAACGTTTACAAAGTGGTCAGAGGACCTAAATATACATTTCTCCAAAGAGAACATACAGATGTCCAATTGATATATGAAAATATGCTCAACATTGCTAATCAGAGGATAAATGCAAATTGAAACCATAATGAGATGTCACTTCACACCTGGGAAAAGTACAAAGAAAAAAGTGTTGGGAGGATGTGGAGAAATAGGACCGCTCATGCATTTTTGGTAGGTTTGCAAATTGGCACAGCTACTTTGGAGAACAGTATGGAGGTTCATAAGAAAATTAAAAATAGAATTACCATATGACCCAGAAACTCTGGGTATCTAGCTGAATAAATCAAAAACACTAATTCAAAAAGATGTATGTATGCCCCTACAAGGGTGCATTGCAGGATTATTTAAACAGCCCAGAAATAGAAGCAAACTAAGTGCCCATCAGTAAATGATTAGATAACAAAGAATTGGTGCCATAGAGCATTACTCGGCCATGAAAAAGAATGAAATCTTACCATTTGAGACAACATGGATGGACCTAGAGGGTATTATGTGAAGTAAAATAAGTCAAACAGAGAAAGAAAAATATATGATTTCACTTATATGTGGAATCTGAAGAACAAAATAAATGAACAAACAGACACAGATTTATAGATTCAGAGAAGAAACTGATGGTCACCAGATAGAAGGGGGCTAGGAGGCTTGATGAAAAAATTAAAGGGATTAAGAAGTACAAAACAGTTACAGGGAAATAAAGTATAGCATATGGAATTACTCAACAATATTGGAAATTTATATAAATGCAATAATGCATGCCAAAAAACAAAGATATATGAAGGAACAATATGCACATGAAAAAGTGTTCAACATCATTAGTCATTAGGGAAATTCAAATTAAAATCACTATACCACTACAAACTCATTAGAATGACTAATATTTAAAAAGAAAACTGAAAACAGCAAAAGTTGGCAAAAATATGGAGAAGCTGGCATTCTCATGCATTGTTGATGAGAGGGTAAAATGGTACAAAAAGTTACAAGGTTTGCCGTTTTTGATAAACCAAAACATATACCTACACCATAACCAGTAATTCTACTTATGAGGATATATATTTTTATATATTTTCCCAAGAAAAATGGAAATATAAGCCCACACACCATGGTGTACATGAAATTTAATTGCAATAACAGCCATACCCAGTAACAACCTAGTTGTCCATCAGTAGGAAAATGACTAAACAAACTGGTATATTGATAAAAAGGGATGCCACTGAGCAACTAAAAATGAAAAACTACAGATAAATGCAACAATGTAGTTGAATCTGAAACATTGTGTTGAGAGAAAGATATCTTAAAGTACATATTTTATGATTCCCTTTGTATTAAGTTCTGGAACAGGCAAGACTAATCTGCTTGGAAGAAAATCAGAACACAAGTTTCCTCTGGAAAGATGGGAGGAGGGGTTGCCTGGGAAGGGGTGTGAGATAAATTGTTGGTATAATGGTCATTTCTGTATTTTCATGGTGATTTGGGTTACACAGGTGTATGCTTTTGTCAAAACTCATCAAATGGTGCCCTTAGGATTTATGCATTTCATGCTATGCAAATTTTATCTCAGAAGAAGGAATAGCCTTAAACAAATATCCAACTCATAAATGAGTAATAACTCTGGTTAATTATATCATACTAAAATATTTATAGGGCAATGGACTCATCAATGCATCTTACTTTGAAATGTATCCAAAAATTGATTGATAAATGAATAAAATAATTGATAAATGAATAGATATAGATGAAGCAATATAACATTAATTTTAGAATCTAGATGGTGACTTTTCACTGTAAAATTGTTTCTTTATGTCTGACATTTTTCATAATAAAATGTTGGGAGGGGGGAACCTCAATAGTAACCATTACAATTGTTTAGAACCTAGGTCCACAAAAGACTATTTTAGGGAGGAGTATTTTATCACTGACATTATTTAGAATTGTCAGCACATGGTGATAATAGAAAGCAGGTTGACTTTCAGTTAGGTTTATTACTGTTTTTAAATTCTAAACAGCAATGCACACCCCTCTTGCCCGCACCCATTGGCAGCCCGGGGGTGGGGGGTGTGGAGGGGAGCCTCCAACTATAATGCCCTGGGTACATGGTTAGTGTCATAGAGTTGGAAAAGCATTGTGACAGGAATCAACGCTAGATCTGCCTGATTCTAAATCTCCATCCATGCCAATAAACTCTTTCCACATTATCCTGCCAGCTGTGCTTCAAATTATATAAATATGAAAAAGACATAATTCTTGCCTACAAGGAGATCATAGTATGGTGGAGACAGATCCATACTTATGTGTTTCTAATACAAGATGCGTATTGAATATTTTCAAATAACATGTTGGAGGAAAATGGGAAAGTTTCTCAGAAAAAAAAAATGGTATCTGCAGTATGCTTTGCTTCCAATTTAAACCCATTTGGTGGTTTCACATAGTTTATAAGCTTGAGTACAAAATCCTTAACAAGCCTACAAGAATCTACAGAATCTTTCCTCTTTACAAATCTCTGTCCTCATCTTGGGCATTTTGCAGTAGGCACGCTCCAAAAATAGGGCGCGCGCGCGCACACACACACACACACACACACACACACACACGTATACACACACACATACATACACATATACACACACATACACACACGCACGCACATATACACACATATACACACACATATATACACACACATGCACACACATACACACACACATACACACACACACACAGGCGACTCTGGCCACACTGGCCTTTTTGTCCTCTTCATCATGTTCCTTCCTGCCTGTGGCCATACCTGGCCAGCACCTTCTTCCTGGAATGCTCTTCTCTTGTTTCCTCTTTTCCTCCCATCTCCCACTTCCCCTAGTCCAATCCTATTCGTTCTTAGTGCTCAGATAAAAGACCTCTTTCTCAACAAAGGGTAAATCTCCTCCGCTCCTCTTTTGAGACACAAGACACAGTTGTAATGACACATTTGGTGTTATCCGAAACCACATTTAATTCGATTCAATAAATATTTGCTAAATGGAATTGAATGACTCAATAGATGAATCCATAAATGAAAGAGTGGCAGGGCTTTAAGGAGGGGCAGGGCTTTAACACCCAATTATAGAATGAAGATGGAAGAGAATACCATCCAGAAAGAGACAAAACCTTGAGCCAAGTTTCAGAGGGAGGAAGTATGAGAAAAGATGCTTTCTGAGTACTTTTGAGATTGAATTTTTTAAAGTGGAATTTTAAAAATCAACTGTCAAAAGGCTCTTGTGTTTGTCCTGGCCAAGGACCAGACATGAATTATGTTTTGTGAGATTCATGTAGATTACAGGAATTTGGGAGAGACTGGAAATTTTCTCGCCATCCCTGTCTCTAATTAGAGTTTCTGGGGACTGCTCCTTTTCTACTATATCTAACAACTCCAAACAGACCAAAACCAGTGGTCATATTCCTGGGAATATTCACTTTTTCATTAGTAGCCCAATCCTACCTAGACTCTTTTGGGCAAATGCTTAGATACAAGGGGACACTAGACTCTCTCTTCAGGGCGTGTGGGGCTTCCCCAAGAAATTATTCTGGATGCCAGCATTTCTTATTAAATCAACAACTGGCAAATGGTATAGTGTGTAGAGAGGTGAATTCTGCCTTCTTATTGAGAGCACATTGATTTCTGCTCCAAGCCCTTAGTCCTGTCAGGAACATGGAAGTGAACTCAGCAATTTTTTAAAATTATCTTTATTGTTGAAAACATTACAGATGTCCCTTTCCCTTTCCCTCTCCCCCCGCCCCATTGACCCTCTCCACCCAGGCCTTCTCTGCACTATTATCTGTCCCTGGGCTATGCATATATGCATATATAAGTTCGTTGGTTAATCTCTTTCCCCAACCCCTTCCCTCTGAAATACCTCAGTCTGTTACATGCTTCAGTGTCTCTGGATCCATTTTGTTCATCAGCTTATTTTGCTCATTAGATTCCACATATAAATGAGATCATGTGATACTTGTCTTTCTCTGACTGGCTTGCTTCACTTAGCATAATACTCTCCAGGTCCCTCCATGCTGTCTCAAAGGGTAAGAGATCCTTCTTTTGTAAAGCTTCATGGTATTACACTGTGTAAATGTACCAAGGTTTTTAATCCATTCATCTACTGATGGGCACTTGGGCTACCCCATTATGTTCAGTTAATATTTGACAAAGGAGGTAAGAACATACAATGGAGTAAAGATTGTCTCTTCAATAAATGGTGTGGAATAATGGACATGTTGGTGAAGGCCTGGGGTGGAGAACAGAGGGCGGGCTAGAAGGGGTCAATGGGAGAAAAAGGGGGACATATGTAATACTTTCAACAATAAAGATTTTAAAATGTAACTAGACCACCAACTTGCACCATACACAAGAATAAATTCAAAATGGATAAAAGGCTTAAATGTAAGTCACGAGACGATAAAAATCCTAGAAGAAAATGTAGGCAGCAAAATATCCGACATCTCCTGGAGCAGAATTGTCACTGATACATTGCCTGGGGCAAGAGAAACAAAGGAAAAAATAAACAAATGGGACTAAATCAAAATAAAAAACTTCTGCACAGCAAAGGAAACCAGCATAAAAATGAAAAGGGAACCCACTGTATGGGAGAACATATTTGCCAATGATACATCTGATAAGGGGTTAATTTCCAAAATATATAAAATACTCATACAACTCAACAAAAGGAAGACGAACAATCCAATTAAAAAATGGGTAAAGGACCTGGGTAGACACTTCTACAAAGAGGACATACAAATAGACGGTCAAGAGACATATGAAAAAAATGCTCTATGTCACTAATCATCAGAGAGATGCAAAGTACGACAATGAGGTACAATCTCACACCTGCCAGAATGGCTACCATCAATAAATCAACAAACAACGTGCTGATGAGGATGGGAAGAAAAAGGAACCCTTAGTGCACTCAGAAATTTAAATATGCTAAAAGAGCTTGAAAATATATGAAGAATTTTATTCTACAAAGTTGCTCATACATTTTTCCCCCTGCACTATTTAGGCTTCCATTTATTGATCCCTTGGTACATTCCATTCTAAAAATGCACAAATAGGAAAAGAATGGATACTAAAATAGTGTACACAACAACCCCCAAACCATAATCGTGTAACAGTGAACCCTTCTCTCAACATCTGGAGTCCTGCGGGCAACTTTTCTAGTAAAGGAAATCAAGAAGTCATTTTAAATCCATGCCTACGCAAAGATTCACAAACCATAGGCTTATTTCTTTAAATCTTTTCTGAGGTTTCTCTGTGACTAAGTCTGAATTTCAATGTTACGGTGTGCATAAAATTAGGATTTTAGACTAATGGAGGTTTGCCTACTCCCATGACAAACAAAACAGGCACTGCTAACCATTCACATAATTATTTGCAACACAGTATACTAGGCAGTCACTACCACTCAGTTGGAGATTGCACATGAGTTGAGATCTATGTGCTGTCCTGGAACTAGGAGATGTCTTAGGATTCTTATAGGTGATCTCTGAAAGCTGCAATTCTAGAGCATGCCTATAAGAAGCAATAGTCTCAAATACAGAAGCACATCATTTTACAATCTTTCAGCTTAGTAACTTTGATCGTACAAACAGACAAACTAGAGCAAAAAAAAATGCAACCATTCTATTAAGAACCCTACATTACTTTGATCTTACAAGTAAATGGACATCTCCAACCTTTTGTGGAGCTTGCTGGCTTGTAAATAGCATCTATAAACCATATTTTTCCTTTCTATTTCCCTCCCCAGATCCTCAATTCTTTGTGAAGTCATAGAATAGCCTTGTCCACTTTGAGAGCCTCACCTCCCTGCACTCTGGGCACCAGTGTCCCTGGCACCATCTGCTCCCCCATCAAAACCTCTCTAAGGGAAGATCTAATTAAGTCAGCCAAACTGAGGTATAGATGATGGCTAAGGTCCAAATGATCTTTGCCTCTTAACTTATTTGCATTTCTTTAGGAAAAATATTCCAAGCCAAACGAATGCATTTCCAATTATAAAATTATTATGTTGTTGTTGTTTTCCTATTATAATAGTTAGAAAGTTCTTTGGGAGAAGCAGCAAGAAGTATGGTCCTATCAGTCCCCCTAAATTATCTTCTGAAGAGGATGCCTAATCCTCTTTCTCAAATGCCAGCTTTACTTCCACCTCCATATATATATATTGATTTCAGAAAGGAAGTGAGAAGGAGAGATAGAAATATCAATAATAAAAGGAAATCATTGATAGGCTACCTTTATGTGCCCTGACCTGGAATCGAACCGTGACTTCCTGGTTCATAAGTCAATGCTCAACCATTGAGCCACACTGGCTGGGCTCATTTGTTCTTTAAAAATACCTGGAGCATCTTCCTGAGATATGGCTTATAAACCACCTAAGTAAGAAAGCCATGGGTGTTTGGTAAAATGCAGATTATTAAGCTCCACCTCTGAACTTATTAAACTTCAGAATCTTTCAGGGTAAGTCCCAGAAATGTGCTGGGCATCAAGTTCCCCTTCCCCACAGGGAACTTTTACACACAAATAAATTTGAAGATAACTGTTTCAAAGCAAAGGCTCAGCAAATCTGGCTGCACTTTTTCTCTTTTATTGCTATTTCTCAGAAAGTCTATAAACTGTCTGAAAGCAAAGACCATACTTTTAAGAATTACCCAGAGCATCTCTGACCTCATATTTTTAATGATTTTATATTTTGAGAAGTGCTTTCCCAATTAATATCACAAAAGAAATAGCATAATCTTACTAGAGATCATAAGATTAGAGAACAATGAAAACCACAGCAACTCATTGTTCTTTGTCCATTTTATGAACTTTTCTTTTAGTGTTTGCACAGTACATACATGCAAATAGTGAAACATAGCTTGTCTTTTGGTACATTACTGTGATGTTATTATATATTGAAGCCAAAACCATTCCCTCCAAAAGTGAAAAATCATAATCTCACATATAGAGGTTTACTTTCCACATAATTTCATGAAAACATCTACTCAGTTAAGTGAATTTAAGCAATATTTACTTTGCCATAAGATGTGTACTTAATATGCTTAAACTAGTGGCCCGGTGCACGAAACCAGTGGCCTGGTCTCCCTCAGCCTGGCCTGCACCATCTCCAATCTGGGACCCCTCAGGAGATGCCCGACTGATGTACTGGCAGTCGGACATCCCTCTCACAATCCGGGACCGCTGGCTCCTAACCACTCACCTGCCTGCCTGCCTGATCACCCCTAACCACTCTGCCTGCTGGCCTGCTTGCCCCCAACTGCCCCCCCCCCGCCGGCCTGCTCACCCCCACCTGCCCCCCACTGCTGGCCTGCTTGCCCCCAAGTGCCCTCCCCTCCTGGCCTGATCACCCCTCACTGCCTCTGCCTCAGCCCCGCCACCATGGCTTTGTCTGCAAGGATGTCCAGAAGGTCTCCCGGAAGGTCTCCCAATCTAATTAGCATATTACCCTTTTATTAGTATAGATTTTATTTTCTCAGGATCTCATTTTTTCCACTGGTAAAATAAGTTAAATAATGCTTGTCCCTTTGTAAGATTGGCAGGGAAATTAAAGTATAAGGATATTTTTGAAGTTTTAGAACAGGAATAGTATTATACAGATATATGTGTGTTTTAGATCATCTGAAAAGAAATTCAATCAATGAACTGATATAAGAGCAAGATTTAAAATGATTTGCCCTTTTTTGTGTAAAATTCTTTATTGTTCTCCAGTATGAATGATCCTCTTTGAAATTGAAGACTTTGGCACTTGCTCTTTTTTCTCTTTTTTTAAGTTTAAGAAAACCCTGAAATGACTTTAAAAATCACCCCACATCCTTTAAAGATCAGGTAACATCATCCACTTGCCCAAGGAGTGCACATTTCTTGGGGAGAGGAACACCATTTAGAAGCTAACACAGGGAGCCACACTCAAGATTTGAAGGCTTTTTATTTGTTGAGTTTTGCAGCACTGTTTTCCTCTGTGGGTTATCCCTGAAGAGAAACTCCCAATCTCAAGTCACCAAAATGAAGGAACTGCAAACACTGGTGAGGTGGCAGAAAGATCAATGGGATCCTTGGTCTGTATAGACCAGGGGCCAGTCAACTCTCTCTAAAGGGTCAGATAGGAAATATATTGGGCTACGTGGGTCACACCGTCTTTGTTGTAACTAGTCAACTCTGCTGTTGTGTGAAAGCAAATACAGATGGTAGGTAAGAGAATGAATCAGGATGTGTCCCAGTAAAACATTACTTACAAAAACAGACAACACACAGGCTAAAGTTTGCCGATCATCCGTATAGACTGTGAAGCCCTTCTCCTGGGCTGAGAAATACCCCAGCACCTGGTGAAGCATGTATTGGAGGTTGACGGTAGTCCAGGTGCACTCTCAATATTAGTCATTCTGTGAAAGGTGGCAAAATCGTCCTACTTAAAGGACCACAGAGTAACCTGTTCAATCGTTTTACATATGATTCGGTTGTTTTTCGTAGTATCTAATTATTTCTTCCCTTTAAATATTCCTGTGGCTGAACCATTCATGGGAGAGGAGAGGACAGGAACGGAGAGGGAGAGGAGGGGAAGAGGAGCCAAAAGGACTAAGGAAGACTCAATTATTGAAGGACATGTGCAGATTCTGGTGGGCAGGCCCTGTAAAGCCACATCAAGTTTGCTGACAGTGCAGCTAAGACAAAAAAGAAGACCAAAGAGTGTCCAGTGAGTGTCTTTAAATACCATGTGGAAGACTGAGCATGTGAGATTAAAGGTTAAGAGTACAGCCTGTGGAAGCAAACCGACCCAAGTTTTAAATCCCAGTTCTATTATTTACTACCAGGTTGATCTTGAGCATACTGCTTAACTTCCAAGCCCAGTTTTCTCATCTGTAAAGTGGAAATAAGGATACCTTCATTTGCAGGAAGCCTAAAAGGAATAAGGAGTATGTTGAACCCTTAATACAACGTAAGTGCCAAGTAAATGGAAGCCACTCTAATAAATGAAGTTTTGAGCAGGCAGTTCATATTCAGAGCTACTAAAAATTAAATATAATTAAAGTCCTAGGTGAGTGAAGTACAAAGCAGTAAACTCAAGCTTTGTATTTCCTTTCTAGAATTCTGTTTTCTAGGTCCATTTCTTTTTTATTCACCAAATATTTCTCAACACTTATATTCCTGACATTGTCCTAGTTTCTGGAGTTATAAAAAATGAACAAAGATTCCTCACTTTGGCAATAAAAGGGCCTTCGTGGCTATACTATTATGCTATTGTCTCTGAGCTGTACATCCACCCTTCTGTACTCTGCTTAGTGAGAATGGGGAAACTAGTATTTATCTCTGCCAGTTGCTCCCTATTAGGCTCTGCCATGGTATGCTTACAGGGAGATGGAAGGCTGGAGGAAGGACAAGGGGTAGATGCTTTTTACTCCATTTGCGTCATGTCACATCAGCATTGCCATCACAAGGCTTCTTCACCTTGGCAGCAGCAACCCACCTGCAGTGTTTCCACAGTCCCAGACCCAGGTGCATCACTACTCCAAGATAAGAGCAGAGGGCTGGGCCAACCTCATAAGCCCCTCCTCCCACCTGTTACATTTTAATAACACCACCTCTTCCTTTAATTTCCCCAGACCTATGGATGGCAGTGACTTCCTGCAGTTACTATCTCTGTTATGTTTCCCCCTTTTGTCTTTTTAGTTATCCAACACCTGCTTAATTGTTCTTTATATTAAATTTATTCTGTTACAACCATTGGTGTGGTTTTTGTGTCCTGACTGGACCCTGACTATGTTTGCTGGTTCCTCTCTAGCTCCCAAAGGTCTATTAGCAATTTCATAAATTTTGTATCACATCCAGGAAATAGAGTCAGTAAACATACTTCTGTGTGTGGATAGTTTTAGACAAGAAAGGACACTTCTTTAAATACAACACTGTAAAAATAAAAAGCCAGCTTAATATCAAATACAAACAGAGTGAAAAGGCAATCCAGAGAATGGGAGAAAATATTTGCAAAACACAAGGGATTAATATCCAGAGTACTTAAATAACTTCTACAACTAAACAACGAAAACCAATAAACCAATTCAAAAATGGGCAAAGGATTTGAATAGACATTTCCCCAAAGAAGATATATAATTGGCCAATAAGCACATGAAAAGATACCCAATATCACTAATCATTAGGAAAATGCAAATCAAAATCACAGTGAAAAACCAGTTCATATCTATTAGACAGACTGCCTACATTTCAAAACTAGAAAATAGCAAGTGTTGACAAGGATGCTGAAAAATTAGAACCCTGTGCACTGCTAGTGGGAGTATAAAATGGTACAGCTGCTATGGAAAACAGTATAGAGATTCCTCAAAAAGCTAAAAATAGAATTACCATACGTTCCAGAAATTCCACTTTTGGGTAGGTATATACCCAAAAGAATTGAAAGCAGGGACTCAAATATATGCACCTATGTTCATGGCAGCATTATTCACAACTAGGGGCCCAGTGCACAAATTTGTGCACCTTGAAAGGAACTGTGGGCCGCAAACCTGCAGTGGGCACAGAGCCAGGTCTCAGCCCATCCTCCATGCCCCCGCCTAGACCCTCCTGCCATGGTCCCGAGTCCTGTGTCTGTTGGCAGCCCTGCTCCCACTGCCACCACTCCCATGCGCTGACAGTGCCAGCCCCACTCACACCTGCTGATGGCGTGGAGCGATTGGGCTGGTGCCAGCAGCAGGTGCAAGTGGCAGCTGCTGCCCCAATCACCCCTCAGGAGCAAGGGGAGGTAAAGCCCTGAGAGGCAATAGGGCCAGCAGCCACTGCTCGCACCCACTGTTGGCACCCAAGCAATAGAGCAATTGTGGCCAGCACTGGGCTCCAGCAGCAGGTGCGAGTGGCAGCTCCAGTGCTGGCAACGAGTGTGAGCGGGGCCTGTGCTGGAAGCAGGTGTGAGTGCCGGGTGGGACCATGGAGCTCAGGAGTAAAGAATTTTCAGTAACCACCAGAGGCTCGCCCTGATGACAGCAACTGGCACCCCGCCTTGGTCTGGCACCCCTGCTCACCTGCTCCACCATCCCACCATATCTGATGACTGCCATGTTCCACACTCTGCCGCCTGCTGCCAACGCCCACCATGTTCTGCGTGCACCCCCTGGTCATCAGCACATGTCACAGCGACCAGTTGTTCAGTTGTTCTGTTATTTCGCCATTTGGTCTATTTGCATATTAGGGTTTTATATATATACTAGAAGCCTGTTGCAGGAGGATTCCTGCAAGAATAGGGCTTCCTCGGGCCGATCGTGCTGCCAAGCCCCTTTGCCCAGCGCCGCAGACGGGGGTCCCAGCTGGGGGCAGGGCTTAGACGGCCCGTTCATGCCGCCAAGCTTCTCCACCCAGGGCTGCAGACTGGGGTCCCGGCTGGGGTCAGGGCTTAGGCGGCACACAGGGGCCCGGATGGCGGCTCACGCTGGCCCGCTCTGCCTGCAGTATGCAAATTAGCCCCCATCTTTGTTGGTGGTTAATTTGCATATCGCACTGATTAGCCAATGGGAGGCATAGCGAAGGTATGGTCAATTACCATGCTTGTCTATTATTAGATTAGATAGATAGCCAAAAGGTGGAAACATCCCAAGTGTCCATTAACAGATAAATGTATATAAATGGAAAATCGTATGGCATATACATGCAATGGAGTATGGAATATTATTCAACCTTAAAAAGAAAGAAAGTTTGACACATACTATAACAAGGATGAACTTCGAGGATATTATTCTTAGTGAAATAAACCAGTCACAAAAAGATACATATGATATAATGCCACTTATAGGAGGTACCTAGAGTAGTCAAATTCATAGAGACAGAAAATAGAATGGTTGTTGTTGAGGGTTAGATATTTATCAACATCTGGTTGGTGCTCTCTGAAGAGCAGTGGGTTTCCTGGTTCTTTCAGTCTAATAGGTAATAGAATACGTAGATATATTTGAGGGGAATTAAAATTAGAACAAGAGAAAGGAAACCAAAAATTTAATTGTAATTACAGCTAGGCAAATATTATAGAGAGAATAAAACTGGAGCAATTTACTAAACATTTTGAAAACCATGATAAAGCCAACTCCAATATGTATTTAGGGATCTGTAATGTTTAATAACAGGCTTCTATACCAAGGTCAGAGAGCAATATACTCCATCAAGTTAATACTGATCTGAGGACTTCAGTTTTCTTATTTATATGATGTAGATAATAGCAGTAAATAGAATCAAGCTCTTAGAATAGTGCCTGGCATACACACTATATAAGTATTTATTAAAACAAACAAATAAATATTTGTTTATTTAATAGCAATTAACACTGGTTACACACTTCATTTTACATCCCAATTTCATATTTATTAACTCATTTGATTCTTAAATAGTCCTACAATAAAAAAAAGCTCTCAAAATGCTGAAAGCAACAGCCACAGTCAGTTGAAGCACCGTGGCTTTGCTGGCCTCACTGAGCTTTGCTTTATTTTCCCTCCAAATCAGCTATAATGTGGCATTAGTCCCCATCAGGCATGTTAGTTGATAAATTTACATTCCTGATGCAAATACAAGCTTTCCAAATTCAGTAATTTTATTTAAATAATTAGCTTACTCAGTAAAATAGAGGCATAAATTACTAACCTTTTGATATGTCCTTTCTCTCTAGATCTGTCACTTTTCAGTTACACCCATAGATATACACACCTCTTTAATCAGTGTAATTTCACTTTTTCTAGAAAACTTCTATTTGGGCCCACCAAATTTTCCACTGGATTTATCCCTTTATAGTAAACCTCTCTGCTCCCACCCTGATTTCCAGGGCCCTTTAAGTGAAGATTGGCAGGAAGAAGAAAAAAGCCAGTCCTAGTAGATAGAAAAACAATAAATTTGACATCAAAAGAATCTATATTCAAAATGAAGCCTTGCCATTTAGCTGTAATACTTTGGAAGAATTATCTAGTCTCTCCTGATTTGAAAGCATCTAGCACAGAGTAGAAAATAAGAACCAGAATGCATTATAGGTATTATTTCAAAGTAGATGACAAGCATTGTTGCTAAGGTAATCATAGGTGATTAAACCGATGCTTTCTCTGATTAATTCTCAAACTACTAGAGCTATATTCTCTGTTTACAGGTTGAAAGGGGTCAATTTTACTTACACGCCTCATATGGAAATGTGAGGCATTCCATTCATGCTCTCAAACCAAGAAAACATTAAAAATAACTAAATAAAGCTGCATATGTGTGCCTGGGCATGTAATATGAGTGTATCAGCATCGAGAGTGGGTTTTCGAATCACAGAATTTAGAGGATGAAAGGGAACCTATAGATGCTCTCTATCACCCACCTCATTTTGTAGGTGAAGAAAATCCAAAATGTCACAAGAACAGGTCATACATTTAGTTGGTGCCGTGTGGCCACAGAATTCAGGTGTCATTGCTTCCCACTCCGCCACCCATCTGTGCCACCTCCACGGTCCTTGCTAGTCACTGGAGCAGATCAGCCTGAGCGCCTGTGCTGTGATGATTCTGTGAGTGATGATTTTCTGTTCACACGCCCAGGCCCGTTGCAGCTGGAAAGATGGCAGTTTTAAACTTGACTTACACAGTTGAATGAGACATTGTTTGATGGAAGTGTGTGGGCGGGGAGACTAACAAACCCCAATTGCCAACTCTCAAGCAAACCTTCTCTCTTCATCCCCCAGTGTAGTTTTGGACATAACGAGCATGGCTTCCAATTCTCTTTGCAAATCAGCACACTGGTGACCATGGCAACTGGCATGCTCCAAAGAGGCCCTGTCAAGGGGCTTTCAAAGGCCTACGGACATTTGTATTAGATGGGCACGGTCACTCTAGCCAGTGCTGAACCAACACCCAACAAGACTATGCTCCTCGCAATGAAGCACATGAACATTTGTGTCTCATTAAACAGAAATTAATAAGAGTCCAATAATAAGAAGAAAAATTGGCTGTTTTCTTTTGTGTGTGTGTATACAGCTGTGTTATGAAATAATAGAGAGAATGCTCTGATGAATAATGATTACACATGTGTGATCAATTTATTTATTTTACTTTTTACATGGTCTTTTTTAACTTTCTTTTATTTTTATTTTTTTCAGAAATCAATTCGGTTTTACAGCTGGCTAGGACAGGGGTCTTGAATGCTCCCTTCACACAACAGGACCCCAATAGCACTTCTATTTAAAAGCCACCCTGGGTCATTAGTAAGTTAGACTTTAGGAAAATGTAAATGTTCTCTTCCTTGATGACGAAGGACATGAGTCTATTGGTTTGACTCCATTAGAGTGAAAAATAATTTTGAAAAGTCCATGTCTAGAAATAATGAGCCACTAAATTAAAAAAAATGGTATAATATAAATATGGCTTTTAGTGCAACTAAAGACAAGAAAGATTCACAAAATATGCAGTGTCCTCTGTGACAGTCCTTCCTCGGGTCTAAACCCCCATCTTTGGGGGTGAGGGGGCATTTGCTTCACCATAGCACAGAGGGATGCTGGTGCAAGAGGCTAGTAATGTTTTTGAAGAAAATGGAGAGGAGATTTTTAAAAAAATGAATGTTAGATAAAACAAGGTTCTCAAGGTCTGGGCAGTTCTTACCAAATGTTATTCTTGCTAAATGTTAAAATATAGCACAGTATTTTTCAGTTGTAGC
Source organism: Myotis lucifugus (assembly GCF_000147115.1). Classification (NCBI taxonomy): domain Eukaryota; kingdom Metazoa; phylum Chordata; class Mammalia; order Chiroptera; family Vespertilionidae; genus Myotis; species Myotis lucifugus. The sequence continues at coordinate 9,630,489 of NW_005871055.1, forward strand.
TGTAAACAGGATGAGTTTGACAGGGATCCAACTAGATAAGTGTAGCTAGCTGCAAAGAAGAAATGAACCTGTAATTCACCAAATAGTGTATGGAAGCCATGCCTAAGCCTCCCTGGGAGGAGACGGAGCCAGGAGAGAGAGCATTGGATATGAACCCCAGCAAGTAAATAGAACTACCTTGTGACAATAACATTTTGTTCTTGAATGGAACACCCCAAGCTGTTCAGTAATAGGAAGAAGAAAAGGCAGAAATAAGAGAAAAAGAAAGGAAAGAATAAGGGGGAACAGAAGAGATATTGAGAAATTCCTCAATATGCTGATTGTGATGCTTCATGAAGCTGTAGTAATATCTCTTTCTTTAGGCAGGTCATCTAAATGTTTTTCTTAAAAGAAATTAGCAACAAAAATGTGCGGTTGGAGGAACTAGTTGGGCTTCCAACTCAGCACCCAGATATAAACAAGCTGTGCTTTAGTCATAAGGGCCTTAAACTGAATAAACCTCTACTGATCACAACTCTCCCCTAATCTTTCATTCTGTTTTTTTGATAGACATCCAAAATGATTAGAGCTCCCTTTCATTGTGGCTACATGGCATTTTGGAATTTCCCCACCTGCCAAACTCCCCAGACTTTTACTTTCTAAACTCAAGATCTCACACTTTTAGGTCAGGTCTGCTTCTTCTGGCTTGCAATGTGCATTTTTTTTACTGCAAACAACTTTCATTGTCCTCCAGACCTTTGTCTTTCAGGTGGAACTTGATTACAGGCTGGGTGAGTATGGAAATATTTCTCTTTGTAGGTATAATTATAACATGGGAATTTTTATGTATGTTGTGACGTATCTCCAGCTCTGCAAATAAAGCAATGTGATGTTAGCAAAAGTGCAGGAGCGCCGTGAGCACCTTTTAGGACCAGCTATTGGGGAGGGACACCCAGGAAGAAGAGAAGCTCTCTGGCCCAGATGAGGATTCACACCTAAAAGTACCAACTCCACCCTGTCTTGAAAACATCTCTAGATCTTGTACCCAAATATAGTAAGTTGCTGAACTTGTATAACTGACGGTCTCCAATGTTTTTCCTCATTACTGAGATGTATTTTTACCCATGATGTGCAGTGAGAAACAAATGCAAGTAGATAAATGGATGCGTTTTTCAATTGTGTGATTTGCAAGCTTACTGGTAACAGCGCTGAAGAAAAGTTAAAAACATTTCAACGTCTGTCTTCAAGACTGTGATACACACTGATCAAAGTGAGAAAATAATCAGTTAATTAAGATTTCTTTTGTCCTTAATTCACTCTTGTATTAGTTAACTATTACTGCCCAACACTTGGCAGTTTAAAACAGCAAACATTTATTATGTCACAGTTTCTCTGAGTCAGGACTCTGGGATCCACTAGCCAGAAGCCTCTGGCTCACGGGATTGCCTGAGGCTGCTTTTATGAAATGAGGCTGGCAGTGAGGCTGTGGTCTCATCTGCAGACTCCAATGGGGAGGGTCCAGCTCCAAGCCCACTTACCTGGTTGTTGTTGGGCCTCAATTATTTGTGTCTGTTGGACTAAGGGCCGCTGGTTCCTATTGGGTATTAGCTGAAGGCCTCCCTTCAACTGCCATGTTTTTAGTTAGCCCTGTGGAGAGGATCACTGCCACATTTGTTAGTCCTCTCCACAGGACTAACTAAAAACATGGCAGCTAGCTCTCTCCAGCATGAGTGATGATAGAGAGGGAGGGAGAGAGAGAGAGGAGAGAGAGAGAGAGAGAATACTCAAGACAGAAGTCACAGTATTTATAAGTTAATCTCAGAAGCAATACTCCTTTACTTCTATTCTTTGGAAGTGAGTCACTAAGTCCAGCCCACACTCAGAGGAAATTACACAGGAAGCAGGGATAACTGGAAACCAACTTCAAGGCTACCTACCACAGCCCTTATTTCTGAATCTTATAATGTGTAATCCATGATGGGGAATGTCTTGTACTAGGGCATTGAAACTCATACATTAATAGTTACTGCAAGCAAAGTTGAGTTCCTTTGGGAATGTTTTGTATCAAAGAACTTGCAAACACATGCTTTCAGACAAGAGTCAATTTATTCCCTATGCCCCTTCCTCTTCTTCCTCACTTTCCCCCAAATACATATCTTCCATTTAAAAGCCAATCTTTTAACTGAGGTTAGCATTATTAGGAAGTAAAAAACAACCCGCAAAACAAACAAAAAGCCTGATTGACTTTATTCCAACTAGTTCTATGGCTTTGGTAAAATTATTTAATTGTTAGGAGTCTTAATCCCTTCATCTGATAAAAGAATTGTTTGAACCCAATGATCTCACAGGTCTCGCAAAGCTTTAGAAGTATATGAGGTTGTGGTTCCATATGTGCAGACTTGGGAGGAAATAAAATGTGTGACAGAAATAAGGACTTCAGAGGTCCATAGTGGAGGTAAAATGGATGAGTTTTGGGGATTTTATAAAGCACTTTGTACATTGTAAAGTGCCACACACATGTAAGGGTTCATTATTTATTTAGCCTTTATCATGAACGGGTCAGAGTAGAACAGAAAGTAATGAAACAGTCTTACTACTCAGCCAGTCCGTTGGTCTCAGGTGTCACTCCCTTAGATCCATTTTCTCACGAAGAAACATCAGCATCAGGAACGGAATAAGAGAGAGAAAAGTGACTTACCTCTTTCTTTACACTGAACTCTTCCTTTAGTTCAAAATATCAAATTCACAGAGTGCTGGGCACTCAGGAATTCTCTGACTTATCTATCTTGCCCCCAATTTCCATTCACACTTCTCAGGCTGCTGCTCCATAGCAAGAGCTTCTCTCCACTCCCCACTCCTGAAGATTCTCTCTTCCCTCTACTCTCTCTTTATTCTGACTTTTGTCCTTTGGAGCCCTTTGCTCTGAGATCTCATTATCCCTTAGGCAGTGACTCCAGTGTGAATCATTGGTCAGTGTCAACTCCACCAGGTCACATAGCAAATTGCCAAATATGAAGGCTTCTACATATCCTTGAGTATAGATTTTTATGCACAGAAAAGACCTTTCAGGGTTTTGAATGGTTTATAAAAAGCAGTATTGGATTTATTAAAATTGTATTAAAAATGCAATTCATCCTTGAATTTTTTACTCCATTATATAAATCATATTATTTTATTTATAAGTCTTGCAAATTTTAGCAATCACTATTAAGGGTCCCTTGAATAATTTGGTCTCATTTTATAATTAACTAGAGGCCCAGTGCATGAAATTTGTGCGGGGGGGGGGGGGAGTCCCCTCAGCCCAGCCTGCAACCTCTCCAATCTGGGACCCCTCAGGGGATGTCTGACTGCCGGTTTAGGCCCGATCCCAGGGATCGGGCCTAAACTGGCAGTCAGACATCCATCTCACAATCCTGGACTGCTGGCTCCTAATTGCTCACCACCTGCCTGCCTGGCCTCCCCTAACTGCCCCCCCTGCTGGCCTCATTGCCTCTCACTGTCTCTGCATGCCGGCCTGATCACCCTTAACTGCTGCCCCTGCTGGCCTGGTGGCCCCCAACTGCCCCCTCCCTGCTGGCCTGGTCACTCCTAATTGCCCCCCACCCCCGCTGGCCTGATCACCCCATCCTGCCATCGCCTGCCAGCCTGGTTCCCCCAAATGCACCCC
>NW_005871055.1:9634262-9755280 GCF_000147115.1 Myotis lucifugus
CTTTACTGCCCCCCACACCTGGCCCTGGTCACCCCCCAACTCCCCCCCCGGCCGCTTTGCCTGTTGCCCCAACTGCCCACCCTACCCCGCCAGCCTGGTCGCTGCTCACAGCCCCCCCGCAAGCCTGGTCAACCCATGCAGCCTGCTTGTTCAGTCTTTTCGTCATCCCTCACTAACCCCCCTGCTGGCCTGGTCATAGGCAGCCATCTTGTGAGGGCATGAGAGTTAATTTGCATATTACCTCTTATTATATAGGATTAAACATCTTTGAATATTTTGAATTTATTTATGAATGCATGTATTCTTACATATGTATTCATTTGTCTAATGACAAATCTTCCTATGCACTTAACTATTTCCTATAAATATAATCAAACAAGATTTTAAATCCAATAAAATGTTCCAATATTGTTTACAAATTTAGTAAATATGTTAGTTAGTCAGTATAGACTAGGTTATGCTGTGATAACAAATAAAACCTGAATTTGTGATAGTTTGACACTGAAAAAAGGTCAACCAGAACACCGTTAGCAGTAGTCTTTATTTTAAAATTCCAGGCATAGAAGTTCCCAAATGGAATTTCTAACTTGGAAAAGGAGGGTAGAATTTTTTGTAAGTTTACTAAGAAAGGATGTGCTGAAGTTCAGTCAGTTTCAGAAATGGGTGAATCTAGCAAAGTTTTCAGAAGTAAGAGGAATTGTTTCTGTGAATCAGCAGCCATGGTTTGAGCAATATGAATTTTATCATGACAAGTGAAGAGGAACAGTCTTATGTGTAAGAAGGGGTGGACACAGCTATGAGAGACACGGTGGAAAATTCTTTCATAGTCTCTCACAACACAGTGCAGGTTTATTTCTCCTTCAGGTGGGTCGTGTGCAATTCACATAGCCCTCTTCCATCTGGTATATGCATTAGCCAGATCACATGCTTCCAAGGTCACCTTCTCAAGGAAAGAAAGGACAAAGGAAACCAGTCCACATTGACTGCTTCTACCCAGAAGTAAATAATAAATAGGTAGAGATAGATTCATGTGAAATATGGATGATGCAATTTTGACTCTCTAAAAGATTTCTGTATTTAGTTCTATGTCTTCCCAGACCTGTGTAATAACAGGTATTTGGGGAGTTACTTTCTGAGGCTGTGTCACAGCTGAAGATTTTAGCCAGGATGCTTACTATATAAGTTTAGGCATGCAACTGGAGCATTTTAATTTACAAATAGGCTTGTGGTCCCAAAATCTACATGGTGCATATCCCTATAGTCATCATGGAATAGGGCGGAACTCATGTCAGAACCTATCCTGACTGCTATATCACTTATTTGGACTTAACATTTTTTTGCCTCCTAAGATATACAAATGTATTTTTCATGCCATTCAAATACCTTGCAACTTAATGGAAACTTTCATTTGTTTTCACAAACATTTGTGAGTATTAAAATCTTAAATGGGAGGAGAGAAGGTGTTTGCATCTTGAAGGGGAGAATAAAGAGGGCAGATGCTACCAAGGTGATTTAAGAATGGTCCCCTTCCCAACACTCACTAAACAAACAAACAACAAAAACACATTTGCTTAATCCCTGTCCTTCATGGTGCTAAAAAACTAAAAAGGCATCAGTTGCCTCCCCATCATTACAAGAAGTCTCCCTGCCCTTGGAAAGATCAACAGGAAGGGATATTGAGAACAGCAATAGAATCAAAGGTGGAAAAGCAAAGTCCCTCCCACAGTGTGTCTCACACTAGTGGGGGAAGAGAGATCTGCAAACCAGCAAATCCACATGCAGCGAGAGCGTGGGAGTGAAAATCCTACATCTGCCTGGGCAGTAGGAAAGGAGACAAAGCCAGAGAGGTGAGGAGGCATCTTCCTGACAATTGGGGTAGAGTATGAGAGAATACTGTTGTAGGTAGAAGGATACATAGGTGCCCCAAAGCAGGCTGCAGTTCAGCACTGCTATGATAGGGTTCTGGAAGGATGGCTGGGGCCAAGCTATTACCATACTGAGTCTGGATTCAGTCCTAAAGGTGATTGGGTGGCACTAAAAGATGTTAAGTAGAGAAATAACATGGTTAAACTTTAATTTAAGAAAAACCAGTCTAGTGTGCACTGCTGATGTAAGAGCTGGTGAATGCAGGGAGACAAATCAGAAGGATACTGCAGTTATTCATGTAAGATGTGGTGAGGGCCTGCATCAGAACTTATGCACGTGAAGATGGAGGAAGACAATGAATAATGCTTTCAGGAGATGAGCATCAAAAGGAAAGTTTCTTTGGAGGAAGCAAGAATTTTTGGTCAGAAAGGAGGAAAGAGCATATAATGGAATAAAGATAGTCTCTTCAATAAATGGTGTTGGGATAATTGGACAGGTACATGCAAAAAAAAATGTAACTGGACCACCAACTTACACCATACACAAGAATAAACTCAAAATGGATAGAAGACTTAAATGTAAGTCGTAAAACCATAAAAATCCTAGAAGAAAACATAGGCAGTAAAATCAGACATCTCACATAGCAAAATTAAACCAGCATCAAAATGAAAAGAGAACCCAATGATATAGCTGATAATGGATTAATTTCCAAAATATATAAAGTACTCATGTACTCATAGGCACCTCTCACTGACACCAGAGACGTGTTACCAGACAGGAAAGCCCCCTAAGTCAGTGGTAGAGGGCTGTCCCCAACCTTGATCCTTGTTTTCTCATATAAATGAGAAGCACCTGGCAACTTTATCTTACCAAACCTTGAGGCTGCTGGCTTCTCTGCTTAGGGAGTAAAACTGCCCTTCCCTTTCTGCATTCTCTCATTAGGGAGGTTTTTTAACCATTTGCTCTCATGTCCTTGGCTGGGGAAGATAATGGTTTGTTAGTTACAAGCTGGCTGCTAATTGCCCACACTATTTGGCCTTGTTTTAACTTTCCTGTCTCAGTTTCCCTATTCCTTCTGCCCTGTAATCCTGTAACACTCATACAACTCAACAAAAGAAAGACAAACAATCCAATTAAAAAATGGGCAGATGTCCGCTGGTGTGGCTCTGTGGTTGAATGTCGACCCATGAACCAGGAGGTAACCAATGGTTCAATCCCTGGTCAGGGAACATGCCCAGGTTGTGGGCTCAATCCCCAGTAGGGGGCATGCAGGAGGCAGCCCATCAATGTTTCTCTCTCATTGGTGTTTCTATCTCTCTATCCCTCACCCTTCCTCTCTATAAAAATCAATAAAAGTATATTTTTTGAATGGGCAGAAGACCTGAATAGATACTTCTCTAAAGAGGACATACAAATGGCCAAGAGTCAAATGAAAAAAAACACACAAAGTCACTAATTACCAGAGAGATGCAAATTAAAACAACAATGAGGTACCACCTCACACCTGTACATGAGGGGTCCCTTTTCTCCACATCATCACCAACATTTGTTGTTTGTTGACTTATTGATGATAGCCATTCTGACAGGTGTGAGGTGATATCTCATTGTGGTTTTAATTTGCATTTATCTGATGATTAGTGAAATTAAGTGTATTTTCATATGCCTACAGGCCATTTGTATGTCCTCTTTGGAGAAGTGTCTATTCAGGTCTTTGACTATTTTTAATTGGATTGTCTGGGGATTTTTTGTTGTTGATTTGTATGAGTTCTTTATAAATTTTAGATATTAACCCTTTATCAGATGTATCATTGGGGAATATTTTCTCCCATTCAGTAGGTTAACTTTTCATTATGTTGATGATTTGGTTTATTACTATTGATCAAAAACTCTAGTTTGATATAGTCCCATTTGTTTATTTTTTCTTTTGTTTCCCGTGCCAGAGGAGATATATCAGAAAAAAATATTACCAAAAGCAATGTCAGAAAGTTTACTGCCCATGTTTTCTTCTAGGAGTTTTATGGTTTTGAGTCTTATATTTAAGTCTTTAATTCATTTTGAGTTTATTCTTGTATATGGTGTAAGAAGGTGGTCTAGTTTCATTTTTTGCATGTATCAGTCCAATTTTCCTTACACCGTTTATTGAATAGACTATTTTTACCCCATTGTATATTCTTGCCTCCTTCATCATAGATTAATTGACCATATATGTGTGGGTTTATTTCTGGGCTTTCTATTCTGTTCCATTGATCTGTGTGTGTCTGTTTTTATGCCATTACCATGTTGGGTTTTTTTTTACTTTATATTTAGTGTTGACACTATTACAGATGTCCCCATACCCCCCCCCCCATTGTCCACCTCTACCCAGTCCCCATATTCCCTTCTCTCTGGCCATCAACACACTGCTGTCTTTGTCTATGGGTTTTGCATATATGTTATTTGGCTAGTCCCTTCACTTTCATCCAGTTCTCCCCTCACCTACCCCTCTAACAGCTGTCAGTCTGTTTCCATGTATCCATACCTCTGTTTCTATTTAGTTTGTCAGTTTATTTTGTTCATTAGATTCTACATATAAGTGAGATCATGTGGTATTTGTCCTTCTCTGACTGGCTTATTTCACTTAGCATAATAATCTCCAGGTCCACCCATGCTGTCACAAAAGGTAAAATTTCATTCTTTTTTACAGCCACGTTGTATGTCATTGTGTAAATGTACCAGAGCTTTTTCATCCGTGCTGTTTCGATTACTATAGCCTTGTAGTATAGTTTGATCTCAAGTAGTGTGATACCTCCAACTTTGTTCCTCTTTCTCAAGATTGTTGTGGTTATTCAGTGTCTTTGGAATTCCATATACTATAGTAAACATCTGAATTATTTGTTCTAGTTCTGTGAAAAATGCAATTGGTATTTTGATAAGAATTGTGTTGAAACTATAGATTGCTTTGGGTAGTATGAACATTTTAATGATGTTAATTTTTCCTGAGCACAGTATGTTTCCATTTATTTGTATCTTCTTCATGTCTTATCATTTCTTTCTTCCAAATGTGTTTTAAGTTTCCGAGTAGAGATCGATGACCTCCTTGGTTAAATTTATTCCTAGGTATTCTTTATTCAATTGTAAGTATGATATTTTTAGTTCTCTTTTTGATAGTTGAAGAGTGCAGAGAAGGGGAGGGAAGAGAAAGAGGAGAAATGAGAGGCAAAAGAAAATCCTGGAAAAAATTCACTTTCTTCACAGTCCAGTTCCCAATTTTGTTCTCTTATGGCAATAATCGGGTACTGGAGGAGAGAGAACAGACAAAATGGGGGAAGAAGTAGAAAAGAAAGGGATGGAGAATAGGAGAAATCTGGAAGGTATAAAAAAATGTAGAAAGCATTAGAAAGAATGCTAGACTCAAAGTTAAATTTAGTAAATTTTACAAACAAGTGCTGGTGTGTGTCTGGCACTGTGCTGGGAGCTAGGAATAGAGAGACAAAGGAGACATGATCACTATTGTTGAGACACTCACAGAAAGAAATCAAGGTTGAGAATAAATTAAGAGAAGGCCAAGAAACTTTGGCATTGCTTTTATTATTAGGAGGTGCAAAAGGGTCAAGTGCTTTTTCTCAAGATTTCTTAAATTTACTATGTAGTGGGGAGACTGGGAGGGAGAGTTGTAACTTTGCATCTCAGCAAGTTTCATTCTCCTATTCAAACAGGTGCTGTTTGGCTAGAGCGGCACAGCATAAAACGAGACTACTGGATTTGGTATAAAATGGGCCAATTAACCCATGCGGATTGAGTCATGTAAAAGTAACAAGACTACATTACCATTGAATGCTATTCTAAGAAAGACAGTGTCAGCCAAATTGCTCATTACCTGTGTCCTGTTCATCATCATATTCTATACAGCTACCTGGCTACACTCCTGCTCCCTAACTCCCTTTCTTTCAGTTAGCATGGGGTCCTGCTGGGTGGTGCCTGGCTCTTAATGGACTTCAAACATGAAATTCTCAAGATGAACCTGATACTATGGCTCAAAGAGTGTCTACCTTGGGTCTGGAATAACGAGAATAAAGGTCTCTTACTTCCTCCTCCCATATCACTTACCAAACTTTGGAAATCTCTTTTTCTCTTTTTATCTCTCCCCTCTCCTTCTTTTCTCTTGCCTTTTTCCTTGATCAGCACCTGCTCGTGACGTTGGTGGCAGTCTCAGGAGTTTAGCTCTTCAGGCCTAAGACAGTGCTTCTCTAACTGTTCATAAGAAATCTCTGGAAAGCTAGTTTAAAAACTCAGGCAGGCAGGCCCCACCATTTATTCTAATTAAATAAATTTGGAGTATGGCCTGAAAATCAACATGTTTAACACCCACCCTTCCCAGATGTTTCTGACACAGGTGGAGGATAGGCAAACCATGGAAACACCCGGAGGACCACCGGTAATGCACAGTCAGTTCAGGAGACACCTGGATGGAGACTTGACACCAGCATCTTGGTTTTCCTCTGACCTGACCCCTCTGCTTTGGCTCCTCTTCCTGTACCCACCATGCGATGTTGATGATCCCAGGGTTCTATTCTCAATCCATTCCTTTTATTCTACATCCTCTTCCTGATTACTCTCCTCCAGTCCTGTGAGTGGAAGCACCTATACTACATGGATGTCCCACAAGTACTCAGCTTAACATGCTCAAAACTTAATCTATGGGTTTTGATTCTGGGAAAATTGGCTAAGCACACTTCATCTACCATGTCTTTCTCACTGAATGCAGCTCTAAAACCTGGATGAGATATTTGAGGGCTCTGAAAAGTAGCAGGTTAACTGGGAAAGAAGGTCAGAATTCAAAGTACTTTGTGTCCCCCTGCCTGGACACAAGACAACCTGAAACCAAAATGTGGGACACCCCTTAGCCCTTGGTTAAAGAGTAGGTAAGGGAGCTCCTGAGACAAAATCTCACATTGTTTTTCTTCTGGTTTGTTCCCTTGATGCTCAGTCTGAAACAATTCCTGCAGAGTGATGGCAGTGAGAACAGGGCAAACACTTTCTACCATTCTATGGCCTGTTTTTATTTTCCTAATGGTGGTGTTTTGAAGGACAGGTGTTAAATTTGACAAAATACTATATTTCTTTGAAATTTCCTTAAATATTTACCACTATTAATGTGTTTTGTTTTGGGTTTGTTTTTCCTCCCTTTGGCTCTGAATTTCCATCTGCTATTAATTTTCCTCAGCCTAAAGAGCATCTTTGAAAATTTCTTATAATGTGGATCTGCTAGCAATAAATTCTTTCACCTTTTTAATATCTAAAAAATATCTTTATTTCACTTGCATTTTAAGAATATTTTTTGCTGTGAATAGAATTTTGTGTTATCAGTGTTTTCCTTTCATTACTTTAAAGATGTAGTTCCATGTCTTCTAGCCCCAGTTTTTTCTTCTGCGAAGTAGCTATCATTTGTGTAATTATTTTCTCTTATGTCTTTTTTCTTTGGACCTTGTTAAGATTTTATCTTATTCTTTGATTTTCAGCAGTTTGACTATGATGTGGTCAGGCATGCTTTTATTTATCCTGCTCAGAGTTTGCTGAGCTTCATGGATGTCTGGATTGCTGTTTTGAACCAAATGTGGAATATTTTCTACTAATGTAGTTGCAATTTTTTCCTGCCCCATTTTCTCTCTCCTTTTCTTTTTTCTTGTCTCTCCTCTTCTTCTTACAAATCTCACATGTGTCTTAGACTTCTCTAGACAGTCCCCTAGCTCAGTGAAGCTCTGATCATTTTTTTAAATCTTTTTTGCCCTTTCTTTCAGCTTAGATAATTTTTATTGACCTGTCTTTATGATCACTACTCCTTCATCTTACATTTACTATACTGTCAATCCTGGGAAATAAAATTTTTTTCAGATGTGTTTTTCAGTTATTGGATTTAAACTTGATTTTTTTTATTTGCATATCACTCCTGACAATTCCCAATCTCTTCACCTATTATACTCATGTTTTCCTATAAACGCATTATTACATTATTAAAATCCTTGTCTTTTCAACATCTGTTTGGTCTGTGAGTCATTTTCTATGATTGACTTTTCCGTTTACTATGTGTCACATTTTCCTGTATCTTTTCATGACTACTAAGCTTTTATTTTATAGTAAATGTTGTGGATGATACTTTGTGAAAATTCTGGATTTATTTTTCTCTAAAAGTGTTGGGTTTTGTTTTAGGAGGCAGTTAAATTATTAACAGATAACCTTGATTGATAAAGGCTTGGTTTTAGGCTTTGTTAGGGTGGTTCTATTTCAGTTTTTCCATTTACCTGGGGAAGATACTTGACAAAGGGATGAGTCACGTCCAAGGCCTGAGACAGGAGGATGGTGCAATATTTTATCATGCTAGTCTGAATGGTGCACAATTTAAAACTTACAAATCATTTATTCCTGGAATTTTTCATTTAATATTTTTGTATGGATGACCAGGATCGACTGAAACCACATGAAGAGAAACCATGAATAAGGGGGGACTACTGTAAGTCTGTAACAGGCAATTGTTGAAATCAGTGCTTAGCTCTTACAGCTTTCTTGTTGTTTCTCCCTGAGCATCGTGGAATCCCAGACAGTGATTTGAGTACAGTGTCTACACCAATTTTGGACCTGCCCTATCTGGAATTTCCTTACCTCTCTACTCTCCACATCCCAATTTTAGGTCTCACTGACAGTCCCAAACTGTATCTTCTGATTCCACAATCCGATAAGACTGCCACTTTCTGCTTCAACTCTATCTGCCACACCCTGATGGACCTAGAAGTATCCTTAGGAAAAAGAAAAAAACCCACATGTATAAATGTGGATCTCACTTAGTAAGTATCAAATCCTCACCAGTTTCTGCAAGCTTTTATTCATCTTCCAGTTGTTTGTTCATTTTCCCCAAAAAGTTATAATTGTTATTAGCAGGAAAGTGTCCAAACATTCCATTCTTCCATTACTGTTTATTATAATTTTCATGTGTGTGTTTTCTATGTTATGGTCTGGATAATTTCATCACATAGATCTTTCATGCATTAAATTTCTCTCTGGCTTTGTTTGAGTGATTAATCTGTCAATTGAGTTTCTAATTTCAATGATTGTATTTTTTATTTATAAAAATTTTAGTTTTTTTTACCTCAGCCTTTTTTCTCCCAGGGGCCTTGTTCCTTTCTTTAATTCCTTTTTAAGTTCTTCATTATTTCAATCATACTGATTTTATAACCTCTATCTGGAAACTGTATTTTCTGCATATCTTAAAGGATCAAATGAAGTTTCTTATTTGGTTAGTTGACTTCTACTCATGGTGAATTGTATCATTATATGTTTAAGTTCTGATTCAAAATTGGGATTTGAGTTTATGTTCAACTGAGTTTTATCTGTTGAAATGATCAGTGATCTTTGATGAAGGGTATAGTCCTGCATAGAGGTAAACTTTTTCACTTTAATTAATTTCTTAGCTTTAGGATTTCTGTACCTTGTCAAACTTTTTTCCAACATGAGTCCAAATTAAAATAGAGAATTTTCTTTGACATATCTATATGCTGATAAGTAGATTTACTTGTAGTTCTGCCATCTAATGAGGGATTAGCCATTTAAGAATACTGATTGTCCAGATGGTTTTGAGCCTGCTGTGGGTCCAAGATCCCAATTGCTATTCCTAAGTAAATGGTCACTAAAACACAACCCTCCAGAAAAAGATAAATATCACATGATCTCACTCATTTGTGGAATATAAAGAACAACATAAACTGATGAACGAAAATAGAACCAGAGTCATAGAAGCATCAAACAAATTGTCCAACCTATGAGGGAAGGCTGGGGGTGATGGGGTAAGAGATCAACCAAAGGACTTGTATGCATGCATATGAGCATAACCAATGGACACAGACAGTAGGGGGGTGAGGGCATGTGCTGGTGGGGGCGGCTGAGGTGAGGTCAATGGGAGGGAAAATGAGACTTATGTAATACTTTAAACAATAAAAATTTTAAATTAAAAAATAATAAAAATAAAACACAAGCCTCTTCACATCTATTAAGGTGGCTATTTTTTAAATCAAATCAAAACAAAAAATAATGTGTTGACATGACTGTGGAGAAACTGGGAGACTTGTGTACTAGTAGTGATAATGTAAAATCATGCAGCACTGTGGAAAACAATATCGCAGTTCATCAAACAATTAAAAATAGAATTACTTTTCAATCCAGCAAGTCCAATTCTGGGTATATACCCCAAATAATTGAAAGTAGGGAGTTTAAGTGCTATTTGTATACTAATATTCACAACAGCCCAAAGTTGGGAACAATCCAAATATCCATTGATCGATAAATGGATGGTTAGACAAAATGTGATATATATGAAATATTATTCAGCCTTAAAAAGGAAATAAAAATTTGATACATGCTTAAACATGGATGAACCTTGAAGACATTATACTAAGTGAAATAAGTCAACCACAAAGGACAAATGTTATATAACCCCACTTACATGAGTTGGAGTAGCCAAACTCATAGAGACACAAAGTACAATGGTGGCTTCCAGGGACTGGGAGAAGGGAGGACTAGGAAGTTGTTTAATGGGAACAGAGTTTCAATGTGGGATAATAAAAAAGTTCTAGAAATGGATAATGAGTTGTACCATATGAATGTATTTACTATTGAAGTGTACTTAAAAATTGTTATGTTATTAATATTTTAGCACAATAAAAATAAATTTAAAAATCCCAAGCCCCTTAGTTTCTAAGACTGAAAAATACCCCCAAATCCAGGGAAGGCACACTATCAGCTCATATGCTCACTACTCTAGGAATTTCTCTTACTCCTTAAAAAGCTTACCTATACATTTAAACAGTATTTTTAACACTTTATCTACAATTACTAGATGTTTTGTTAAGTGTACAGAATACTGCACTGACCATCAGAACACCTGCATTCCATCTCCAGACCTGCCTTTTCCTAGCGGGTACATCACTCCCAGAAAGACCAAGTGACACATGCAAACTCTCAGTCTCGATCTCTGTCTTCTTCCTCTACCGGCTGCCACTTCCTCTTCCTTCTTTTTGTTTTATGAGTATGGGAAATCAGGTGGGTCACTTATGAATCCAGTGAGCTCTTTCAAAGATACAACTGCATTTAGGGAACTTAAAAAATCAGAAAAAGTAACCAGATAGCCAGTGTCCCTTATGAAGAATAATTCTGGGGATTAAAAAACAAACAAACAAACAAACAAACAAAAGCCAGTCTTCATATCAGAGAATAGTATAATTATTTATGCTCTTAGTTGCCAGCTTTTTCAACTTTTAAGGTAAAAATCTCTGTTATGCAAATATTATCAACTAAAACTCTGTGTGACTCATAAGCTAAATGGACCCAATTTACTAGTTTAACGAAAGGAATTCTAGATAATTGAAAAATCGCTGTATGATTTATATGTTAAGTATATTATATTTAACTTAAAAATGTAGCACTTAAGAAAACTCCAGTTAAGATGGTGGCATAGGTAAATGCAGTGCTTGCCTCCTCCCAGAACCACATCAAAATTAACATGAAACTGCAGAGCAACTATTATTCAGAACTGCCTGAAAGTGGCAGAATGGAAGACCTACAATGAGGGAATTAAAGAAGAAGCCACATCAAAACTGGAAGGAGGTGCAGAGGCACAGAACAGGCTGGCCCTACATCTACGTGTGATGCTTTTTTCATCAGGAGGGACATCTCAGCCCCACACCAGACCCTTCATCCCAGAGTTCCAGAGCTGGGAAGAGAAGTCCCCACATTTTCAGGCTCTAAAAACCAACAGAGATTGTGGCTGAGAAAGATGGAGCCTGCTGGAGAGCCAGGCAATTCCTCTTAAAGGTCCCATGCAGGGACTTAACTTGGACTCACACCCTCTGAGCTCTAGTGCTGTGGCAGTAGCTTGAAAGGAACCAGGGACATATGGGGAGTAACTAAATTGTCTAGCATCAGGGCAAAAGCTAGAAGGAAGCAGCTTTCTCCCAGACAAAAGTTCTGACAGAGACCATTATTCCTTTGCTGAGCCCTCCCCACCAGAGAGCTGACATTCAGGTGCCATATCTGAGTCTCCATCAATCTGGCTCACACTGTTTGCCCCACCCTAGTGATTCCCTGAGACTCTGCACCACACAATTTACAGGCCCACCTAAGCTGTTTCCAGTGGCTTTTTCATATGAATGGCCTGACCTGGCTCAGGCTTCAGACTTTCTTAAAATGTTTCAAACAAGCAGCACTGGCCTCAGCATGTCCCATATCTTTTGATAAGTGGCTCCAGGCCTGGCACTAGCAGAAGCCTGCCTTGGCTCACAACTTGGCCTCTTCTGGAAACTCAAGCCCAATAAAAGTAGCAGCCATCTGCAGATCACTCTATAACTCCTGCCAAGTGGTCCCCAGGCAGGGTACAGACAGTAGATGATTTTGCACCTCTCAGGAGGCCCCAGAGCCATGCACTTGGTGGTCAGCTTCAGACCATGCCATATTACAACCCTACAACCTCCACAAGTGACACACTCAAGGGAAGGACTCAGTAAGCACCAAAGTCCCAATGAAACAAGTCCTGCTCCAGAGGGATGTCTCTTGCAAAGCAGCTCTTCCACTGTTGCTGCAGTTTGTTCTCACAGCTGATTGGCCTGGAGGTCAGTCCCTCCCAGTGATACCAACAGCAATCAAGCTCAACTACAAGAAGACAGTGCACACAGCCCACACATGGGCATACCTAGAGTGCCCAGCTCAGGTGACTGGAGAGGCTGAGCCACTGAGCCCTACAGGACACTTACTATACAAAGTAATTCTACCAAGTCTGGGAGACATAGCAGCTCTACCTAATACTTAGAGGGGGGAAAAAAACCAAAAAAAAAAAAACAAGAAACAAAAAAAAAAAACAAAAAAAAAACACAAGGAAGCAGCCAAAATGTGGAGACAAACATCACAAATGAAGGGACAAGAAAAATCTCCAGAAAAAGAATTAAATGAATTGGAAGCAAGCAAACTACTAGACACAGAGTTCAACACAATAATGATAAGGATGTTCAAGGATATTAGTGAAAATATCAAAAAGGACCAGTCAGAAATGAAGAATACACTAAGTGAAATAAAGAATAATGTATAGGGAATCAACAGTAGACTGGAAGATGCTGAGAATCGAATCAGTAATTTGGAATATGAGGACACAAAACCACCCAATCAGAACAGCAAAAAGAAAAAAGAATACAAAAATATGAAGACAGTGTAAGACATCTCTGGGATAGCTTCAAACATACCAACATTTGTATGATAGGGATGCCAGAAGGAAAAGAGAGGGAGCAAGAAATTGAAAACCTATTTGAAAAAAATAATGACAGAAAATTGCCCTTACCTGGTAAAAGAGATAGGCATATAAGTCTAAGTAACTCAGAGAGTCTCAAACAAGATAAATCCAAAGAGGACCACACAAAGACATTCTATATCAGTGGTTCTCAACCTTCCTAATGCCATGACCCTTTAATACAGTTCCTCATGTTGTGGTGACCCCCAATTTTGTTGTTATAAATTGAACATAATTAAAGCATAGTGATTAATCACAAAAACAATATGTAATTATATATGTGTTTTTCAATGATCTTAGGTGACCCCTGTGAAAGGATCGTTCGACCCCCAAAGGGGTCGCGACCCACAGGTTGAGAACCGCTGTTCTATATCATAAAAGCCTAATATGCTAAGTGTCTGGTTGACCCATTGGCCATTCAACCAAACAAAGCATAATATGCTAATGATATGCTAAGGCCCCTCAACCACTCGCTATGATGTGCACTGACCACCAGGGGGAAGACACTCCAACTGGTAGGTTAGCTTGCTACTGGGGTCCAGCCGATCAGGACTGAGTGAGATGGGGTGGACATGCCCTGGAGCCCTCCCGTGGTCCCTCCCCACTGGCCAACCTCCTGTGTCCCTCCCTGGCCCTGATTGTGCACCGGTGGGATCCCTCAGGCTGGCCTGTGCCCTCTCGCAATCTGGGACCCCTTGGGGGATGTCGGAGAGCCGGTTTCAGCCCAATCCTGCAGGCCAGGCAGAGGGACCCCATTGGTGCACAAATCCATGCACCAGGCCTCTAGTCATAAATAAAATGCCAAATGTTTAAACACAAAGAAAGAATCTTAAAAGCAGCAAGGGAAAAGTAGCTAGTTAGCTACAAGGGATCACCAAAACTGCCAGCTGATTTCTCAACAGAAACTTTGCAAGCCAGAGGGGAGTGACAAGAAATATTCAAGCAATGAAAAGCAAAGACCTACCACCAAGATTACTCTACCCAGCAAAGCGATCACTGAAGGTCAGATTAAAATCTTCCCAGAAAAGAAAAAGCTAAAGGAGTTCATCACCATCAAACCAGTATTACATGAAATGTTAAAGGGTCTTCTTGAAGAACAAGAGGAAGAATAAAAAATAGGACAATAAAATGGCAGTAAATGAAGATCCATCAACAATTAAATCTAAAAATCAAAATAAATGACCAAGCAGAATAAAAGCAGACTCATAGATACAGAGATTTGATGGTTGTCAGATGGGAGAGGGTTTGGGGCATGGGTGAAAAAGGTGAAGGGATATACAAATACAAATTAGTAGTTATAGTGTAGTCATGGGGTTGTAAAGTACAGCATAGGGCATATCGTCACATATTCTAATAGCTATGTATGTTATCAGAAGGGAACGTGATTTTTTGGGATGATTATTTAATAAATTGTATAATGTATAATCACTAGAGTGTATACCTGAACTAATGTTAATATTGTATGTCAACTGTTATTGAAAAATAAAAAAAATGATTTTAAAAAATATAGCACTTAACTTTATATCATTTTAAAATCCCTAATGATTTCATACATGAATCTGTAGCCTTTTGTTATTCTCAATGGGAAACCAAGCCTTGCCTATTTGTATTTCTTCATGAGGACATAACAGGATGTGTGAGATAAAGAACTTATGCTTAGTCCTGCCAATGTTTTCATGAAATTATAGATTTAGGAAGACCTCAAGAGTTTCTGGTCCAGAGAAGGCAAATAGCATGGCACATATACAGCCACTACCCGCCATCCTCATGACAGACATTGCCTGGCATAGTATCTGAAATTTCCATCCTTTAAGTTTATATTCCCTTTATTAAAGTTTAGAAAGGACTCCCTAAGATCCCTTTCTTTCTTTCTTTCTTTCTTTCTTTCTTTCTTTCTTTCTTTCTTTCTTCTTTCTTTCTTTCTTTCTTTCTTTCTTTCTTTCTTTCTTTCTTTCTTTCTTCTTTCTTTCTTTCTTTCTTTCTTTCTTTCTTTAATTTTTAATCTTCACTTGAGGATATGTTTTATTGATTTTTAAGAGAGAGAGGAAGGGAGATAGTAAGAAAGAGAAACATCAATCGGTTGCCTCCTGTATGCACCCTAAATGGAAATCAAACCCCCAAACTAGGTGTGTGCCCTATCAGGAATTGAACCTGCATCCTTTTGGTGTATGGGATGATGCTCCAACCAACTGAGCCCTAAGCCAGAACCCTAAGTCCTCTTTTTAAAAAAAAAATTTTAACATTTACCAAAGATATGTCTCTCATTGATTTTAGAGAGGGAGGGAGAGAGAGAGAGAAACATTAATGTGAGAAAGCCACATCAATCTGTTGCCTCCTGTATGTGCCCTAATAGGGGATCAAACCCAAACCTACAACCTAGGTATGTGCCCTGACTGGGAAACGAACCCACAACCTTCTGGTGTATAGGACGATGCTCCAAACAACTGAGCCACATCAGCCAGGGTCCCAAGTCCTCTTTTCAAAGCATACCATTTCCAAATTTGTCTTTCTTGAACCACTAGTTTAATGGAATATCCTTAAGTGTTCAATAGTTTCTGTGGGGTTGTAAGTCAGTTGCAACCTGGATTCACTCTAGCTAACTTAGGTAGCAAAAGAATTATTTCTACTATACTCTGGAAGACCAGACTTGTATGTTATTCAACCAGAAACAATCCAGCCAGGACCAACAACAGGCATAAAACAATGTCCAACTACACTGGCACTTTTCCAGCAGAAACACCACTGCTAATGCAATCACCTGCCACTTGGCAACTATGACACTTGAGAATGGACACCAGGCAATTTATAGACTCCTCAGGAAAGGAGTGCTCAGCTTCTCAGAACAACCACCCTGCAACATTGTGCTTGTCAAGAGCTGCAATTTTCTCCTAATGTGCTGACTTCCTCTACCAGATGTCCCCTGGGCACACATCTGATGGGTCACATCTAGGTCATGTGCCTGCATCTGACCTCCAAGGGAGTCCTGGGAAATGTAATTTTTTGGAAAATGAAGGCATGCACAGTATAAAGGGGTTTGGAGTGAAAAATGAGTGAGCCAACCCACAGTATCTGCCCCCTGATCAAATTAGTTTAAACTAAAACAGCAGTTGTAACTGAAGGTCTTTTTAGAGATTTTAAAAGGCTAATGTTATTCCGATTTCCAAATAGGGTTTTTTAAAATTGTATTACCATGAAACACATTTTCCTAAACTTCCAGAACTAGTGTGTTCTATGGAACACAATTTGCAGATTGCTACCTTATGCTATTAATACGTCAACTGTGAGTTTGTCTGTTAATGGCAACAAATCTCTTGCTGCAAACACCTGAGGCCTTGATAAATTTTTATGGATAGCTAGGCAGAAAGGCTAGGTGGTCAGGGTCTTCAAGATGGTAGACTTGGGTATAGAGCCATGGTGGGTACCCTAAGAAGCTCTGGGTCACCAGGACATTATGAACCAGTTTGTGTGTCCTGTGGCACCATTTCTACATTGCGGTTTCTGCACACTGTTCCATGTGCATTAGTGAGCACAGCCCACCAAATGTATCTCATCAGGGACTTTTTCATTTAATTTCTGGATTTAACAGCATTCCCAAATGTGAAAGGTCATTTTATTTTCTACTAATGTCTCACTTGTTGAGAGCAAGCATCTGTTTTCAGATTACTAAAAAGATCATTTAATAGTAATTTGCAACACATTATCATGTGGGAATCAGATTACAGCTAAGGAGTCCCTCATAAAACAAGCTTTGACATTTAGTACATTGCCAAAGAAATATACATATATGTTCTTTGCCTCTGTAAAGATGATATTCTGTGTGTTTGCGGTGGAGGGGAAGCATACCATCTTGATGCTTCATGGTTGCTGAAATGAAGTAAACTCAGTCCATAAAGTAGAATTAGCATTGGTTCTTGCCCAAAAGGATTCCTGCAGTTGTGCAGATATTCTGAGGATAAAAAATAGGAGGCTTAGATCCTAAACACTTCTCAGTCCCAGGGTTTAGGTTCACAGCCTACAGGGACAGCCTTTGAGGCCTGTGATAGAACTTTCAGTCCTTATTAAGAGTCTCTGGACTTCCGATCAAGATGGTAGGTAAGCTCTATGCTCATTTCCTCAGAACAACCACCCTTGAGAATCACCTGAAGACTAGCTGAGCAGAACTCCTATAACTAACTAAGGATATAAGAAGAAGCCACATCAAAACTAGTAGGAGGGGCAGAGACACAAAACAGACTTGCCCCACACCTACTTGTGGTGGTTAAAAACAGGAGGGATATGCCCTGGTCGGTGTGGTTCAGTTGGTTGGAGTGTTGTTCCACACCAAAAGGTGGCAAGTTCCATTCCTGGTTGGGGCACATACACAAGTTATGGGTTCAATCCCTGGTCAGAGCACGTGTGGGAGACAGCTGATCAATGTTTCTCTCTCACATTGATGTTTCTTTCTCTTTGTCTCTCCCTTTCTCGCTCTAAAATTAATTTTTAAAAGGAATCAGGAGGGATATCTCAACTGCAGAGTTCTCCCCTGAGTAGTGAGGGGTTTCAGCCCCACACCGGGATCCCTAGTCTGAACCACCAGTGCCACAAAGAGAAGTTCCCATAACATCTGCCTGTGAAAACCATGGGGATTTCATCTGGGTGAGATGGAGGGCTGCTGGAGTCCCCAGGGTTCCTCTTAATTGGCCCTGGCTAATGGTCTCAAGTGCTCTGAGCTCAAACATTGCATCATCAGCTTAAAAAACACCAGAGATATACAAGGTAGAAATGAATTGTCTGACCTCAGGGCTAGCTCTTTCCAGATTGAAGTGTGGATAGATGCCATGTTCCTTTGTTGAGTGCTCCTCCACCCAGCATGCAGGGACAGGGGATGCCAAATCTGAGTCACCATTAATCTCATCACATCCTGGTAATTCCCTAAGAAGTCACATAGTGGTCCTAGCTGGTTTGGCTCACTGAATAGAGCATCAGCCTGAGGACTGAAGGGTCCCAGGTTCGGTTCCAGTCAAGGGCATGTACCTTGGTTGCAGGCACATCCCCAGTAGGGGGTGTGCAGGAGGCAGCTGATCAATGCTTCTCTCTCATCGATGTTTCTAACTCTCTATCCGTCTCTCTTCCTCTCTGTAAAAAATTAATAAAATTATTTTCAAAAAAAGAAGTCACATAGTGTCCACCAAACTCATAAACTCATAGTGACAGCCAATAATGTCCACCAAACTCATGCACTGGTAAGAATCTCGTTCAATGGCTGTTACTCATAAGCAGTGGACCTCTGCCCACATTGTGGACTTGCCTAAAATCTCTGAAAAGTCCACAAACCCCAAACAAGCAGTGGCTGGCAGTGGCAAGTCCTGTACCTCTTACTAAGCGGCCCCTAGCCTGCTACTTATGGCAGCCAGCCTTGGTTTGCACCACAGCCTTTTCCAGGCAACTCCAAGCCCAGCACAGATAGCTATCAATACTAGATCATTTGTAGCTTCTACCAGGTGGTCCTAGGTTCAGCACAGGCTGTAACTGACCTGTGCCTGCACCAGATCCCCTCCTAAGTGGCCCCAGAATGATAGCCAGCTTCAGAACACATGAAATCAATACTTCATTAGTTCCACAAACAACATACCCAAAGGGTGGACTCAGCAGTCACCAAAACCATGCTACAGCAATTTCCTATCTGTGGGATCAGCCCACAGACAACAGTTTATCCTCCGTAGTCCGAGCCAGTCCTCAATAGTCGGTAAGCCTGAAAGTCAATCCCACCAACTGACATGCCATAGGCAATAAAGGCTCATCTACAACAAAAGGGCACACACAACAAATACAAGGGACACCCCTGGAGCAGAAATCTCAGGTGACCAGGGAGACTGTGCCATTAGGCCCTATAGGACATCTACTATATTGGGCCACTCTGCTGAGACTGAGACACATACCAGATGCACCTGATATAAAGAAACAAACATGGAGGCGGCCAAAGTGAGGAAACAAAGAAACATATCACAAATAAATGAACATAACAAGACCCCCAAAAAAGAGATAAACAAAATGAAGGCAAGCAATCTACCAGATGCAGAGTTCAAATAACCAGTTATAAGGGTGTTCAATGAACTTAGAGGAATAATAGATGAAGTCAGTGACAGCTTACACAGAGAGATAGAAACCATAAAAAATAACCAGTCAGAAATGAAGAATCTAATAACTGAAATTAAAAATACATTCAATGGAATCAACAACAGATTAGATGAAGCAGATTATCAAATCAATGATTTAGAAGACAAAGTAGTAAAAACACCCACCAGGAATAGCAAAAAGAAAAAATAACTTAAAAATTATATCAAACTATATTACAAGACTATAGTAATGTTCCTCTTTTCCTCTTGTACTCTGAGACAACATCAAGTGTAACATTCACTTCATAAGGCTACCAAAAGTAGAAGTGAGACAGCAAAGCATTAAAAAGTTATTTGAAAAAATAATGACTGAAAATTTTTCTAACCTGGCAAAGGAAATTTACATATGATTCCAGGAAGCACAAGGAATCCCAAATAACATAAACCCAAGGAGGCCCACAACAAAAGACATCATAATTAAAATGCCAAAGGTTAAAGACAGAGAATCTTAAAACCAGCAAGAGAAAAGCAATTAATTACCTGCAAGGGAGCTCCCATAAGACTGTTGCTGATATTTCTACAGAAATTTTTCAGGGCAGAAGGGATTGACACAAAGTGTTCAAAGTGATGACAAGCAAGGATCTACAACCAAGATTACTCTACCAACATAACTGTCATTTAGAATTAAAGGAGAGATAAAGAGGTTCCCAGACAAGAAAAAGCTAAAGAATTTAATCCCAACCAAACCAATATTACATGAAAGATTTAAAGAGATTCTTTAGGAGGAAGGGAAAAAAGATTAAAAGTATGAATAATAAAATGGCAATAAATACATACCTATGAACAAATACCATAAGTGCAAATGGATTAAATGCTTCAATCAAAAGATATAGAGTGGTTAAATGGATAAAAAACACACAATATCCATATACTAGAGGGCCGGTGCATGAATTCATGTGCTGGTGGGGTCCCTTGGCCTGGCCTGGGGGGATCTGGCTGAAACCAGCTATCTGACTTCCCCCAAGGGGTCCCGGATTGCAAGAGGGTGGTTCTCGGGTGATGCACCCTGGAATCAGCCTTCCTCCTCTCTGGTTCCAGGTGCATCACCCAAGAACCGCAGCTGCCAAGTCACCACAGCTCGGAAGCTCCTGTATTGAGCATCTGCCCCCTGGTGGTCACTGCGCGTCATAGCTATTGGTTGAATGGCTGAACATTCGGACAGTGGCTTAGGCTTTTATATATATAGATATGCTGCCTACATAAGAAACCACCTCGGATTGAAAAAGTGCACAGACTGAGAGTAAAAGGATGACAAAAGATGTTTCATGAAAATGGAAATAATAATAAAAATCTGAGATAGCAATACTTATATCAGATAAAGTAGACTTTAAAACAAAGACTGTAACAAGAAACAAAGAAGGATATTACATAAGGGTAAAGAAATCAATCCAGCAAGAAGATATAATCCTTATGAAAATTCATAGGAATACCTAAATATATAAGGCAAACATTAATGCACATAGAGGGAGAGATCAATAATAACACAGTCATGGTAGGGACTTTAACACAACATTGATATCAATGGATAGAGTGCCCACATAGAAATAAAAAAGGAAACAGTGGCCTCATACGACACATTATACCAGTTAAATTTCATTTAACTCCAAAACAGCAGAATACACTTTTTTTTTCAAGAACACATGGAACATTTATACAATAGACTACATGTTAGGTCATAATGAATTTAAGAAGACTGAAATAATACTAAGCATGTTCTCCAATGATAATGGTATGAAACTAGAAATCAATTATAGGAAAAAAAACTGAAAAACACACAAATACAAGGAAGCTAAATAACATGTTATTAAACAATGAATGGGTTAACAATGAGATCAAAGAAGAAATAAAAGATACCTTGAGACAAATAAAAATGAAAACACCCATCAGAAAGAATATATGCTCCCCTATGTTCATAGCAGCTTTATTTACAGTAGCTAAGATTTGGAAACAGCCCAAGTGCCCATCAGTAGATGAATTGATAAAAAAAAAAGCTGTGGGACATTTACACAATGGAATACTATGCAGTTGTAAAAAAGAGGGATCTCTTACACTTTGGGACAACATGGATGGACCTGGAGACTATTATGCTAAGTGAAATAAGCCAATCTGAAAAAGACAAATATCACATGATCTCTCTTATTTGTGGAATCTAATGAACAAAATGAATTGACCAACAAAATAAGACCTGAGGCATGGAAGCATGGAACAGACTGACATACCTCAATGTGGAAGTTGGAGGACAAGGAGAGATAAACCAAATAACTTGTATACTTATATGCCTAGCCCATGGACACGAACAATAGGGTGGTGAAGACCTGGGAGGGTGGGTAGGGGCTGGGTGGAGTGGGATAAAGGAGGGAAAAATAGGAGACATCTGTAATATTGTCAACAATAATATGTATTGAATTTCCCATTGATTACTGAATGTCAGGAATGCTGTTGATTCCCTGGACTCATGTCCCCTATCCCCCCAAGCAGCTATGGGGTACAGTTCCCAGGACAATTTTTCACATTAAAAGCTTCATCTTTTTTCTTTTCCTCCAAAAAGTTTTCTTCAGCATCAAGGGAGCTTGTTCTACTAACATATAACCCCAAAGATGGTAAAAGTCAACACCCCTGAGGGGAGCCCTCAGCCCACATTGGGGATCAATGGCTCAATGTCTCATTGACCTCATCTTTTAAAGCATGTTCGTCAGTTTCTCAGAGAACCCAGCAGGATTGAGCACCAGCTGCCCACGGCAGTAAATCACTAACAAACATTTCATTGTCTTCTTTGCCTTCCCTATCTTACTATCCCCATTTCTCCTGATGTGTCCCCTCCGATCACCTCCCAAATAAGCAATCTGAACTCAAGCAATGACACTGAACAAAATCTAAACTTCTTGACCTGTTATTCAAAGCATCCCCTTGCTTGATTCTAGCCTACCTTTCTATGTAATCTATGCCTTACACATATTCAACTCTTGGCCTAACTAGTCCTCAAACCATCTCACACCAACTTGTAATAATTCTGTACTTTCAGTCATTAGTAATGGAGTGAGACCACTATCCTTCCAATAGACCAACAGTTTCTCTCCTGACTTTATGGGAGTGCCTAGCCTTCCTTACTGGAAGCCTCCCAGAGGCGGGTGAATACACTGTGGTCCTTTGAGCAAAAGGAAGTGGAGCATGTAGCTGATGAATGACAGCCAATAGTGTCCACCAAACAGGTAGCAGGAAGGTAAAAAGAAAGAAATAGGTGGTCACTAAATTCAACACAAGATGCTGGAGATGTACTTGTGGACTGAGGTGAATAATCCGACATTTACACCAGAAGCAGATACTTTATAGGTGCCTGCAGCCCCAGAACCATCTCCAGCAGCTGCTTCCCCGATCCCGCCATAGGACCCTCCCAATGCTGGCTCATACTGTGCCCAAGTGAACATGTATGGAGGCATTGCCAGGTCCCCTAGGACTCTGTTGTGACTGTTCTTGCCAATATAAGGGCCACAAACCTACCACTCCCTGTATTGCAGAAGTTGCCACTCCCTGTTGTAAAGTCTCCTTGAAAAGCTATAAGCTCCAGTTTCAGATTAGAAACTCACTGCCATGTTTTGCCTCTGCACATGGGTTTTTGTTCAGCTTGGAAGGAGAGAATTTCCAAACTTGATCTGGATCTGCCTGGGCTCTAAGAGGTTGATCAAACACTACTCAGTGCTTTGGAAGCACTTCTGCTTGTTGGCTTATTGAGGTGTTCGTGTTGAGTAAAAATACAGTATATTTCTGGTCCAATCATGAGTTCATTTCAAGACATCTTAAAAAAGGATTTTCCTAGATGCTCAGTTTAGAATATTGGTCTTTAGAGACCAGATGCTTTCATAGCCCCTTGGAGGCCTGTAAGGCGTGATGGAAAATGCAGCTGGGCATCTCACAGGAAAATCAAACATACTGAAATTCTATGTGCATATCTGCCTTAGTTTAGACTGGTTATTGATTCTCTGGGGTGCTCACTTCACACCTTCACTCAGCTCCCTTAGCTTGTTCTCCTCTCAAAGGAAGAGGAGCAGTGGGAATTTTCAAGCGCATTTTCAATAAAAACTTATGTACCCCAACTGAGTAATGGACATTTCCTTCCACAGAGCACATCACACTCAGGATAATTGTTCAAGCACCTTTTCCTATAGGCACTAATGGCAGCTGGTCCCGGAGACACAGGTACATTAGCTCGCCGTTGAATTTGAGAGCCTGGACCCTTATCCATGATCTGCCACTTCTTCCTAGTCAGTGACCTCAGATAAGCCACTTGAATTGCCTGGGCCTCCTTTCTATGATCTGTAATATGGGATCAATCAGCTGTTCAACCTCTTTCCCTGGATCCTTGCCATATAATCCCTTCCCTGGATCTCTGTACACAGTCAAGGGACTTATGGAAGTAAATGATTAATACTCTTACCTGTCCTACAGTCTGGCGAACTGTTCCTCCCTATAACATGGCAGTCTTCAGATATGCAAATTAGCACTTCCCTAGTGTAGGGCAGTCAGGTACTTCTTGTTTAACACAATTGTGCTTCTACTTGTGGTAGTTACAGGAGAAAGAAGTGCCCCTCAGTTCACATGTATTCTGAAAGTGCCATGATCTCATGTCACTAGCACACCATTTGGCCCACTACAGCCAAAGTTTGCAAGGGGTAATCTACCACATTTCTTCCCACTAACCCAAGTTGAAGAGTAACTCACTTACATGTAATATAAAATCTTTTGGAAAAAATTCAAATTTGATGGAAGTTTTCGGTTAGAGCAAGTGAGCTACAAAGATAGATGCACCAGCAATTAGAAATGCGGTCAGACACTCACTAGCATTTCAGTCATTTAACATCTTGAGGTATTTTATTTTAACTTAAAAGATGTGAAAGTTAATAATAAGAGCAGCTGGTATTATATGTGTGGCCACAACTACCCTAGTCCCTTTATTCTATACTTTTATCACCAAAATGCAGAGACACCATTAAAACAAAAATAGAACATACAACCAGCTGAAATAGTAACCACCAATTATAATTGCTTGCATAAATACTCTACATAAAGGAAGAGCATTAAGATGAGAATTAGGTGTGGAAACCAAAGGTAGCCACCAGGTGATGGAGATTTGGCAGAAGGGAACCTTCATATAACATCATATTGCATGTCCAGCTTTACAAATATGAATTTCATGGGCCTAAGGTTCTAGAAGAAACCTGACTCTCGGATTTACATAGACCCTAACCCCATCATGAAGAAGCCTGATTTTTACATCTTCTGACTCCTCCCTCTTCCGGTGACAAGTACAGTTGTTTCACCATATGCATAGATGACTATAAGATCCCAAAGCAAGGACAGGGAAAATTATACAAATGCCTAGAAGTCTCCTTTATTGATTATTTTTATAGCCTAAACACATGGACAAGAGCTTATTTTTAAGCTTATATTGTGTCACTAGAGGACCGGTGCACAAAAATTTGTGCACTCGGGGGGGGGGGGTCCCCCAGCCCGGCCTGTGCCCTCTTGCAGTCTGGGACCCCTTGGGAGATAACAACCTGCTGGCTTAGGCCTGCTCCCGGGTGGCAGAGGGCACGCCCAATCCCTAGGTGCAGCCCCTGGTCAGGCTCAGAGAAGGGCCGATTGGGGAGTTGGGGCGCCGCCCCCTGTCATGCACAGAGCAGGGCAGATCGGGAGGTTGCGATGCCACCCCTAGTCACGCTCAGGGTAGGGCCGATTAAGGGGTTGGGGAACCGCCCCCTGTCATGCACAGAGCAGGGTCGATGGGGAGGTTGCAGCACCACCCCCTGTCACTCACAAAGCAGGGCCGATCAGGGGTTTGGGGTGCTGCCCCCTGTCACTCACAGAGCAGGGCCCATCCGGGGGGTTGGGGCTCTGTACCCTGTCACACACAGAGCCGCAGGGTGATCAGGGGGTTTGGGCGCTGCCCCCTGTCACGCTGATCCCGGTGCCGGGAGCCTTGCTGCTCCGCTGATCCCGGTGCCAGGAGGCATATTACCCTTTGGGGGCAGGCTGGTTTGCCCTGAAGGGTGTCCTGGATCAGGGTGGGGGTCCCCACTGGGGTGCCTGGCCAGTCTGGCTGAGGGGCTGAGGGCTGTTTTCAGGCTGGCGGGTGACTGAAGCTCCCAACTGCTCCTTTTTTTCTTTTTTCTTTTCTATTCTGGGCCAGCTTTAGCTCTGAGGCCTCGCTGCTGAAAGCTGGTTTCTGGCCTTTACCTTCTGTATTTGATACAATGTTGCGGTCTGGCTGGCTGAAGCCGGGCTGACTGAAAGCCAAGTCAGGCGGGGAACGTTGGAGTCCGCAGTCACTGGAGCAAGCAAGCCTCCCTGTTCACTTCAGTGCATGGCTGCCGGCCGCCATCTTGGCTGACAGTTAATTTGCATAAGGATATGCTGATTAGCCAATGGGAAGGGTAACGGTCGTATGCTAATTACCATGTTTCTCTTTTATTAGTGTAGATATTAATGCTATTTACCATGAACTAGATTAATGCAGAACCTGCCCCATATTAGCAGCTCAGTAAATATTCATTAAATGAAATATAATAACCCCTGAATTCAGTTGGAGAAATTGAGAAAAGTAAAGTAAAATAAAATAAAATAAAATAAAATAAAATAAAATAAAAGGAGAAAAGTGTTCAATAAATACATGGTGAGTGAATAGGGAAACTTTTCTGGAACTAGACTACTGGAGTTGAATCTCAGCTCTATCGCTGGTATCTCTGACCTTGGACAAGTCCCATGATTTTTCTTTGTCTCAGTTTATTCATATGTAAACTGTGGGTAATAATTTTTAAAAGTTATAAAATCAGTTCTTTTTAACTCAATAATGAAATAACTAATAAAATGTTATGATTGGTTTAAAGAGCATCCGAGAAGCTAGGATATTTATAAATAGTTCGATAAAGAAATATTAGGATAAGATTGTTAGGTTAGATATAACCTGGGTAATGTTCAACATACCATAAATCATTAAGGTTATGTGCTTCACTCATGAGACATTATTTCTAAATCTGATTCAAAGTCTTCAAATTAACAAGTGAGTTCCTTAAGTCTGAAAACTTTGATCAAGATTTTAAGCAATGAGGTAAACCAAGAACATTCCGCAAGAAAATACTTGGATGGCCTTTGCCCTCTTATACTGAAGGATGTGTTTTCCACCATTTTGCCTTCATTATAATTTTTGGATAATTTTTTTCTGGCAGCACCAACCTTACTAGGTTATTATGAGGATTAAATAAGTTAATATATGTGAAGCCCTAAAAACAGTGCCTGGCATTTACTTAGTAAATGCTATTAAAGTTATTCTGATGATTAGTTTGCCCAGTTAAGTCAGGCCCATTTAATGTCTTGGAAGGGATTTTGAGCAAAAATCAGAAATGTGTTTATTTGCAGCATTCTCTTACTTCTTTACTCAGAATAAACTTCCCACTGGTAAATCAATAGAAATAAATAACATCATCTGTTGCAATGCCAATATTAAAATTGGCATTTTGGGGTGGGAGGGCAGGCTAGAGGGGGGGCAAACAGAGAGACTCAAAGTGCCAAGTCCCTCACCTGCCACATCCAGTCAGCCATCAAATCCCTTGAGAATTTTTAAACCCCCTCCTTCTAAACATCTGCTCTGATGTCTCCTGCCTGGGGTGTTGAAGCAGGTTCCTCACTGGGCTCGTGACTCCCGCTGATTCTCCTACCACCCCTTCATCCTCCACATGCCACTAGAACCCACTGCCTGTAACATGGATCCAACCATGCCATTCCTCTGTCCCTTAACCTTCAGCAGTGACCTGTTCCTAGGTAATTCCCCACCCGCTATGTTCGGCAGACCACTTCTACCCCATCTCCCCCATCTCACTCTGTGGCCTCACCCCTATTCGCAGTGGACCACCTGCCACCCTCAGGCACTTCCCTCTGCTTATACCCACTGCCCTTTTCACCTCCTCACAAAGCGTGCTCACCCTTCAAAAACTCATTCCAAAGCAACCTCTGCTGTGAAACTTTCCCTAAGCTCAGAGGCCCAGTGTTTCCCTGCTCTTTGCCCTCACAGCTCTGTTCATACCACCAGCAGGAGTTCCCCACCATGCTGCCCTTAGAGGAACTGATAGCGAGCTCTGCCTCTACTAGTAAACGGTGAGTTTCACTTCATCTCATATTTCCCACCTCTGGCCCAGGGCGCTCACAGTCACCAGCAGTAAATATTCACTTACTGAGTGGTCTAGCCTTGCTCCAACACTTTTCCTGGGACAGAGCCTGGCTGAATGCTTAGCAAACTTATTTTCTCATCTCTCATGGTACATGACTAGACCACATTCCTCATCCACCCCTTCGACTGTGGGTGGAAATATGTGCACCAATGCCATCCTCCCCCATATGCCCCATCCCCAGTCCCTCTCTGTGCATGAGAAAACATTGTAAAATAATACCAAAGTAGTGAAAGAAAAAAGGATAAAGGCAAGAAAAGCAGTTCTTAGCAAGTAATAGTAAGAATCTCATTTTCAAGTACATTCTTTTAATATTATAGGCTCTACCATCAATCTGCTTCCCACCTCTTCAGCTCCAATATATCACTTAAAAACAGAACTACTACACTATTGTATGTTTCCTGGGTGAAAAACAGAACAGAACTATATCACTTTTAAAGGGGCCAAGAAGTGAAAATGTTATAAGGAAAGAAATATTTCCTAGAGGAAATTAGAGTCAAGAGCGCTAGCCTGGGAAACAATACATGAGAAAGTACCCCATACAGAGATAAGAAATGTTGGGTTTATATTTCTAACACTACCAAAGACTTACCCCTCGTGCAAGAGATCTGAGGAAGGGTGATCTGCTCCCTGTGTGTAGGGTCCTCACCTTGAGCGGAAGCCCAGTGAAGAACATGAGAAAGCAAATGTCTCACATGCTGGGGCCACCCTCCACCTAACACTCCTCGGGACCTTGGAGGCAGCCACTCCACCAACTGCGCCTTCTTGTCAACCATAAACAAAGAGGGAGATGGGGCTGGTTATATTGAAAAACAGAGAGGCTACTAAGAAATCTGCAGCAGAGTGAGGTTTATTTTCCCTTTGTACATCTGTAAATACATGGTTTTAATTTTGGAAAACATACAGCTGGAGTGTCATTGTATTGCCAAACAGACGGAGTCTAGTCACAATATGACAACAGCATTCAATACTGTGAGAAGTGTGATGGAGGGGAAAATGTTAGAAATAGAAGTCTTAACTAATTAAGACTTAAATGTCTGTCTTTTGCAAATTTTAGGAAAACATATGACCATGTGAACACATTTTCTCCTTCCTGGACATTGGAAGTTGTAGAGTTCGTTTAGACAAAAGTTCCATTAAGAGTTGATAGGATATTATTTTTTCAACAGGCATAATTTAATGTCAACAATAGTCTTCTTCTGAAATTCCAAACATAGCCTGTGACTCTCAGGGGAGAAGATATCTCATCTATCTTAATGGCCTCAACATTGGAGGAAGAGAGAGGTATCTTAGTTACAAACCTTGCCCCACAGCTCCCCACTGCAGGTTCTCAGTTATGCATGGGGGAGAAGGTGTAGTCCAGTGATGGCGAACCTATGACACGCGTGTCAGAGGTGACATGCGAACTCATTTTTTTGGCTGATTTGTCTTTGTTAAATGGCATTTAAATATATAAAATAAATATCAAAAATATACATCTTTGTTTTACTATGGTTGCAAATATCAAAAAATTTCTATATGTGACATGGCACCAGAGTTAAGTTAGGGTTTTTCAAAATGCTAACACGCCGAGCTCAAAAGGTTCGCCATCACTGGTGTCGTCAGACCCAGTGCTTGCCTTGCATTGCCCATGTTGGAACTGTGAATAAGATGTCACCTCCTTTAGAGATGATGTCACCAAGCGATGAGGGTTCTGTGAGATGGCTGAGCTGGACTAGCAACAGTTTCTCTTTACTTCCTGAGAGGTGGCTGATTTATCGCAATCTACTTTATAATCATACCCCTCAGAGCCTCAGTTGCATGATTGGATCCTAATCATGTGACACACAGGCATGTCAAAGACTAGAAAGGAATATGGGAAAGTTAAAGCATATGTATTGAAAGGTAGAATTATGGGATTTAATTTTTTTCTTTTAATGTTATATAAAATAAATAAAGTAGATAAAATTTAAAAAATGGTAAGTAAAATGAGTGAGAGATTTGAATGGACAGAGATAGAAGAAAGGACCAAGACTTAGACAATCACAGACGGGCAGATAGTAAAATAGACAACTATTAGATAAGGAAAATTTGGTGTTGGTGCCCTTCTGCCTTCTTTTTCTTGACCGTTTCTTTTTTTTATTGCTCCACCCACTTCCAAGAAAAGAACTTAACTAAAATTTCTGAATGGCACTTACATAATCATGTCTATGTCATTCTATTGTCTATAAGGTGTTCAATAACCAAATATATTCTTTTTATCAGCTCAAATGTCACCTCCCTAGAAAAGCTCCTTAAACAACCAATTTAAGCTAGCCCCTCTCTACACATTCTCTTCACATTGCTTAGCTTTTAAACTATTCATAAGTGTTTGAAACAATCTGCCTTATTTATTTGTTTACTTATTTATTATTTATACAATTCTGCACACCTTTCTTCACTGCTGTATCCCAGCTCCTCAGGCCACTCAGCACAGCAGAGGAGACCAATAAGTATGTGTTGAATTAATGAGCCACACACCCTAGCCCTTGTCATAGGAGTTTGTGTGCTTTTGAAAGTTGCATAGAAAGGACCCTGTTTAACATGAAGTGATGGATAATAATGATGGAATTACAAGCACTGTGACATTTGAGTCTTATATCAGCTCTGGAAGGTGATGGAGCAAGAATTATGTTCTCCACCTTACAAATGGGGAAGCTAAAGGGTGACTTACCTAAATTTACACAGTTGAATTGGAGGCAAATTGGGTCTAGACACCTATTCCTGTATTCCATCTACCATGCCAGGCTGTGTGACCGACTACCACTGGCATCTGGTGAAAATGTTTAGTTCTTTTTATATGAGGATTATGGTGTTGACTTGCTACTAGTTAGAATAGTTAGAATTGTACTTTGAGTTACAGGAATTGATTATAATGATAGGTTTTTTCCAAAAAAAGAAAAAGCAGATGTTCTTTACATATTCTCATTCAACCTCACAACAACCTTTGTGTAGGTTTATTTAGTAGTTACATTTAACTACAACTCAAATTGATAAACTTTCTGCAGGTAAGTCACAATAAATGTCAAAGATTTAGAACCCAGATTTATCTCCTCCTCAAATGACTCACAAGCAAACCCCTTTGACAGTAAAGGCCCACATTTTTAAGCTGACTGGTTGGGTTGGGAATTAATTATATGGTTATCAAACACAATACAATTTATTTTATAAAAGCTTGGCTGACATATGATCTTCATCTAATTAAGAATTAAGTATTTTATCACCTATGGGTCTAGCTTCAAAAACTAGAGGCCCGGTGCACGAAATTCGTGCACTTGAGCGGGGGTGTTCCTCAGCCTGGCCTGTGCCCTCTCACAGTGCAGGAGCCCCGCAATCGATCTCCCCAAAGAGGTAGGCCCCACCCACCCATCCAGGGCTTCTCGATGGATTGCCCCAAAGAGGTAGGCCGGAGCCAGGGGACCCCATGCCTGGGGAACCCTGGCCTTGCCACGCAGAGGTGGAGCTGCTGGGACCCGCCTCCCCAGCTCTGCTCGCACGCAGCCACACCCACCCATGTGCGCCTGCTGCGCACACAGCCTCCTGGTGATAGATTGTTATGGCGTGAGGGCATCACAGTGTGAGGGCATGACGCCCACATAGGCTTTTATTAGTATAGATGGCCCCAAGCTGTGAAGTCCTTGGCTTGCTTTGTGAATTACCATTGTTAACCAAAAGCTGGAGATATGCTACCTCATATTAACTACAGGAAATCTAGACATGCTTTTGTGGAGAAGAAGGCTGACCTGAGAAAAACAACTTCTGATCAATGGCTTATATATATTTTTAAACCAAACAAACTCTTGGGCTCCAGGGATCTTCTCCTATGAGTCTGTAGCTGTGAAACTAGGGGCAACAGTGAGAAGAAAAAGGCAAATTCACCTTGAACTCATGCCCATGCCACCATAGTCCCCCCCTGCGGTCCAGTACCTTGCCTATGTTCTCAGTCAACAATGCAGCTTCATAGGAAAGGAAAAGTGGCCCCTCACCTTTGTTCTCCTTGTTTCAGCTATGTTCTATTTCTTGGAAGAGAGTGGTGGGCTGGGACTACTTGAACAGAAATATATAATATTCATCCTGGTTTTTTTTGTTTTGTATTTTTTTCCAGATACTCTTTTTTTATTATTGTCTAAAGATTTACATATGTCTCCTTTTTCCCTGATTGACCCTCCCCCCCACCCCCAGGCAGTCCCACCCTGGGCAAGCCCCTACTGCCCCAGTGTCTGTGTCCATTGGTTATGCTAAAATGCATGCATACAAGTCCTTTGGTTGCTGCCATTTTTCTCTGGGTCTATTTTTGTTCTTCAGTTTATGTTGATCATTATATCCCACATATGAGTGAGATCATGTGATATTTATCTTTCTCTGACTGGCTTATTTCACTTAGCATAATGCTCTCCAGTTCCATCCATGCTGTTGTAAATGGTAAAAGTTCCTTCTTTTTTATAGCGGCGTAGTATTCCATTGTGTAGATGTACTACAGTTTTCTAATCCACTCATCTGCTGATGGGCACTTAGGCTGTTTCCAAATCTTAGCTATTATAAATTGTGCTGCAATGAACATAGGGGTGCATATATCCTTTCTGATTGGTCTTCCTGGTTTCTTGGGATATATTCCTAGAAGTGGGATCACTGGGTCAAATGGAAGTTCCATTTTTAATTTTTTGAGGAAACTCCATACTGTTTTCCACAGTGGCTGCACCAGTCTGCATTCCCACCAGCAGTGCAAGAGGATTCCTTTTTCTCCACATCCTCTCTAGTACTTGTCCTTTGTTGATTTGTTGATAATAGCCATTCTGACAGGTGTGAGATGGTACCTCATTGTTGTTTTGGTTTGCATCTCTCAGATGATTAGTGACTTTGAGTATATTTTCATGTCTCTCGGCCTTCTGTATGTCCTCTTTTGAAAAGTGTCTATTTAGGTCCTTTCCCCATTTTTTGATTGGATTGTTTATCTTCCTTTTGTTAAGTTGTATGAGTTCTCTGTAAATTTTGGAGATTAAACCTTATCTGAAATAGCATTGGCAAATATGTTCTCCCATGCAGTGGGCTTCCTTGCTGTTTTATTGATGGTTTCTTTTGCTGTGCAGAAGCTTTTTATTTTGATGTAGTCCCATTTGTTTATTTTCTCCTTAGTCTACATTGCCCTAGGATCTGTGTCGGTAAAGATACTGCTATGACATATGTCTGCTATTTTGCTGCCTATGGTGTCTTATAGGATTTTTATGGTTTCCCATCTTACATTTAAGTCCTTAAGCCATTTTGAGTTTGTTTTTGTGTATGGTGTAAGTTGGTGATCTAGTTTAATTTTTTTGCATGTATCTGACCAAATTTCCCAGCACCATTTATTGGAGAGACTGTCTTGACTCCATTGTATGCTCTTGCCTCCTTTGTCAAATACTAATTCAGCGTAATGGCTTGGGTCGATTTCTGGGTTCTCACATTTATCATGTTTTTGTTCAGTATTTCTCAAATGGAAGTTAAAATATTAAAATTCTCCATTTGAATCATTCAACACTTTATGCATATTATATATATTTGGGTTTCTATAGAATTCATTAATAAAAGCAAATGATCTTTATATATTCTTTTGTCAGTCATCTAAAATTTTAACTCATATTACAATAATTTTAAAGCAAGCTACAGAACTGAGACCAGATACATACACTAGAAATTGAAGATAATTAGTGTGATTACTACGATTGATTTCTCTGCTCACTCATTTGTCTATTCTTGTAGTTTTTTAAAAAGATGACTGAAAATAAGAATTAGGCTAGTTCACTGTAGACAAATTTAGTTAGGGTATAATTTGCCTTATGCATCAATAGACACTTTTGGCCTAAAAGTTCTAGGCTTCACTAGTGAAAGTTAAACAACTGTAACTCAGTATGCTACTGGTCACCAACATGTGTTCTCCTCTTTCTTAGCACACCACCAGCTTACATGTTCCACTTGGGAGTGGTTTCGTAACTGAGTTCTGGTCAATGGAATGTGAATAGAAGTTCCACTACCAGAATGTGTCATTGCCAGTCCTGCTCATGAAAATCTCCTATGTCCAGTCCTTGTTCTAACACCATCTTCTGGTTGAATGATGAGGTCTGTGAAGACTTAGAGCAGGGTAGAGCCACCTGATGAAAGGAAAATGTGTCCCTGAGAGACTACATGGAGCAATGTTCCAACTCCCTTTGCTAACCTGCATTAAATTATGTTGTGAGCAAGAAGTAAAATATATTGTATTAAGTCACTATAAATTTGGGGTGGGTTGTTAAGGCAGTTAAACCTTCCTGACTAATACTTTGAACAAAATGTGTTACAGACAAGCAGAAAAAAAATTCTGTAATTGAAGACAGGAATCCATTACAGGTTTTGAAACAGACCCAGTACATGATCAAGTTTGAGAGGATGTAAGATCAGAACTTGGAGCACGTTGGATGGAGTTGGTTGTTCTGGGACAAGCAGGAAGGCATATGGGTCCAGAGAGTAGGTCTAGAACCTGGATTCAACCCAAGGGAAGCAATTAGCATTAAAAAGGGTACAGGGACTCATTCTCCTGGAAACCAGGACTCCATGCTGAGAATCCTAGCCTGGAGCCCAGGACAGGAAGCTGGGGGAGTGGGATGTGAGGGAGGAAACTCTGCCAAAGAGAATCTTGAGAGAAATCTAATCTTTTTCTGAAATATGTTAATATAATAAGAGTTCCAGACACAGGGGCCTTGTATCATGTTTTCAAGGCTGTAATCATAGAGCAACACTCAAATAAGAGGGGTTTTTTGCAAGTTCTTACATTTTCAAAAATATGCAGAAAGATTTTTGAAGTAGGAATGGGAAATGGAAAAAGATGGGTGTTAGTTTCTTCTTTGTTCTATTTTTAAAAGATTTTTGTGTTTTGTGAAGTCAGGTTTACTCTCAGGGCAGGAAAATATATAAAAAGATCTTTAGACATTTAACTAAGGCAACTGGGCATAGATACAGATTCACTTTTCTTTGGAAAGTGCTGAGGATATTGATGTCACATATTTTATCTCTCTTTTTATATTTTTGGTTATTCACTTTAACTTATAAATTAAGTCCCTTTTAGCTAGTGAGACATAAACTAAAACCTAGGCAATTTGCTATATAATATAATTTCAGGGCAGCATGAAGCAGGCAAAGGGGTCCAGTGCAATGTCAGAGTTCTCACCGGGCACCCACCTAAACAAAAAGCTCACCCCTGTCTAAGCTCTCCTCACTTCTCCAATTACTCTCTTTCACCCAAGCTGGGGAAGTTTCATCTTTCTCCTAGAAGTTGGAATCTTTGCTTTTAATCTTCCTTGCTTCTTTCTGGTCTCCCCTTTCTCTGCTTTTGATTAACACATCCTTTCCCTGAGTCAGTAAACCACAGTCATTGAGCTTTGCCTGGCTGGGGGCAGGGCAGCAAACAGGTCAAGATGTCACAACATTATTCTGCTACACACATATGCACACGTGCACGTACTCCAGGCTCCAAATTACACAGAGATAACTACGGTCTGGATTCTCTAAATGCCCCTCTTCACTCGTCCCTTTCTGGATTCTACTCTTTGGTTTCACTGCTTTGTGTTATGTGCTGATGCTGTTTTATTCCACTTTTATCCATGTCCCAGCTTAACCCAGTAGATTGGTCAAATTAGTTACTATCAGAGTGATTTTATTGAGTACAGAGAATTCTGTCTCTCTGCAATTGTAAAAAGTTCTGACATTACAGTTTGGATTCTAAACGTTTTTTTCTTCTTTATTTTATTTCTTTCCATCACCACTTATCCTCACTATACCCTCTTCCACCTCCACCCATCCACTCACACACCCCCCCATTCAATCACCAACGCTGTCCATGAGTTCTTTCTTTCTTTTTTTTCTTTTTGTCAATCCCTCCACACCCCCAACCATCTTTCCCCTGACAGCTGTCAGCCTTCTCTTCAACTATGAGTCTGTCTCTATTTTGCATGTTTGTTCATTAGATTTTACATATGAGTGAAATCATATGGTACTTGTCTTTTTCTGACTGGCTTATTTCACTTAGCATGATGTTCTCCAGGTCCATTCATGCTGTCCCAAAGTGTAAAATTTCCTTCTTTTTTACAGCTGTTTAATATTCTGTTATGTAAAGGTACCACAGATTTTTTTATCCACTCATCAATTGATGGACACTTGGACTGCTTCCAAGTTTAGAATCTTTAAAAACTACATTTCTGTAACACCAGCTAGTTCCATTTCTAGTTGACACTGCACATATCTGGGCAAATGCAGAAACTTAGGAAGACTTGGGTCTCCTATAAATAGACTATATAAAATGACTATAAAATGTCTTCTCCTCTCTGCACTATTGTGGAGGGCAGTGATATTATAGGCCCCTTTGATTTGGGGACAGCAATTGAAAATTTTTCTGTTTAGAAACTGTCTAGAAAGGCCATCTTCTCTTTCCTCCACTTATTTGGAGATGCTTACTTTGTGATTACTGCCTATATTGTGTTGTCTTCATTCTCCCCATGACAACACAGGTTTTTTTTAATGATCTCTCTCCTCCATTAGTGAAGTTTAGCTATTTAACTATTTGATGCACACACATATGTGGGTATACACTATCAAAATGTATGCAATAGTCCAGAGGAATTATTGGGGGTGGAAAAAAGAATGATTAATTTTGCCTGAGGAAAAAGGATCAGCAAGAGATATTAAAGGCTTTATGCAGAAGGTGACATTTGAAATAGGTTTGAAGTATAAATAGAATTTCACCATTGGGGGAAGACATCTACCTTGGAGGTAGCAGATATCATAAGGAAAAGAGGGTGACAAATAGAAAGTAGAGTGAGCAAAGGCATAGGAGTGTGCTATGAAAAGAACAGAGGCAATTTCTAATAACTGAAGTGCATGGTACTTGAGTCAATAGAGAAATATCTATGGCCATTGTTTAGCCCTGTTTGAATGAGTGTAAAGAATCTGAAAATCTTCAAAAAATAAACACAAAAATCTAAAGAAAATACCAAATTCATAAACCAAGAAAACACTCCTTCTTCCATTTCAAAAAAATGTCTTTTGCTTATTGGAACTTTGAACAGGAATCGCAGGCTCTGAAGAGTAAAGAGCACTACATTACGTATAACTTTATGTTTATAACCAGTGGCCCAGTGCACAAAATTTGTGTAGGGGTAGGGGGTGTCCCTTAGCCCAGCCCGCACCCTCTCCAATCTGGGACTCCTGAGGGGATGTGGGATTGGGCCTAAACTGGCAGTTGGACATCCCTCTCACAATCCTGGACCGCTGGCTCCTAACCGTTCACCTGCCTGCCTGCCTGATCATCCCTAACAACTCTGCCTACTGGCCCTCTCGCCCCCAACTGCCCCCCCCAGCTGCTTGCCCCCAACTGTCCCACCACCAGACTGCTCGCCCCCAACTGCCCTCCCATCCTGGCCTGATCGCCCCTTACCGCCTCTGCCTCGGCCCCGCCATCATGGCTTTGTCCGGAAGGACATCCAGAAGGTCTCCCGGAAGGTCTCCTGGTCTAATTAGCATATTACCCTTTTATTAGTATAGATTGCTACCTACACCCCCAGGCATTAACAAACACAAAGAGCTGCCCTTTGATGAAAAACAAAAGCACCTGAAAATATAACCACTATCAACAAATGTGTAAAAGCCATATAAAGTGGGGGCTTTCCTGCATTTCTGCCCATCCCCGCTCTACCCCAATCACTTTAATAATGAAGACCCAAATACTAGTGCTGAATGAACCTCTGAGAGTCTAAGCATTTGATTTGGATCACTACTTTACTCCATTCTTTATACCCTCAAATTCTCAAAATATGGAGAGAAAATGTGTGACCCTTAAGGAAGAGAGAAGAAAGGTGAGATGAGGAGAGATGAGATCTGTCAATAGCCCTTTGGCATTTTCTGTCTCCTGATGCCCTCCTGATGTTAGTGAAAGCTTACAGCCCCAGCTCCTCCCTCACACTGTGAAATTCTCCACGAGTGCAGTTATCTAGGGATTAATACAGCAGGCCCACCCAGAGAGTGAACACCAGCAAGCCAGGGGTTGGCTCTGTTTGGAATGAATGTTTGAGGAGGCTTTGAAAACTTCATAGAAATAAGGATTGTGACCCTGAAGAAGATATTGGCTGCAAGAAGTTCCCTTTACTCTTGGGAAGCAAATTCCAGCCTCTCCTTGCTCTTAAAAACTCACATGGATAATGAGGAGACCAGCACACTCCCTTTGGATGCCAGAACCTCTCAGCAGACGGGATCGGGGAAGGTGTCAGTTTAACAGATAGGTCCAGCTCTCTGTGGCTGAAGCTGCGAGGACACACAGTCACCCCTCCATCCACCTTCTCGCTATGCAGCATGTGTTTTACGAGGTTGCTCCAAATGTTATCAGCTACTCCGGCAATCACTCTTAGCATCACAGAGCTGCTGCTTACACTTCAAAGGGTGTCACAGCCCCACATTTGCCATCTTCTAGTGTCCTTTCTCTGTTTCAGGAGCAAGGACTTATCTGATGTGTTAACTTCTGCATCCAGTTAGAACAAGAGATCAGTGACTCAACACTGACCTCCACTGGTTTGTGTAAAAATACCTCATCCCTTTCTCTCCAAACCTTGCACATTTTCACAGGTTGGGCAGGGGGCCCATAGCACTTTGCATTGCTACATTAGCATTTTGCTATTGATTGAAATGTAAAATGATAATAAATCCACCTTCCAGGGTACCTATATACATTCTGAAAAACTGGTACAACATAGATCTGTGGGACCACAGACCCTGGCGGGCCTCAAGCCACCCACCCCCACTGCCACAAACCAAAACAGGATGTGGTACCATTTTGCCTATGGCAGGTTTGGATGATCAAGGTAGAATTCACAGGGATCTGAAAAATCGAGGTCAACCTATTCCCATGGTGGTATCAATGACTACTCAGTTGCCAATTGACTTAATATCTTTCAAATGCCTCAAACTCAAATTGGCATTTATAACCATATTTTCAACTAGTGTAATAACCTCACCTACAGACTCAATCTGCACAAGATACCAAGTTGCCAATGCCTTCGTTGTTTGTCAGGAGGTAGGCAGGGAAGGCCTACTTAGATCAGTGCCACCGAGGGTGGGCTGTGATTCTCCCCATAGCAGTGGTCAGGATTTGGAACCAGCCAGGGTTTTCTGGTGAGGTGGTGTGCAAAGTGCACCCTGAAAAAAATGCAAGCCCATTTCTTTCCCGGAAATATTTTAGGAAATATTTACTGTAGCCCTTCAGGAATTTGAGTCCTTATTGGTTATAAATGGAAGCCTACTGAGGCTCCCCACTCAGGAGTTTACATGAGATTCAAGGAGCAATTGATAGAGGAGATTCTGACTTGGAAATAATTACCATTTGGTCCCACTGAACAGAGGAGGTCAGAAAAGTCTAAGCAAACACGGTAACAGGTGTTTCTGACTATTGAAAAACCAGGACCCAAAAAAACAAACTCTTGGAGACCAGACCTGTGAGAGGAGACACCTGGAAACCATGTATTTCTTGATACAGGAAATTACACACACACACACACACACACACACACACACACACACACACACACTTCAGAGTGTTCCAAGTGTGTGCTATAACTCCTGTACTCTTTAGCTATATTCAGAGCTAGTGTGACATATGCAGGAGGGGATGGGGTTGGTAAAACCTCATCTCTTCTCTTTGTAGCAACTAAGCCAACACTGTTTTATACTTATTTTAAGGATCATTTTGAATTTATTTTTCCACCAGAAATACTCTTTATGCTCCACAGACATTTCATAATGCTTTAAATGAAGCCATGAAGGTTATTATCAAAGCAAGAGGAATTAATTAGTGTTGACTCTGTATAGGGAAAGATTTATGCCAACCATGAAAGTGTCTCCTGACTTATGACTATAAGCATGGGGCAGATATGAGCTTGTCTATAAGCAGAGAAATTTATAAACTATGGTTCTGCTTTAAATATCACTTCTATTGAGCAAAGCATTAAACAAGTCACATCAGACAAAGATAAGCTCTCCGGTAACACACATCAAGGCTATAACTGCTGAGTGAAACCAGGACTGTGGTCACTTTGGGCTATAGAATGGACCACTGGGATCCCGATGAGGATACCTAGATTATAAAAAAAAAAAAAAAACACTTATTTGAAGCTCTGCTGAATTAAATGTCTTGAAACTCATGGATGACAGAGTTTATACTCCTCTCAGATTTATAGTCCTCTCAGATTTATCACATAAGTGATAAAGAGCATGAAGAACAATAGAAAATGGGTCCAACTTTTAGAAAGAATTTTTAGACAGGAAAGACTTAATTCTTGAAGTACTGTGTTCTGTATGAAATAAGTATCT
The DNA here is from genome assembly GCF_000147115.1 of Myotis lucifugus. Lineage (NCBI taxonomy): Eukaryota > Metazoa > Chordata > Mammalia > Chiroptera > Vespertilionidae > Myotis > Myotis lucifugus. The sequence goes on from NW_005871055.1 coordinate 9,674,177, forward strand.
AAATGATTTCCTACTCTCCAAAGGTTTTCATTGAAACCAAGGAAGGGAATCCACTTTGAGGAAAAACTGTGTCAGATATGTTAGGAAAGCATTTAAATGGAGGGAGAGAACTGGTTCTGAAGACATAAAAGAAAAATTATGAAAATGTATATTAAAAAGTATAACATGTGATCCCTGGCCAGTGTGGCTCAGTTGGTTGGAAGTCCTTCCATACACCAAAAGGTGGAAGGTTCAATTCCCAGTAGTTAGGGCACATACCCAGGTTGTGGGTTTGATCCCCAGTCAGGGTATATGGGAGGCAACCGATCAATGTTTCTTTCACCTCTCTCTCCTCTCTCTCTCTCTCTCTCTCTCTCTCTCTCTCTCTCTCTCTCTTTCTCTCTCTCTCTCTCTCTCCCCCTCTATATAAAGGTCAATTAAAACATTTTTTAAAATGTAGAAAGTGTGTAGTCAAGAAGATGTAGGATCAGGCTGACCTGGGAGCTCTTAGGGCTTTCAGAAAGTACAGAAGGTAGTGAGGATGAGGAAAACATCTAAAGACAAGAGAAAGGGTGGAGGCACTACTTTGTCACTTGCTTGTCAGCTCTACTTAGAAAGTTTCTGTATGGCCACTACCTTTATTCTACCACCCAGAAATCATTGTTATAGATCATTCAAACATGAGTCCAGGGCAATGGGAGGGTGAAATATCCAAGGAAGTTCAGCAGGAAAAAAATCACATGACTCAAATTTTCTCAACACCATGAAGAGACATCCACAAAGTGTACTCATGCTACTGCTCTGGACACTATATGGTTTTACATTTAAATCCGTGGCCTGACTCCAAGATGACCAAATCTCCCCAAAACACTTCTGGAACCACAAAAATTTAAGAATTTTCATTACTATTATTTTTGTTGTGATGATGATGATATATATGGCTGTGGACTAAAGCAGCCCACAATATTAAAGCTTAAAATGTTCCTTTTTAAACCTATATATATGCAGTCTTTGAGGTAAGAGAAAAGAGAAAATGTACTCTTTAGCGTGGCCTGGACAGTCATTGTTACAATGGTTACCATAATAATCTCTTATTAAATAATAGCTACATAATTATTCTTAACTCAAAACTTGACCAAAATGTGCTGATTAGTTTAACTTTTAAAATTGTCAGACTTTTTCTTTGAGTTTAGTTATTTATGAAAATATATAAGACTTGGGAAATTTCTAAAGGAATCAAATCCCAAGGTTTAAAAAAGCTTCAATGACTAACCACATGACTTGTATGTTTTTATTCATCAAATATTGATTGAGTTGCTGCTCTGGCCAGATGTTTCTACAGTACTGATGAAACAGCCACAGACAATAGCCTGTGCTTATATTCTAATAAGGAAAACAGGTGTATTTAGTTTCTTATGGCTGCTGCAACAAATGATCACAAACGGGTATCTTAAAAGCAGGAATTCTCTCACAGTTGTGGAGACCAGAAGTCCAAAACCCAGTAATCAGCAGGCAGCTCCTGTGGAGGCTGGAGGGGAGGATCCATTCTTTGCCTCTTCCAGCTTCTGTTTGATGTCAGCATTCCTTGACTTGTAGATACATCATTCCAACCTATGTCTCTGTCACATTGCTGTATCCTCTTCTGCCTATATTGTTTCCCTTTGCCTCTTCCTCATAAGGACACTTATGATGCCATATATTATAATCCCAAATCATCTCATCTCAATATCCCTAGTGTAATTATGTCTGTTACTATTTAAGGGTATATTCACCTTTGTCATATTTGGTAATTTTCCCATTTCTTCTTACCTTTTAAGGTGGCTACTAAAAACTTGGAGTTTTATATGTGGCTTGCATTATAATTCTATAGAATAGTACTATCCTAGAACGTCTACTAGACAATTCAATGCTGTCCTTGACAATTTACTCTTTAATGGGGTTGTTCCATACCTTCTCAAAATTGGTTCTTCTCCATCCTCCTCATTCTTAGCTGACAACCTTGCTTCTGATTGCACAGGGAAAATAAAAGCCATCAGAAGTGCATGTTCATCTTCACACAAGCAGATGTGCCTTATATCTGTGTTCCCTTTTGTTGTAAGGAAGACCTTTCCTGCTCCTGCTCCTACCTAAGGCTACTTCCTCTCTCTGAAATCAATAAAACAACAACAGCAACAACAAAAAGATATTACTCAGACTGATGTCAAATAATTTACTAGGAGTTTGTGGTTTCAGACCGTATATTTAAATCTTTAATTCATTTTGAGTTTATTCTTGTATGTGGTGTAATAAAGTGGTCAGGTACCATTTTTTTCATGTATCTGTCCAGTTTTTCCAATACCATTTGAAGAGATTGTAGGTGTCTATCGCTAGATAAATAGATTTTAAAAAGGTGTGGTAATATACAACACAATGGAATATTACACAGCAATAAAAAATCAGAGGAAACCAAGATGGTGGCATAGGTAAACACCTGAAATTGCTGCCTCGCACAACCACTTCAAAAATACAACTAAAAGACAAAACAGACATCATCCAGAACCACAGGAAAGCTGGCTGAGTGGAAATTCTACAACTAGAAGGAAAGAGAAAAGCACACTGAGACTCAAGGGAGGTGCGGAAGTAAAGTGCAGAGGTACGGAGGCGCACGTGGAAAGGGCTGGCAACTGAGGACATGGTTGTCTTTTTCAATCAGGAGGGAGTCTCAAGCTCCCGACTGCTCTGAACTCCAGTTCCAGGCGAGTCTCTGGGGACCCAGACTCATACGGGGAGAAACTGGACTGTCTGGCAGCGGGCAGAACTCAAGGGCAGCTTTCTCTCAGAGGTGCTTGCAGCAATTACTGGGACACTGAGATCCAGGGCCTCTTAGGGCAGGGCTGAGGATCAGTCATAGCTGTTTGCTCCACCCTGTTGATTCCCTGAGACCCCGCCCCACCCAAGCTGTGCGCAGAGGCTTTTGCATATGAAAGGCCTGGCCCTTTGCAAGCTGAAAATTACCTAACAACCTGCAGCTGGGTCAGAGAGACCCAGAACTTCCAAAAGAAGGCCCAAGGCCCCACAGCAGACTGCATTGCTTCACAGCTGGGACTCATCTGGGCACCTTCAAACCCCAAACAAAGAAGAGGAATCTGCAGATCTCTCCATAGCTCCTGCTGGGTAGCCTCAGGCAGAGGCTAAATTAGCACCTCCTTAGAGATCCAAGAGCCAGTGTACCCAGTGGTCAGAGTGGGACCATCCAGATTACAACTCTTCAGATCCATAAGGGACACACTCAGGGGGAAGACTCAGAGAGCACCAAAGCCCCACTGAAGCAAGTCTTGCCCCAGAAGGGTGTCTCCAGCACTGAAGTTCTCCCACTGTAGACACAGCTGATTCTCACAGACAATTGGCTTGGAGGTCAATTCCTCCCAGGGATACCTACAACAATCAAGGCTTAATTACAACAAGACAGTGCACAAAGCCCACAAAGGAGTGCACCAAGAGTGTCCACCTCAGGTAATTGGGGAGGCTGAGCCACTGGGCGCTATAGGACACCTAGCACAGAAAGCCACTCTATCAACACAGGGAAGCATAAAAAATGCGGAGACAAAGAAACAGGTCACAAATGACAGAAATGGAGGAAAGCAAACTACTGGATATAGAGTTGAAAATCACGGTTATAAGGTTTTTCAAGAATTTTCTAGAAACCGCCGATAAATTTAGTAACTCCCTCAATAAGTCTAGTGAGACCGCCGATAAATTTAGTGAGACCCTCAAGAAATCCAGTGAGACCCTCAAGGATATGAAAAAGGACCAACTAGAAATTAAGCATACACTGACTGAAATAAAGAATATTATACAGAGTTCCAACAGCAGACTAGAGGATTGCAAGAATAAAGTTAAAGACTTGAAATACGAAGAAGAAAAAACACCCAACTGGAAAAACAAAAAGAAAAAAGAATCCAAAAATATGAAGATAGTGTAAGGAGCCTCTGGGACATCTTCAAGCACACCAACATCCGAATTATGGGGGTGCCAGAAGAAGGGAGAGAGCAAGATATTGAAAACCTATTTGAAGAAATAATGACAGCAAACTTCCCCTACCTGGTGAAAGAAATAGACTTACAAGTCCAGGAAGCGCAGAGAACCCCCCAAAAAAAAGGAATCCAAAGAGGACCACAACAAGACACATCATAATTAAAATGCCAAGAGCAAAAGACAAATAGAGAATCTTAAAAGCAGCAAGAGAAAAACAGTTAGTTACCTACAAGGGAGTACCCATACGATTGTCAGCTGATTTCTCAACAGAAACTATGCAGGCCAGAAGGGAGTGGCAAGAAATATTCAAAGTGATGAATAGCAAGAACCTACAACCAAGATTACTTTATCCAGCAAAGCTATCATTCAGAATTGAAGGGCAGATAAAGAGCTTCACAGATAAGAAAAAGCTAAAGGAGTTCATCACCACCAAACCAGTATTATATGAAATGCTGAAAGGTATCCTTTAAGAAGAGGAAGAAGAAGAAAAAGGTAAAGATACAAATTATGAACAACAAGAGGAGAAACCAAGATGGCGGCATAGGTTTATGCGGGAGTTTGCTGCCTCGAACAACCACTTCAAAAATACAACTAAAATAGCCCGAACCAATATGCTCAATTAATTTTTGACAAAGGAGGCATGAACATACAATGGAGCCAAGATAGTCTCTTCAATAAATGGTGTTGGGAAAATTGGACAGATATATGCAAGAAAATGAAACTAGACCACCAACTTACACCATACACAAGAATAAACTCAAAATGGATAAAGGACTTAAATGTACGACAGGAAACCATAAAAATTCTAGAAGAATACAAAGGCAACAAAATCTCAGACATATGCCAAAACAATTTCTTCACTGATACAGCTCCTAGGGCAGTTGAAACTAAAGAGAAAATGAACAAATGGGACTACATCAAAATAAAAAGCTTCTGCACAGCAAAAGAAACCATCAACAAAACAACAAGAAAACCCACCTCTTGGGAAAACATATTTGCCAACGTCATATCTGATAAGGGCTTAATCTCCAAAATTTATAGGGAACTCATACAACTTAACAAAAAGAAGATAAACAATCCAATCAAAAAATGGGCAAAGGATCTAAATAGACACCTTTCAAAAGAGGACATTCAGAAAGCCAAGAGACATATGAAAACATGCTCAAAGTCACTAATCATCCGAGAGATGCAAATCAAAACAACAATGAGGTACCATCTCACACCTGTCAGAATGGCCATCATCAACAAATCAACAAACGACAAGTGCTGGAGAGGATGTGGAGAAAAAGGAACACTTGTGCACTGCTGGTGGGAATGCAGACTGGTGCAGCCACTATGGAAGGCAGTATGGAGGTTCCTCAAAAAATTGGAAATGGAACTCCCATTTGACCCTGTGATCCCACTTCTAGGAATATATCCCAAGAAACCAGAAACACCAATCAGAAAGGATATATGCACCCTATGTTCATAGCAGCACAATTCACCATAGCTAAGATCTGGAAACAGCCTAAGTGCCCATCAGTAGATGAATGGATTAGAAAACTGTGGTACATCTACACGATGGAATACTATGCTGCTGTTAAAAAGAAGGAACTCTTGCCATTTGCAACAGCATGGATGGAACTGGAGAGCATTATGCTAAGTGAAACAAGCCAGTCAATGAAGGAAAAATACCACATGATCTCACTCTTTCATGGATAATTAAGACCATTATAAACTTTCGAACAATAATAAATACAGTGGCAGAGCTGCCTCAAACCGATTGTCGGACTGCAGTGGGAAGGCCAGGGAGGGTTGGGGGACAGGAGGGAGGGGAGTAAGAGATCAACCGAAGGACTTGTATGCATCCATATAACCATAACTACTGTACATAAGACACTGGGGGGTAAGGGAGGGCAGGGGCTTGTCAAGGGTGGGGGGGAAAAAAGGACACTTATGTAATACCCTTTGTAATACTTTTAGCGAAAAATAAAAAAATAAAAAAAAATACAACTAAAAGACAGAACGGACATCATCCAGAACCACAGGAAGGCTGGCTGAGTGGAAGTTCTACAACTAGGAGGAACCGAGAATCAGAGGAGGCGCAGTGCTGAAGTAAAATACTAAGGTGCGGAGTGCGCGCAGCGCGGGCTGGTGGCTGAGGGCGCGGTTGTCTGTTTCAATCCGGAGGGAGCCTCAGACTCTGAGCTCCAGATCCGGGTGAGTCTCTAGGGAACCAGACTCAAACGGGAGAAGCGAGACTGTCTGGCTTCGGTCCCTCCAAGGTTTGCAGCGGTTGCTGGGACAGAGAGGCAGAGCCCCTGGGGACGGACTGAGAGCAACCATAACTGCTCCCTCCTCCGCCCTGTTGATCCTGTGGGACCCGCCCCGCCCAAGCCCTGCACAGAGCCATTTGCCAGATAGCCTCAGGCAAAGGCTAGATTAGCACCTCCCTAGAGGACAGAAGTTCTCCCACTGCAAACACAGCTGATTCTCACAGCCAGTTGGCCTGGAGGTCAAGTAGTAATTACCTACAACAATCAAGGCTTGACTACAAGACTGCTCACAGAGACCACAAGGGGGTGCACCAAGAGTGTCTACCTCAGGTAATTGGGACACTTAACACGGAAAGCCACTCTATCGACACAGCGAAGCATAAAAAAAATGCCAAGACAAAGAAACAGGCCACAAAGTACAGAACCGGAGGAAAGCAGGCTACTGGATATAGAATTCAAAACCACACTTTTGAGGTCTCTCAAGAGGCTTCTAGAGGCTGTCGATAAACTTGATGAGATGTACAGGAAATCTAATGAGACCCTCGATGGTGTGATAAAGGACCGACTAGAAAGTAAGCATACACTGACTGAAATAAAGAATATTATACAGACTCCCAACAGCAGACCAGAGGAGCGCAAGAATCAAGTCAAAGATTTGAAATGCGAGGAAGCAAAAAACACCCAACCGGAAAAGCAAAATGAAAAAAGAATCCGAAAGTGTGAAGATAGTGTAAGGAGCCTCTGGGACAGCTACAAGCGTACCAACATCAGAATAATAGGGGTGCCAGAAGATGAGAGAGAGCAAGATATTGAAAACCTATTTGAAGAAATAATGACAGCAAACTTCCCCTACTTGGTGAAAGAAATAGATTTACAAGTCCAGGAAGCGCAGAGAACCCCCAAAAAAAGGAATCCAAAGAGGACTACACCAAGACACATCATAATTAAAATGCCAAGAGCAAAAGACAAAGAGAGAATCTTAAAAGCAGCAAGAGAAAGAAACTCAGTTACCTACAAGGGAATACCCATACGACTGTCAGCTGATTTCTCAACAGAAACTTTGCAGGCCAGAAGGGAATGGCAAGAAATATTCAAAGTGATGAATAGCAAGAACCTACAACCAAGAGTACTTTATCCAGCAAAGCTATCATTCAGAATTGAAGGTCAGATAAAGAGCTTCACAGATAAGGAAAAGCTAAAGGAGTTCATCACCACCAAACCAGTATTATATGAAATGCTGAAAGGTATCCTTTAAGAAGAGGAAGAAGAAGAAAAAGGTAAAGATACAAATTATGAACAACAAATATGCATCTATCAACAAGTGAATCTAAGAATCAAGTGAATAAATAATCTGATGAGCAGAATGAACTGGTGATTATAATAGAATCAGGGACATAGAAAGGGAATGGACTGACTATGCTTGGGTGGGGGAGGGGTGTGGGAAATGCGGGAAGAGACTGGACAAAAATCATGCACCTATGGATGAGGACAGTGGGTGGGGAGTGAGGGCGGAGGGTGGGGTGGGAACTGGGAGGAGGGGAGTTATGGGAGGAAAAAAGAGGAACAAATGTAATAATCTGAACAATAAAGATTTAATTATTAAAAAACAAAAACAAATTATGAACAACAAATGAATATCTAACAACAAGTGAATCTAAAAATCAAGTGAATAAATAATCTGATGAACAGAATAAACTGGTGAATATAATAGAATCAGGGGCATAGAAAGGGAGTGGACTGACTATTCTCAGGGGGGAAAGGGGTGTGGGGGATGCGGGAAGAGACTGAACAAAAATCGTACACCTATTGATGAGGACAGTGGGGGTGCGGGGGTAAGGTCCGAGAGTGAGGTGGGAACCAGGTGGAGGGGAGCTATGGGGGGGAAAAAAGGAACAACTGTAATAATCTGAACAATAAAGATTTAATTTAAAAAAAAAGAAAGAAAGAAAGTCAGAGCTCCAAAGTAGTAAACCCCTATTTGACTGGGATAAAAAGCTAAAGCAAAGAGTTATTAAAAAATAAACAACCAAAAAAGAAGAGGTTTGGGAAAAAATGGGGAGTGACTACTAATGGGCACTGGGTATCTTTTTGGAGTAATGAAAATGTTCTAACATTGATTGTGATAATGGTTGCACTATTCTGTGTATATACTAAAAACCACTGAATTATACATTTTAAATGGGTGAACTGTATGGTATATGAATTATATTTTAATAAAGCTGCTATAAAATAGAAAAAATCATGAAATTTTGCCATCTGCAACAACATGAATGGACCTAGAGAATATCATGCTAAGTGAAATAAGTCAGACAGAGAAAGACAAATACTGTATGGTCTCAGTTATATGTGGAATCTGAAAAACAAAACAAAAACAGACCCATAAAAACAGAGACTAAATGGATGGTTACCAGAGAGGAAGGAGTGGAGCGGTGGGTGAAAAATATGATGGGAATATAGTCAATAATATTGTGATAAGTTTGCACTGTGATCATATTTAAGGTATAAAAATGTCAAATCATTATTTTGTACAGCTGAAACTAATATTATATATCAACTGTACTTAAATAAAAAGAGAAATTTTAAAAATTAAAAAAATAATAAAGTTTCCTTCACCAATTAAACAAAATAAACCCATGTGCAGACATGGAGTAGGCAGAGTTGGTCTTGATCAGGAATGGAGTTTACCATAGCATTCAACCAAAGGAAAATAACAGAAGGAAATTGGTGGCATATACAATCAAATGTTATACAGACTGACCATAGAAAGTAAGCTACAAAAGTAAGAATTGGGGTGGGGGGTGCAAAAAGGTGGTAAGGGCAATGGAAATTATAGTAAGGTCTAAGAACTTTTAGAACTGTAGCTGCTGTATAATATACAAAATGTCAAGATGCCTGCCCTCACCAAGCCAATCTTGGACAGCCTTGCTATAAGATAGTATATGATAAATGCCTGCTCGGTATCACAAAATGTACTTCATGTGAGTTCACAGAAGGAAGAGCCCAAGTCCTAGTAGGATGTCCCAGGAGGGTTCATGGAGGTTGGGGGTGGGCAAATAAGGTCTAGAAAGATACATGATATTTTAATTGGTCTATGGGAAACACACTGCAAAGTGGGGGGAAAGCACAAGCATGAATAAAAAAACAAAAACACTCAACATTTCTTGAGGTAAGAGAAAAAAACCTTAATATTGATGTTGATTGAGAAAGCTACAGTTCACAATTGGGAAAGCGGCCTACAAATAATGACAGGTCTTTAGCGAAGAGTCCTGGGTAATTTCCCTAGAGAAAGACTGAGCAATAAAAGACAGTAATACTCTCAGGACATGAAGTGTCCTAGGAGTAGGAGAACTAAAAGGCAAAAACTATTCCCAAGAAATAAATGCTCTTCCTTTCTGACCCACTTTCCCTCCAGTGGTTCTCAACCTTCTGGCCCTTTAAATACAGTTCCTCATGTTGTGACCCAACCATAAAATTATTTTTGTTGCTACTTCATAACTGTAATGTTGCTACTGTTATGAATCATAATGTAAATATCTGATATGCAGGATGGTCTTAGGTGACCCCTGTGAAAGGGTCGTTCGACCGCCAAAGGGGTCGCGACCCCCAGGTTGAGAACCACTGCCTTACACACACTCACACACACACACCTTTCATCTTTCATTTAGAATTGTTTCGTATATTTAATTTTCTGCTATGAAAATGGTCAGCTACATTTACAGAAAAGCAATATATTTACCTTTCATCCTCAGATTCTGGAAGAAAATATTTGGAAGCAATAGGATTAGAGTATGTGGGATTTAAAAGGCTTTGATTACTATTGTTAACGTAAAAAAAAAACATTGAAACCTGTAAAGAATTTTTGGTGAGTTTATTTGAGCCAAACTGTCGACATATGCCGGGAAGCAGAACCTCAATGAATTGAGATAGTGCTCTGGAGAATGGCGGGATTACATTTGTATTTATACATTTCAATCAAAGGAGGTACATAGGTGGGTTACATGAAATTCATTGGTGATAGATTAAGGAGGAGGGATAAAGCAAAGCAGGGAAACCCCTGGGATTGGATAAAAAGTAAAATGATGGACACATATTTAGGTGGGTGCAGGAACAATTAACATGATGATGAAGGAATTTGTGGTATCTGTCCTGGTACCTAGCGCATTTGGTTGTGCCCTAGGGGCTCCAGATACAGGGAAGTCACAAGTTACCCAGACATTTCAAGGGTATGTTATCATAGATGCAAAAAGACAGATAGGCTCAGTTAAGGTAAAGGTTGACCTTGTCAGTGAAGATACTGGCCTAGGACGTAACTGCCCACCATAACTGCTTTTAGTTAAAGTTTAATTTCAGACCATCCTTTGTGGTTACTTTAGGGCTCTGAGTTTGCAAGACTGCCATGCAGGCCTCCCCTGAGCTTGTCAGGTCAGCATGTGGCCCCTTTCGTACACACTATTAACACTTTCTTTTTTAATAGTAGATGTACTCTCACCATACAGACCCAGTTTTTCATTCCTCTAGGAAACAAGATGCACAAATACATTGTACTCTTTTTTTTCTAAATCTGATGTCATTTCTATTTTATTTTTAAGGGGAAAGTAGCATTTCAATGTACTTTGGTTTTCAACATAGTCATCATTAAACAACAAGAAATGTAGTTTCTCCTAAGCTTGTGCAGATCATTGTTGTGGAAATAGTCACCCTCTTTTTGCATAACTATAAATATTTAGGGAAACCTGCCAGTATATTCAACCCCTCCTATTTTTCACAAGAATTTCCTACTTCAAGTGGAATATTTAGAAACAGTAAGAAGGGCTAGATGTTTCCATATGACTTTAATAATACTGTAGTATTTGTATTCACATACCATATAATCCTGGTACTTCATAGCTCATTATCATTCAAAATTTACAAAGCAGTATATGAAAGCACAAGGTTTAGAAGCAGCTCTCCTCCTGCCCAACAGTAAGTTATTAATGCCAGGACTGGGACTCATAATTACCAACATATGTGGTCCTACAATAGCTCGAAATCAGTCTCATAACAAAAAATAAAGTGCTCAGTAAGTACAATTATCAATTACCAACACCCCATTTATTCAAGATAATTGAAGAAACATGTATCTTTAATCATATGAATAACCACCATATTAAACCTCATAGGTCTACATGAATATAAATATAGATTCATGTATCATTCAATTAAAGTGAATACTTAATATGGATTAATAAATATTTATATACATATAGAATCCAATTAGTTCCACAAAGTAGAATATGTTTCCATCAAAGAAAGTCATCAAATATGACAACATATTTAAAAATGTGAAGTACTGTTTCAAAAATTCTTCACCAACATGCTATAAGGGCACAGATGCCACTGGTCAGATTGCTATATATTGTATCAAGTGTCTCTTTAGTGAGAATCAAAACAGCCATTGTTTGCTGATTCAATTAGGAAGGTAAGGTCCCTAGTTTTCTTAGCAGTGCTTAGCTGTGGTTTTGATTCCAGTGTCCTGAGCACTCATATGTCTGGGAGATTCTGTAAGATCTGTCTCAACGAAGCACAGGCTACCACATGAGCATCAGAAGGAAGGTTAGCAAGTGACTGAATCAACTTCTTAACTATCGTCTTCAAACACTGGTGAGCAGCATTCAAATCTCTGTCAAACTGCTGTCCTTCGATCTGTAGAGCCAGATGACTGCAGATGTTTCTGAACTCAACACTGTCCTGAAAGGAACAGCAAAAACCAACAAGCAATTAGACAGATTGTTGAGGACATTTGTTTTATACTTTGTGTACCCAGCTTCCATCCCCATCTCTTCTGATGACAGCACTCTGACTTTTCTCCCAGAGAACTGCTCTCCTCCATTCTCAGCCTGTGTGGTTTGACCAAAGCTGACTCCACGCCACAACTCCAGGGACCAGGCTAATCAGAGCATATCACTTCTCAGCCACTTGGATTCGTTAGGGATGGACAGGTGACTCAACACAGGCCAATAAGCCACAGTCCCAGAATATTTGCGAGACTGGGAAAGAGAAACACTTTTTAACTGAAGCTGTTGGAAAATATCTTGCTACCACAGGAGAGAATCCAAATTACAATGATGCCAACACAGAGAAAACTAGACCCAAGAAATTTAAAAAGACTGATTCTAATTACATTTTCTGAACATGTCAACTTAGTCGTATATAAATAAACTCCAGGATTTTTTGTTTATCTGAGTCAACAATTATCCCTTTTTACTTAAGCCATTTGAAGTTGAATTTCTGTTACTTGTTCCTAACAGAGCTTTGACAAATACACAAATAGCCTCTGTTCCTGTTATTCTGTACTCACTTTCTTCAAGTTTCCAATAAAGGATTTAGGATTGAACAGGGTCTCAAGAAATTTCCAGTGCAAATTTAGAAAAAATAGTTCCTAGGTGGCTTAAAACAAGGAAGTAAGTGAATAGATTTTTAATCCCAAAATGTTTCATATTCTAAAATACATTGCATGTAAATGGTACACTGAAATTACTCCACATTACATGGTTTATTTTAAAATCAATGGAAGTGATTTCCCACAGACTTCTGGGTCTGGCAACATGGCATGTTTATTTTCTTCAAAACCTCTTGCTACTAAATGAATGCTAAATAAAATAGAACAAACATCCTTTTTGCACTTGCAGGAAAGTAATGGAAATCCCCCAGGGCCAGAAATAAAAGTAGATTATTTTAACTGCCCGCCAATACCCATCAGAAAAAGAAAATCAGTCTCTCTCTTAAACTGAGTTTAGGATGAGGGTAAAGTTTTCCCAAGAATGTGTAACTATGGGCCTGTAGTACACAGAAGTTTAAGTTTGGAGTTGCCCTCTACATCATATACATGTTCTGGGAACATTCATGCTAAGAAATTAACTTCAAAATTGGAACTGGGCTGAAATATCCATGGACACAAGGAAAAGCAAACAAAAACCTATTCCACAGAACGTGTCCACAACCCACGCCCCACTGTGGTATTCCCATAAAGCTCTGTCAAAGACATGCTCTGTATATGAAACTTAAAATACAATTCACCATGATATAGCAGATACAATGCAGGGCGATATTAAATTACAAAAGTTTCAAATATAAACTATAAAATATGCTTAAAATGATTAAAGATATAAAAGAAGGAATAAAAAACTTTTTAAGAAAAATCAGGCCCTAACCGGTTTGGCTCAGTGGATAGAGCGGTGGCCTGCGGACTGAAGGGTTTCAGGTTCGATTCCAGTCGAGGGCATGTACCTTGGTTGTGGGCACATCCCCAGAAGGGGGTGTGCAGGAGGCAGCTGATGGATGTTTCTCTCTCATCCATGTTTCTTACTCTCTATCCCTCTCCCATCCTCTCTGTAAAAAAAATCAATAAAATATAGTTTTTTTAAAAAAAGAAAGAAAAATCAGGCTTGAAAAAGAACCAAATACAACTTCTAGAAATGACAACTATCATGACAAATTAAATACTCAATGGACAGTTTAAACACTTGAATAAATACATCTGAAGTGAAAAATAGTAAACAGGATGATAAATGTGAGAAAATTGCCCAGAATAAAAAATAAACAGAGGGAAGATGGGGTGGAGGAATAGGGAAAGATTAACCAGGGAATTTGTATGCATATATATATAGCCCATGGACACAGACAATAGTGTGGTGAAGAACCAGAAGGGGTGGGTACAGGGTGGAAGGGGTCAATGGAAAAAAAAAGGGGGACATCTGTAATACTTTCAATAAAGATAAATTTTAAAAAAGAAAAATAACAAAACTCCACAACTCAAAAAAAAATAAGAAAAGTTAAAGACATGGGAAATATGAATGAGAGGTTAAGCAACATGGATGACAGAATGCCGAAGTACAACAAATGCATACCCAGAGAGACAAGAGAATCATGAATAATATTATCCAATTCTGATCCAAAACATGAATCCTTAGATTCAGGAAATAAAACAAGCCTTGTACAGAGTAAGTTAAATGATACACAAATCTAAACTCAATAAGGCAAAACTACTCTTAAAAGTAACCAGAGAAAATAGACAAACAGGTTTTAAGGGATGACAAGACAGACAATGAACTTCTAAGCTACAATTGAACATAGAAAAAATAGAATAATATTGCCAAATAACTTTCAACCTAGAATTTTTTTAAATCTAAGTAAACTATTAGGGCAAAATAAATATATCTTCATTTAGAAGGACAAAGGAGTTACCACAAATAGACTCTCACTGTCAGATCTTCCTCAAGATATAATTCAGAAAGAGGAAATTCAATGCAAAAGGAAAGAATGAGATACAAGAAGCAACAGTGAATGAAGAAACTTAAAAATATGTTATAAATCTAAAGAATTGATTGTTCAAAACAAAAATCATAACAACTAACTTGGAGTTTACAAAAGCAAGATGATTCAAAAATGCTGAATGGTAGTAATATGTAGGATGAAGAGATATTTTAAGGCATTGCATTTATTCAAGAGAAAGGTGGCAGATTTTTAAATTATGTACATGAGAAATGTAAGCATTATTATTAAAGTAGAGAAATAATATATACAACTTCAGAATTAGCAGAGGGAAGGTACATTAAAACTTTATTGATCCTATCTATAAAGGTAAAAATGAAAAAATACACAAACATAAAGCAAGGTGAATAGAAAGCACCAAATAAGACACCTTTGAAATATATAGTGGTAACCAGACTGTATTTTAAAAATCTATATGCTTTTAAAAATTTTTTTAAACTAAAAGTACCTAAATATTGAAAGTAAATGAATACTAACATATATACCAAGCAGAGAAGACAAAATAAAGCCAGAAAAATCATTATTAAGTATAAAATAAACCTCAATTAATAGAATAAATTATTCCCCTAAGGAGATATAACAATTTTGTACTTGTGTGTGCTTACTATGATAACCTCAATTTACATTCAATCCACAAACATAGAGACATTTTAGTTCAGCTTTCTCAGAACCTGACAGATCAAACAACATAACAATCAGCTTGGAGAGAAAAGATAGAAACACTAATCACAACCTTGGTCCAATGGAGATAAACAAAGATACATTATTCTCAAAAATATATAAAATATCTATGAATGCTGACTATATTATAATATGTCACAACGCAAATCTCAATGAATATAAAAAGTCTGTGTTATACAAATCACAATGCAATAAATGAGAAATCAATAACATAGATAACCTTCCCCAAACATGTATTACTTAACAAGCTACTTGTAAATAATTCATGGTTCAGTGAAAAAAATTTAAAATTTTAAAATACTTTATACTGAACAATTATGAAAATACTATAACACAAATTTATGGGATATGGCTACAGTGAGAAATGCTAGACTTAAATGCTTATATAACTAAAGAATAATCCCTGAAAAACCATGAGCTAAGAATTCAACTCAGTAATTCAGGAAAAGAAAATAAATAATTCAAAATAAAATAAAATAAAAGGTAGAACTAAAATTGAACCAATGTTTGATGAAGAACTAGAGTTTTCTTCCTAATTCTTAATAGAAAAACAAAGCTATTCTTCTCCCTAATAAAGACTTTGTCATGATGCTCTGATCAGGTAGCTCGGTTGGAGCATCATCCTGCACACCAAAAAAGTTGCAGGTTCAATTCCTGAGTGAGGCACACGCAGGAGGCAACTGATAGATATTTCTCTCTCACATCAATGTTTCTTTCTTTCTTTCTCTCTCCTCTGTCTCTCTTCCTCTGTCTAAAATCAAAACCATATCCTTGGGTAAAGATTTTAAAAAAAATAAAGCTTTCCCTCCCCCTAAAAAACAATAACAAAAAATAGAAAAACAAACAAACACTGTCACTTAGGTGAGAAGAACCTGGGTTTCTGGCAAAATGTTTAATAGAGAACATCTTCCAAGAAGCAAAACAAACATCCATTTCTTCAATTCAGCAAACAGTGGCAGTAGGACCCCAGTGTGAGCTAGGCGTAGGATAGAAAACTAAACATGTACAGGCCCTTTACTCAAGGCTTCACAGGCTACCACACGCTTCGGTTTCTTCTCTTTAAAGCATTCTTGCTTCCCTGCCGGTGTGTGTTACTCACTTTTCCTCAGAAGGTATCAAGGGGCTACTTAGATGATCTGCCCCATAGTTTATAGGCCAATCTATACTGCTGGAGCACATTGCTTGGGAATGGGAAAGTCTGGGGAAAATGACTCTGGACTACTTGCCATAGATCCACATCAAGCAAAATGGTCCACTTGCTTTACAGAAGTGATCCAACTCTAAGTACAAAGTGGGAGGATCAAAGACAACTTGTAAAGGGAAATTCAAAATAGAAGGAACCACTGAGATGTGTGCGGACACGTGCCTATTAGCCAGTCTGCAAAGGCATTCGTCACTCAGAGAAGATGAAAATGCCCTTACAATATATTTGTGGGCCTAATATCTGTAGTCAATGTCACACTTACTATAAAGAATCAAAGAAGGCAACGTTTGGAGAAATTATACTTAACATAAAATTCTATTGCTTGGCTGTACTGATCCCTGAGGCCCTAGGTAAACTTCAGATCTCTGGCAAACTTTGCAAAGTCTCTTTATTTTACTATTTTAATACAGTATTTCCTTTTAATCCTTTCTCAAATATATTAACAGTCAAAGAAAACAAATTAATAGGAATAGCTTTCCATGGACTCTTAAGCCAGGGAAGGGAAAAATAAAGCAAGTGGTTGCTTCTCTTCCTTTCTGGAAGGTCTGAAGGCCAACTATGGATCCAGTCACAATGGCCTCCACCCAAACCTCTAATGATTCTGCTGTATAAGGTGGGGCCACAAGTCACAGTGTTGAGGCAACAGCATATTCAGTGGCCCATGGGCTTTCAGTAGCAATTCACATGATCAATATTGGTGATGATTTCACTTATGTGCTTTCTATTCAATGGTAGAGCACATCCTCCCAGCAAGTTCTTTTATTTAGCAAGTTCCAGGTGCTTTCAGAAATGATGTAATACCCTACACTGGGATGTGGGTGCATTGCCAGAATTAGAACACGCAGCTGAGCAAACTAAAAGCGCTTTTGGAACTTCTAAAGCCTTACGTAATTTCAGAGTCTGGATATGAAATGTATTGATTGCTACAGTGGTCCAAACTGATGGCCAGCAATTACATTGTAAAGTGAGGTGGTAACTCAACTCACATACTGGGATAATGGCCTCTGCTTGTTTGATTCAGTTAATGAATCAGCTAATTTTATATCAAGTCTCCACTATCTGATTGACTACACTGAATAAAAGGCAGTAAGATATGTATTTCTTTGGATAAATACCCCAGAAGTAAAATTGCTGGGTCATAAGGTAGTTCTATTTTTAATTTATTGAGGAACCTCTGGACTGTTTTCCACAGTGGCTACACCTATTGGCAATTACATCAACAATACATGAGTGTTCCCTTTCCTCCACACCCTCACCAATACTTGTTGTTTGTTGATTTACTGATGATAGCCATTTTGACAGGTATGAGGTGAAAACACTAACTTGAAAAGATATATGGGTCCCTGTGTTCATTGTGGCATTATTTATAATAGCCAAGATGTGGAAGCAACCTAAGTGTCCATCAATAGACAATTGGAAATAGAAGATGTGGTACATATATACAATGGAATATTACTCAGCCATAAAAAAGAATGAAATCTTATCATTTGTAACAGCATCAATGGACCTAGAGGGTATTATGCCAAGTGAAATAAGTCAGAGAAAAAAATACCATATGATTTCACTTACATGTGGAATCTAAAGAATAAAATGAGTGAACTAACAAACAAAACAGAAATAAACACATAGATACAGAGAATAAATTGATGGTTGCCAGATGGGAGGGGGAAGTGAGGGAATGAGTACAAAAGGTCAATGGATTAAGAAATACAAATTGGTAGTTACAAAATAGTCATAGGGATATAAAGTACAGCACAGAGAATATAGTTGATAATACTGTAATAACTGTGTAGAGGGATCATTTCATAACATATATAAATGTCTAACCACTATGCTGTATACCTAAAACTAATATAAAATAATATTAAATGCCAACTGTAATTGAAAAATAAATAAATAAATAAAAGTAAAGGCAGTATGATATGGTACTTGTTCTCTAAAGAGTTTGTAAACTAGTAAGGAGAATGAGACACATAGAGCATATATACCAACGTCCAATGAAATGTGATGAGGGCTATAGTAAAAAACACAAAAACCCAATCCTATATAGAAACAGACATTTCTAGACTCATAATCTAAGCAATGCACTAGGTTCATACAGAGCTCCTTCGAATGTGTGAATCCTCTCTATAGCATACCTGATGTGTGGTTGTCCAAAATGATCTTGGTTACACTAGAGAAACTCACGTGCTTAGGAGGCAACCCATGGCTCTAGTTTTTAGAACATTTCTTCCAATGTTTAGCTGAAATATGCCATGTGGCTTCCCAAATATGCCCATGTCCTGGTCCTCAGAACCCGGGAGCATATTACCCTACATGGCCAAAGGGACGTTATAGGTGTTAGGTAGGACATGCAGCCTCAGGCAGCTACAAAGACCCTGAGGAAGCAGAGCTTATTCCCGCACAAGCACTGGACTTGCTATCAGAGCCCTGTTCTGTGCCTTTGATGGGCCATCTGTGGACAAGACATTTTATCTATGGGATATTCAGTTTTCTCATCTGTAAAATGGAAACAGTAATAACTGCCACATGGAGAGATGTGAATATCAAATTAGCCCATGGATTTGCAAACTCATTGTATTTATAAAGCACTCATCAGTCTAAGGTTATAAGTGAAGCACTCTGCTAGATGGAAGGTCAGTAAGAAGGAAAGGAGGGGAAGGAAGGGGAGAAAAGAAAAATATGTTCCACAGAAACTTGGAATCTAGTTGGTGATATGAAACTATTTAAATTGTTCAGTAGAGCTGTCACAATTAAATTTAGGCTCAGAAAGAGTGGTGGAGCTCACCTCACATCCATTAGGCTGGCTACCATAAAAAGAAACTGAAACTAAATTTTGGTAAGAATGTGAAAAAAGTGGAACCCTTGTGCACTGCTGGTGGGAAGGTAATATCAAGCAACCATTATAGAGAGAATGGAGATTCCTCAATAAAAGTAAAAATGAAATTAACATATGGTCCAACAATTCCATTTCTGGGTATATATCCAAAGGAACTAAAAGCAAGATCTCTAAGAGCTATTTGCAAACCCATGTTCATAGCAGCACTATTCTCAATAGCCAAGAGGTGGAAGCAGTTCAAGTATCCATGAATGGATAAACAAAATGTGGTATATACATACAATGGAATACTATTCAACCTTAAAAAGGAATGCAATTCTGACTTATGCTACAACATGAATTAACCTTGAGGACATAATGCTAAATGAAACAAATCACACTGAAAAAAGACAAATACCATATGATTCCACTTGCATGTGGTATCTAGAGTAGTCAAACACATAGAAACAGAAAGTAGAATGGGAGTTGCCAGGGCTGGGGGGAGAGGAAAATGGGGAGTTACTGTTTAATAGGTATAGAGTTTCAGATTTGCAAGATGGAAACATTATGGACATTGCTTGCACAACAATGTTAATGTACTTGACACTAGTGAACTGTACGCTTAAAATGGTAAATTTTATGTTATGCATTTTTTACCACAATAAAAAAAATTTTTAATGCAGTTGAGGCCATCAGAGTGCTGCCAAGGGCATGCAGAAGAGCATGAAGGTTTGGATGAGGCATCAGAGAAATGTTAGGTTGGGAGGATTGTACAGACACTATAAGTTAGGTGGTGTTGAGAAAGGCAGTATTTGATTTATAAGGAAAAGAGATGGCCCCTGCAATTAGAATGAATAACATAAGCAAAGGCCTAAAGTCAAGTAGGGGCTAGGACTGGGAGGAGATCAGTCTGAAAAAAACAGAGAATCAGGATATAAGCTAGTGTGAAAAGCTGCAAGTGCCCCAGTAAATTCCCTGGAGATTTCCAAGCATGAGAGCAACATGGCAAACCAGCATTTTAAGAACACTAGTCTGGCCCCATGAGCCTGAGCACCTACTGTAGGAGACGCCAAGCTCCAAGTGAGGCACCTCTGCACCTTGTCTCACTCAAAGAAATGCGGCTTGGCGAGATTAAACGATGTACCTAAATCACACAGCAAGTGAGTGACAGAGCTGGCATTAATCTCCATTTCAAATTTAAATGTTCTGCAAAAACCTGCCTCAAATCAGAACCCGGGCCAGCTGCCCTGAGGACTCAGACAGCAGAACTCACCGTCCAGGACAGGAGACAGACGGGCAAACAGGAACGATGGAGTTGTGGATGCCACAGTGGGATGAACAGGGACACCATGGGAGCAAGTAGAGGAGGCACCAAACTAACTTTGGCGATGAAACACAAATGTTTACAAGTGAATTGTTGCATGTTTCTTTTTGGCCATAGTCACACTGTTTTTTAAGGTTAACGCAGTGTTATGAGTGTTACAACACTCAAATTGGCCTTGGACACATCTAAATTGAGTATTAGCCTGCTGGCCCATCCTTCTTTCCTGCAACATAATTGAGAGCGGTTGGCCATCTGGAAGATATTCAAGGCATGAAACCTTCTGCACCCCATGTAAAGCTGGAGCTCCCCCTTCTTCTGCTCTGTTCTCTCCTATCCAGTGTAAGGGAGGTCTCTTAGAAAAACTTTTCCGCATTATGCATTGTGTTTATTTAGAATGCACACATATGGGACCCTTGAGCAACTTTCCATGCACCTGCAAAGTCCAAACAGGGAAGAAAAGTTAAGCTTTTTTTTTTTTTTAGCTTCTTACTGAAAATAAAACTGAAGGCTTGAAGGCAAAAAGAATCTGGCTGCAGAAGTCAGTTTCAAAGCTTATTTCCTGAAACCAATACCAATGGATAATAAATTCAAAACACAATATGACTTTATAGGTTCCAAAATGCAGACAGCTTTTCAACAATCCACCAGGACAGTTACTGTTGTTTTCCTATTATGTCACCTTCAAAATTACTTCTAGATCTACATGAACCATAAATCAGTTCATATTCCCTTAACCACTGGCTTTAAAATAAGTTGGTTCTTTTCAAAACAGTCACATCTTGAGCTATATTGTCTTACAATGGCTTCCACAAATCTATTTCTTCTCACTTTTTCCCCTCTCATTCTCCCTGAATTCCTAATGTCCTCTACAGAGAGTAGTAAAGAAAGAAAGAGCTTTTCCCCTGCTTTCTGTCCTGGGGCCTGGCTGTAAGGAGCGTCAGTATGGCCAGCAGAACATTCTCCACTAAAGCCACCCAGTGCTAGGCACTACAAAGGAACACAAATCCTCTCCCCAAGCCCCTTACAACCCTCCAACTGGATGTGTACCTAAAATGAGAACGTTCCTCTATGTAGAGAGATGTCATGAAAACCATACTATCAGGATCAGTATGCTTCAGATTGCCCCAACTTCACTCGGTTCATCAACATCTGGCTTTGAGCTACAAATTCACAGGGCCCAGATCAGTCACCAGTTACCTGAAACCCAGATCAATCTCAAATAGATATGTAACTACACACTAATAAAACACCCAATGAAGAACCAAAGTATCTGCCATTCACCATAAAAGTCTCTCATCCACAGGAAATTAAAGATTTTTACTTGTGCTGTACCCAGTGTCAATGCCCCACAAGTAACTAAGGTTCCTTATGTATGTGCTTTAGGTACGTCATCATTTTCATTAGGAAAGTCTGTGAAAAGCACTTTGTGATGGATACAAGCACTTGATTCAGGTATGCTCACAAGGCAACCCCCAAACTGTAAAACAGAGCATGGCAGCATTTCCACCAAGATGTTAAACATAAGTAATTTTGTTTTAGGGCCTTTCTGCAATATCTGTTGCAAAATTTTAATTTCAGAAAGTTTATATGTCCTGATTCTTATATTATTCACATAATAAGGAATTACAAACTATAATTAAGCTACTTCTATAGCAGTCACTGGGCCTTTTTCTAAAACATAAGCACAATTTTGTCTCAAGTCAATAGCAACCTCCTGGCTTTGGCTATTAATCATATGATCATAAGCATTTTTTTCTTCAAAAGTATGTGGATAATTTTTGAAGAAACAATTTTCAAATTTGCAGAAACTGGCTCCACTAATTAAAGAGCATTACAGCGATGACTGTGCAACCAAAGCCAATGGTTTCCTAACCACTGGCTTTGCTTTGTAGAATGAAAAAACAGCGAAGGCTACTAAACGTGACGGAATGATTGGTACCAAAATTAGCTAAATGAAACGGAGAACTCACAGGCAAGTTAAATCTGCAATGTCAGGAAAGTTCTTTTTCCTCTGAAAGTTGGCATCAGCCATAGTTTCCATGAAACTTGCTTCAGAACAGAAAGAACTCTTGGCAACTATAAATATTTTTAACTCTCAAAGGAAGACAGACAAAACTCAATCAGTGGCCTCATAATTGGCTGTTTAATAGTCTCTATGTGAGTGGTCATTTTGTGGAGTTTTTAAATCCTAGCCTTCCTTCTGGTGTCCCACACATTTCTATGCTCCCTTTAGGTTGCAGGTGCCTAAAGCATTCTTGCTAGTATTACTAGTTTGACAATGTTTTCCTACATTTGCCTGGTACTTTTTGTCACTATGTAAAGCCGCCATCATGGAAGGAGGCACACAAATCACCCAGTGCTATGGATTGAATTTTGTCTCCCCACCTCCTCCTGCCTTGCCCTACCCAAAAAAAAAAAAATGCATATATTGAAAACCTAACCCCCTTGTGACTGTATTTTGAGATAGGGCCTTTAGAGAGGTAATTAAGGCTAAATTATGTCAGAGAGTGGGCCCCAGATCCAATAGGATTGGTGTCTTTTTAAGAAGAGGAAGAGTCCTAGCCGGTTTGGTTCAGTAGTTGGAGCATCTGTCCATGGACTGAAGGGTCTCGGGCTTGATTCTGGTCAAGGGCATGTGCCTCCATTGCAGGCTCAACTCCCAGCTCAGGTCAGGGCATGAGCAGGAAGCAACCAATCGATGTGTCTCTCTCACATCAATGTTTCTCTGTGATTTCCCCTCTCTTATACTCTGTCTAAAAATCAATGAAAAAAAATCCTCAGTGCGGATTAACCAAAGAGAGAGAGAGAGAGAGAGAGAGAGAGAGAGAAAGAAGAAGAAGAAGAAGAAGAAGAAGAAGAAGAAGAAGAAGAAGAAGAAGAGACACTTGAGATCTCTCTCTTTCCACATGCACAGAGGAAAGGCCATGTGAGGACACAGTGAGAAAGTGGCCATCTACAAGCCAGGAAGAGAGCCTTCACCAGAAACCAAATTTACTACCACCTTGCTTGATCTTGGACTTCCCAGCCTCCAGAACAGTGAGAAAATAAATGTTGGAGGTTTAAGCCACATAGTCTGTGGCGTTTTGTTGTCAGCCGGACCTAAGAGTCTATAATGTGACTGTTACATCCCAAGTGGTGTGCAGTGCAGGGCATGCATGACTGTGTTCTGTCGACTAAACACTCTCACTATTTTAATGTGATGTCTTTAATACCCCTTTAAGCTAGCACTGTGATTTGGTAGAGTCACAAAAAACCATGTTTTGGCCTCAAACATGTTTGACACTCACTCAGTGGTTGAGTGTCAATCCATAACCAAGAGATCCCCAGTTCTATCCCCAGTCAGGGCACATGCCCAGGTTGTGGGTTCGATCCCTTGTAGGGGGCATGCAGGAGGCAGCTGATTGATGTCTCTCTCTGATTGATGTTTCTATATCTCTATCCTTCTCCCTTCCTCTCTCTCTAAAATCAATAAAAACATGTTTGAATCATGGGCCATCACTTCTCAGAAGCAGGATCTTCAGCAAAGTCTTAATATTTCTCTGAGCCTCAGTTTCCTGCTATAAAAAAATTTGTCAAACTGGTCAACTCCACCTTCTCCACCAAATTTAACAAGACTCAGAACTATTAAGCACTTTTTATCCACCACAAAGAAACTCATTTCATGTTTTTTCTTTGCATATGTTTGATAAACTCTAAATGTTCAAAAAGAATATAAATTATTGGTTTCTTTAAGAAAAGAGCAAAGACACCATCTTGAAGGGGAGAGCAGCTAAGACTGAGAGCCCAGCCTCACCTCCATCCGGGGAGACCTCGGACACCACCGGGGACCCTACAGCCACACCGGCCAGGGACCAGCTGCCTCGGCTGCGAACCCAGGAACACGGAGACTCCAGCCTCCCTGGCCACGGGCTCCTAAAAAGTTTGTCCAGGGGGAGACAAAATGGTGGCCAAATAGGCAGATGGGTCCTGCACCTTCTCACGGAGCAGGCAGAAGAAACAGCTGAATCGAATAACATCCACCCGGAATTGGTGAATTAAACACAGCTGGTGAGACAACTGTGGACGGAAAGGTCAGAGGTCGCCTGGAGAAAGGTGGGATTGGGGTTCTGGGCTGGAGGGAGAGACGCATGCAACCGGGACTAGAGTCTCAGAGGGAGACTGTCCTGCACCAAGTCCGTGTCCCTTGGGACAGTGTAGTGCTTGACTGTGGAAGGGGTCCACAGGGCTGCTGGCAGCTAGGGACTCTAGATCTAAGCACACAGCCATGGGAGGCTGCACTCAGAAAGGCAGCCTGAAGTTCTGCATCATCTGTGCAGTGGGGAAGGGGGGGCGGGCAGGGGGAGGGGGGAGGGGTAGAGACACGCAGCGGCATGTCTTTATATTTTCTGTCTTTATATTTTCCTTGCTTTTACTCACTAAACCCAGTGCATAGGATCTTTCAATTACAAACACTCACCAAAGCTGCGGTGCAGGGGAAGGTGGCTTTGTGGAAGCTGGGGAGCAAAATAGGGAGAGGTGATCAGGAGGCCAGCTCTGGGACAGTCCGATCCCTCCAACCCTGAACCAACATGAATCAACATTTTTCTCCTGAAGACCAGACCCCCTCCTAGCAGCGCAGCCACACCCAGCCTTGAGCTCAGCAGGGAAACAAGATTTCTGAATACCCTCAGGGAGCCCTCATGGCAGGGGTGGGGGGGCCATTTGGTCCCAGAAAGTAATACAGAAACACCGCCACCTAGAGGCCATGTCAGAAATAGACTCTTGTGTAAATACAACTGAAAGCAGGCAGGAAAACAAAGTGGGCAGATTGATCCTAGCTGCCTGAAACCAAGGCTGTGGAGTCTGACACAGAGGAGCAGTCAGTCGCTGGGAACTAAACACGGTGCTGATTACCTAAGAGGAAACTGAGACGTGGCAGACAGAACAGTAAAGAGGGGTCTTAAACCAGCCCCCATGGGACATTAAACCTCAGCTGAAGCAAATAAACTTCACTACTTCACTTTTTAATTTTTTATCTTTTACTTAAGAAACTAAATTTTTTTCTCTTTACTTATTTTTAGTATTATTATTATTATTATTATTTTAAGCTTTCACTATTTTTTGGATTAGTGTTCTGCATTCTATTTTTTTTATCATTATTTCACTCTATCTCATTTATCCCTTTATGCCAATCCTTTCTTCCTCATTTCTCTCTTTTTTCTTCCTGTTTCTCTTCTCCTGTCCCTGCTTTAGTTTTTCTCTCTCCTTTCTTTTTACTCCTTTGTAAAAATTGATCTTTATCTGCTGTATTGATGTGTTAGTATTATAGTAGTCTCTGTTGGCTTACTCATATATCTAATTTCCTGTCCCCTGCTCCATGTACATGCACCCTTCTCTTTTCTCTTTCTTCGCTAGCCATTTTTTTCTTGTTGTTGTTGTTTATTTGATTGTTTATTAGTTTGTTTTTTTGTGGTTTTTTTATTTTATGCTTTGTTTATCCTCTCCTCGCTTGTTCTCTTCTTCTACTAATAGTTTAATTAGTTTCACTCACCAAACTCAGGCCTATCTGTTCTCTACTTTATTCTCCTTTTCCAAAAATAGATAAATAGATAGATAGATTAAAGAAAGGGGAAACTTTTTAATTATTTTATATATATATGTTTATATATATATATGCTTTTTAATATATTTTTAATTATTATTTATTATTTTTTTAATTGAGTATTTTGTTTTTTCCTTTTCTTCTTATACACTCATTCTCTTTCTACCTCCTCTATACTGAATTGTGGCCATTCCCCCATTCATTCAATTCCTTTACCTTACCTTCTGGAAATAAGCTCTGCCTCTCCTCTTTTCTTGGGGTGTTTGTTGTTTCCATTTTTTGGTTTAATTGTTGGTTTTGTGGAGTTTTCTCCCCATATATGTATATTTTCCGCTTATTTTTTCTTCTTTGCTTTTCTCTTTTACCTTTTTTTCTTTTCTCAATATCATTTTTGCACTCTTTTCTCTCCCCTAATTCTCTTTTCTCTGGTGGTCACCTTTATTTTGGTTATCAGTGTTGTGAATACATTTGTGTTTTGTTCCCTCTGTGTGGTGTCTTGTTGAGTTGTATTTTGTGCCTTTTGGTCAATGTGGTAGATACTGAGCCACATAACCAGACACCCTGAGAGGAGCGAAAATGGGGAGACAAAGAAACAGCCCCCATATGAAAGAAAAGGAGGAAATCACCAGAAAAAGAAGTAAACAAAATGGAGGCAAGCAATTTGTCAGAGAAAGAATTCAGAGCAATTGTCATAAGGATGGAAGACAAAATCAACAACATGTGTAAGAATCAAGAGGAAATGAAGAAGAACCAAGAAGAAATGAAGAATGACATAGCTTCAATAAAGAACACAATAGAAAGCATCAACAGTAGACTAGAAAAGCTGAGGACCCGAAACAATAAGCTAGAACACAAGGTAGGAAAAAACACCCAAGCAGAGCAGCAGTTGGGAAAAAAAAAAACTTGAAAAACAGAAGAGCCTAAGGGAGCTATGAGACAACACAAAACAAAACAACATCCGCATAATAGGGGTACTAGAAGGATAGGAAACAGAGCAAGGAATAGAAAACCTGTTTGAAGAAATTATGACAGAAAACTTCCCCGATATTGGGAAGAAAAAACTCACACAAGTCCAAGAAGTTCATAGAGTCCCAAATAAGATAAACCCAAAAAGACCAATGCCAAGATACATCATAAGTAAATAGGCAAACACCGATGACAGAGTAAGAATCTTAAAGGCTACCAGGGAGAAACAGAAAGTTACCTATAAGGTATCTCCCATTAGACTATCAACTGATTTCTCAACAGAAACACATCATGCCAGAAAGGAATGGAATGAAATATTCAAAATGATGTAAAGCAAGGGACTAAATACAAGAATACTATACCCAGCAAAGCTATCATTCACAATTGAAGGTGAAATCAGGAGCTTCACAGACAAAATAGGGCTAAGGGAGTTTATTACCACCAAGCCAGCAATGCAAGAAATGCTAAAAGGATTGCTGTAAAAAGAAGAAATAGGAAGGGAAGAAGGAATACAGGCACAGAATATAAAAATGGTGACAAACAAGTACTTATCAATAATAACCTTAAATGGAAATGGACTAAATGCTCCCATTAAAAGACATAGGGTAGCTGAATGGATAAGAAAACATATATCTGCTGTCTACAAGAGACCCACCTCAGAACAAAGGACTCACACACAGAATGATAGTGAAGGGATGGGAAAAAAATTTTCTGGAGAATAGAAATGAAAAAAAGGCTGGGGTAGCAGCTCTTATATCTGACAAGTTAGAACTCAAAGTGAAGGCCATAACAAGAGATAAGGAAGGCCACTTCATAAGACTAAAGGGGGCAATTCTACAAGAGTATATAACTCTGGTAAACATATATGCAGCCAATACAGGAGAACCCAAATACATAAAAAACTTCTGGAAGATATCAAGGGAGAGATAGACAGCAATACAGTCATAGTAGGGGACTTCAATATCCCATTGACACCACTGGGTAAATCCTCTGAACAAAAATCAGCAAAGAAACATCAATCCTAAATTAATCACTAGATCAGATGGAATAAATTGACATTTTCAGAATATTTCACACCAAAGATACAGAATATACATTCTTCTCGAGTACACATGGGACATTTTCAAAGATAGACCACATATTGGGACACAGGCAAAGTCTCTTCAAATTCAAGAAGATAGAAATCATATCAAGCATCTTCTCAGATCACAATGGCATAAAATAAGAAATGAACTACAATAAAAACAATGAAAAAAATCAAACAGAGGCTAAATAACATGCTATTAAGCAACTATTGGGTTACCAAAGAGATCAAAGAAGAAATAAAAAACATCCTGGTAACAAATGACAATGAAAGCACAACAATCCAAAATCTATGGAACATGGTGAAAGCAGTCTTGAGAGGGAAGTTCATAGCTCTACAGGCCTACCTCAAAAAAACAAGAAAAAATTGTAATAAATTATCTAACTCTACAATTCAAAGAATTAAAAAGAGAGCAACAAGAAAAGCCCAGAGTGAGCAGAAGGAAGGAGAAAATAAATATCAGAGCAGAAATAAATGACATAGAGACCAAAAAATCAATACAAAAGATCAATGAAACCAAGAGCTGGTTCTTTGGAAGGATAAAAAAGATTGATGAACCTCTAGTCAGGCTCACCAAGAAGAAAAGAGAGAGGACCCACTAAACAAAATCAGAAATGAAAGAGGTGAAGTAACAACAAATCCCATAGAAATACAAAGGATTATGAAAAAAAAATACTATGAACAACTCTATTCCAACAAACTGGACAACCTAGACGAAATAGACATATTCCTAGAAAAATACAAGTTTCCAAAACTCAATCAGGAAGAATAAAAAAACCTGAATAGGCCAAAAACTACCAAAGAAATTGAAGCAGTAATCAAAAATCTTCCAGCAAACAAAAGCTTTGGTCTGGACAGCTTTACAGGGAGTTCTACCAAGCATTCAAAGAAGAACTAAAACCTGTCCTCCTCGGACTGTTCCAAAAAATTCAAGAGGAAGGAACACTTCCAAGCTCTTTCTATGAAGCCAACATTACCCTAATTCCAAAACCAGATAAAGACACCACCAAGAAAGAGAATTACAGGCCAATATCCATAAAGAACATAGAGGCTAAAATCCTCAACAAAATCCTAGCAAATCAGATTCAGCATTACATTAGAAAGATCATACACCATGACCAAGTGGGATTTATTCTGGGGATGCAAGGATGGTACAATATCCACAAATCAATAAATGTGATTCATCACATAAACAAATCGAGAGATAAAAATCACATAATCATATCAATTGATGCAGAAAAGGCATTTGACAAAATCCAACACCCTTTCTTGATAGAAACTCTCAGCAAAGTGGGAATAGAGGGATCATACCTCAACATAATAAAAGCCTGATATGGCAAACCTACAGCCAACATCATACTCAATGGGAAAAAACTAAATCCATTTCCCCTAAGAACAGGAACAAGACAGGGATGCCCACTTTCACTACTCCTGTTCAATATAGTATTGAAAGTGCTAGCCATAGCGATCAGACAAGAAGAATAAATAAAAGGCATCCAAATTGGAAAAGAAGAGGTAAAACTGTCATTATTTGCAGATGACATAATCCTGTACATAGAAAACCCGAAAGACTCCATCAAAAAACTAGTAGACTTAATAAATGAATTCGGCAATGTAGCAGGATACAAAATCAACACCCAGAAATCTATGGTTTTTTTATACACCAACAATGAGCTCACAGAAAAGAAACTAAAAAAACAATCCCATTTACCATTGCACCAAAAACATTAAGATACCTAGGAATCAACTTAACTAAGGAGGTAAAAGATCTGTACTCAGAAAACTATAGGACATTGAGACAAGAGATAGAGGAACACATAAACAAATGGAAGAACATACCATGTTCATGGATTGGTAGAATCAACATCATTAAAATGTCCATACTACCCAAAGCAATTTATACATCCAATGCAATCCCCATTAAAATACCAACGGCATATTTCACAGACTAGAACAAACTCTCCAAAAATTCATCTGGAAGAAAAAAAGATCCCTAATAGCCACAGCAATCCTGAGAAAGAGGACCAAAGTTGGATGGATCACAATACCAGATATCAAGCTATATTACAAAGCCACAGTTCTCAAAACTGCCCGGTACTGGCACAAGAACAGACATATAGACCAGTGGAACAGAACAGAGAACCCAGAAATAGACCCAAGCCTTTATGCTCAATTAATATTTGACAAAGGAGGCAAGAGGATACAATGGAGTCAAGACAGTCTCTTCAATAAATGGTGCTGGGAAAATTGGTCAGATACATGCAAAAAAATGAAACTAGATCAACAACTTATTCCATATACAAAAACAAACTCAAAATGGTTAAAGGACTTAAATGTAAGATGGGAAACCATAAAAATCTTAGAAGACGCCATAGGTAGCAAAATATCAGACATATGTCGTAGTAATATCTTTACCGATAAAGCTCCTAGGGCAATGGAAACTAAGGAGAAAATAAACAAATGAGACTACATCAAAATAAAAAGCTCTGCACAGCAAAAGAAACCATCCACAAAACAACAAGAAAGCACACTGCATGGGAGAACATATTTGCCAATGTTATCTCTGATAAGGGTTTAATCTCCAACATTTACAGGGAACTCATACAACTTAACAAAAGGAAGATAAACAACCCAATAAAAAAATGGGCAAAGGACCTAAATAGACACTTTTTCAAAGAGGTCCTACAGAAGGCCATGAGACATATGAAAACATGCTCAAAGTCACTAATCATCCGAGAGATGCAAATCAAAACAACAATGAGGTACCAGCTCACACCTGTCAGAATGGCTATCATCAACAAATCAACAAAGGAAAAGTACTGGCAAGGATGTGGAGAAAAATGAACTCTAGTGCACTGCTGGTGGGAATGCAGACTGGTGCAGCCACTCTGTAAAACAGTATGGAGTTTCCTCAAAAAGTTAAAAATGGGGAGAAACCAAGATGGCGGCATAGGTAAACACCGGAGATTGCTGCCTCGCACAACCACTTCAAAAATACAACTAAAAGACATAACAGACATCAACCAGAACCACAGGAAGGCTGGTTGAGTGGAATTTCTACAACTAGAAGGAAAGAGAAAAGCATACCGAGACTCAGAGGAGGTGTGGTGCTGAAGTAAATACAAAGGTGCGGAGGTGCATGCGGAGAGGGCTGGCGGCTGAGGACACGATTGTTTTTTTCAATCGGGAGGGAGTCTCAGGCTCTGAGCTCCAGTTCCGAGCGAGTCTCTGGGGACCCAGACTCATACAGGAGAAACTGGACTGTCTGGCATCGGTCGGAACTCGAGGGCAGCTTTATCTTGGAGGCACTCTCAGCGATTGCCAGGACTCTGAAGGCAGGACTGAGAGCAGCCATACTGCTCGCTCGGCCCGCCCTGTTGATCCCCTGGGACCCCGCCCCGCCCAAGCCGTGCATGGAGGCTTTTGCATATGAAAGGCCCGGCCCTTTGTAATCTGAAAATAACTTAACAAACTGCAGCTGCCCCAAGGCTCCAGGGCAACTTGCATGGCTTTACAGCTGGCTTCTGCTGGGTAGCCTCAGACAGAGGCTAGATTAGCACCTACTTAGATCCAAGAGCCAGTGTACCCAGTGGTCAGAGTGGGACCATCCAATTACAACTCCTCAGATCCATTAGGGACACACTCAGGGGGCAGACTCAGTGAACACCAAAGCCCCACTGAAGCAAGTCTTGCCCCATAAGGGTGTCTTCAGCACAGAAATTCTCCCACCGTAGACACAGCTGATTCTCACAGCCAATTGGCCTGGAGGTCAAATCCTCCCAGTTTTACCTACAACAATCAAGGCTTAACTACAACAAGACTGTGCACAAAACCCACAAGGGGGTGCACTAAGAGTGTCAACCTCAGGTAATTGGGACACTTAGCACAGAAAGCCACTCTATCGACACAGCGAAGCATAAAAAATGCCAAGACAAAGAAACAGGACACAAATGGCAGAAATGGAGGAAAGCAAACTACTGGATATAGAGTTCAAAACCACACTTTTTAGGTTTTTCAAGAATTTTCTAGAAACTGCCAATAAATTTAATGAGACCCTCAAGAAATCTAGTGAGACCCTCGATGTTGTGATAAAGGACCAACTAGAAATTAAGCATACACTGACTGAAATAAAGAATATTATACAGACTCCCAACAGCAGACCAGAGGATCGCAAGAATCAAGTCAAAGACTTGAAATACGAAGAAGCAAAAAACACCCAACCGGAAAACCAAAATGAAAAAAGAATCCAAAAATACGA
Organism: Myotis lucifugus; assembly: GCF_000147115.1. NCBI lineage: Eukaryota > Metazoa > Chordata > Mammalia > Chiroptera > Vespertilionidae > Myotis > Myotis lucifugus. Next base: position 9,706,651 of record NW_005871055.1, read on the forward strand.
AGATAGTGTAAGGAGCCTCTGGGACAGCTTCAAGCGTACCAACATCCGAATTATAGGGGTGCCAAAAGAAGAGAGACAGCAAGATATTGAAAACCTATTTGAAGAAATAATGACAGAGAACTTCCCCTACCTGGTGAAAGAAATAGACTTACAAGTCCAGGAAGTGCAGAGAACTCCAAACAAAAGGAATCCAAAGAGGACCACACCAAGACACATCATAATTAAAATGCCAAGAGCAAAAGACAAAGAGAGTATCCTAAAAGCAGCAAGAGAAAGCAAGTCAGTTACCTAGAAGGGAGTACCCATATGACTGTCAGAAACTTTGCAGGCCAGAAGGGAGTGGCAAGAAATATTCAAAGTGATGAATGCCAAGAACCTACAACCAAGATTACTTTATCCAGCAAAGCTATCATTCAGAAGTGAAGGTCAGATAAAGAGCTTCACAGATAAGAAAAAGCTAAAGGAGTTCATCACCACCAAACCAGTATTATATGAAATGCTGAAAGGTATCCTTTAAGAAGAGGAAGAAGAAAAAGGTAAAGATAAAAATTATGAACAACAAATACACATCTATCAACAAGTGAATCTAAAAATCAAGTGAATAAATAATCTGATGAACAGTATGAACTGGTGATTATAATAGAATCAGGGACCTAGAAAGGGAATGGACTGACTATTCTTGGGGGGGAAAGGGGTGTGGGGGTGCAGGAAGAGTTTGGACAATAATCGTGCACCTATGGATGAGGACAGTGGGTGGGGAGTGAGGGCGGAGGGTGGGGTGGGAACTGGGTGGAGGGGAGTTATGGTGGGGGAAAAAAGAGGAACCAATGTAATAATCTGAACAATAAAGATTTAATTTAAAAAAAAGTTAAAAATGAAACTTCCATTTGACCCAGTAATCCCACTTCCAGGACTATATCCCAAGAAACCACAAACACCAATCAGAAAGGATATATGCACCCCTATGTTCATAGCAGCACAATTTACAATAGCTAAGATTTGGAAGCAGCCTTATGTGCCCATCAGCAGATGAGTGGATTAGAAAACTGTGGTACATCTACACAATGGAATACTACACTGCTGTAAAAAAGAAGGAACTTTTACCATTTGCAACAGCATGGATGGAACTGGAGAGCATTATGTTAAGCGAAATAAGCCAGCCAGAGAAAGATAAATATCACATGATCTCACTCATTTGTGTGATATAATGATCAATATAAACTGATGAACAAAAAGAGACAAGGTAGCACTGAACAGACAGTCTACCCTCAGAAAGAAGGCAGGGGAGGAGGGGTGGTTAGAAATCAACCAAAGGACTTGTATGCATGCATATTCGCATAACCAATGGACACAGACACTGGGGAGGTGGGGGCTTACCTTGGGGGGTGGGAGTAGCAGGGGGGGGGTCAATATTGGGAAAGGGAGACGTATGTAATACTTTAAACAATAGAAAAAAAGAGTAAAGTACTACAAAGTACCCATTGTTATTATGGAGATGGTTTCTCTGCCTTCATGCTATTTTTTGCCTTCTGCCATAGTGAACTAATTTTAATTCCCCCAAACTCAGGCCCTTGCATTGCTTCTGGATCTTAGATCATACAGCTCCCTTAAAATGTGTTTTCCCTTTAATGCCTGGAGAGCAAACATTCACTTTTTTAAAAGGTTACCTCCTACAAGAAACCTGCCAGGATCACCTTAGGTAAAACTGATCACTCAGTCTCTCCTTTTGCCAGCCTATATGTCTTGTATATGCTCCTAGTATCACACAATGCTTCCTATTTCATCAATTCTAGGATGTACATTTTTTCCCATTTCAAAAAAATCTCTGAAATGAGACTATCTTACAATCAAAGGTCTGTCATAATATAATTGGCAGGATTTTTTTTTATTTCTTGGAAGTACATAAAAAGGTGCATCTTAACTCAAGAGCATTGGTGAAATGCAGCTTCATTTTTTAATTTTCTAAGGTGAATGGAGCAGTGCTTTGCATCTGGAGGCATTCCAGCTTTCCCTCTCATGCACGCACATTTGGCAATATTTGGTTTTATCAACTCAAGGTGGGGGGGTAGGGTGCCAGGGAGGTATGCTGCTGGCATCTACTGGATAGAGACACAGGACAAACCCCCATAACAATTGTCCAGCACAAAATGTCAATAAAGCAGAGGCTGAGAAACCCTAAGGTAGAGTAATAATGCTTATTTGGATGTATGATATGCTTTATTATGTTTGGTTTTTAAATCAGTCTTTTATAGTGAGTATGCAATCTAATATGTAGCAATTTTTTTCCAAACCTTGGCTTGTAAAGCATGAATAGCAATTCTTGAGAAGTGCTCTAAGCTTTCTTCATCACCCCTTCCCAGTTCCTTCTGCTAGACTCCCAAGGGAAATGAATGATGCAATACTCCAAGTCAAAACTGGAAAGCCACAAGGCCTCCAAGAGATTGTGACCTTAAACCACCAGTTAGGTTAATTAATGTCAAGACCAACACTGTAACCCAGACCCCCAGATTTCCAGGATCCTTCTCAGCCTGGGAGGCAGCTGCTCTGTTTCCTGACAGTTGGGTATCTTAAGAAGAAAATGCACTCTATAAACATGAGGTGCGTGACTTAGTAGGAGGTTAGCATTAGAATTCACGCTTTGCCCCTGGCCAGTTTGGCTCAGTGGATAGAGTGTTGGCCTGTGGATGGAAGGGTCCCAGGTTTGATTCTGGTCAAGGGCACATGTCTGGGTTGCAGGCTTGGTCCAACGTGCAGGAGGCAGCCAACCAACGATTCCCTCTCATCATTGATGTTTCTATCTCTCTCTTCCTCTCCATTCCTCTGAAATCAATAAAAATAAACTTTAAAAAAAATATAGTATATGATAAAAAAAAATATAGAATTCACGCTTCAACACTGGGGATCCACCCCACTCTTATCTGTGATTCATAAGTTTCAAAGGACTTTAAATTAATGTAGGTGATTTTGTCATACAGGAGGCAGTGGTGACTTAATACGTGTATTTACAGCCCTGGAAGAAGGGTTAAGTTGGAAGGGGGAGTAGGGGAGCTGTCCTCCATGCCTGTGGAAAGGGCCTTCAGCTGGAGCAGGAAGCTGATTTACTACATAAGAGAGGAAGGAGTTCCAGAGGCCTTTGGCAAGGCCTCTCCCGCTTCTCTGCTCCATACTCAGGCGGCCCCAGGTGGGCACCTCCGCACCCACCCCTCACTCCCCACTCTGAGTTCCCTGCCGTAAGTGCGGAGTCCTCCTCCTATCCCCACCCACTTCACTCTCCCAGGCGCAGTGAGCAGCTCAGCTTGGGATCCTGTGACCCCACCCAGTCTCCATCTGGGCCCTGCAGCCCCGGCCAGCAGGGGAATCCGGCTCCCAGCAGGGGAATCCGGCTCTCGAGGGGTGTGCTGGAGGCCAGACTCACCTTCAGGTGGATGGGGAAGGATCGCTCCTGCAGCAGGGGACTCAGCAACGTCTGCTCCACACTGACCAGCTCTGAGGTCGAGTCCACCACACGGGCCAGTGCACTGCGCATTGCCATCCGGGCCAGGGTGCATGGCCGCGGCCCTGGGGGCAGGGCAGCAGCTCCGCACCCCCCTCGGCGCCTGGCACTACTTCTACCTCCGGGGAGCTCGCCTGCCCCCAGAGCTCCCCATTCCTCAACCCCCGGCCTCCGCTGCCCTCCTCCCGCCCCAGCCCCGCCCGGGCCCGCCGCAGGCCTGAGCGATGCGCTGGAGTGGCAGACACGTGGTCCGGGTCGCGCGAATTTCCACGGGCGCCCGGTCCGTCCCCCCAGCCCCACTCCTGCTGCAGGAGCTGCAGGGTCTGCAAAGCCAACATTTGGTGGCTGATGGAGGCCACTAAGGGCGCGGGGCTGGCCATTGTCTCCTTGGCTGGCTCTGTGCGCTCCGCGGGCAGGTGGGGCAGCGATCGAGGGAGGAGGTGGGTGTTTGAGGTCGCCGGGGTCACATTTCCTAACCCGCGGCTCCCAGGCTTCCAGGCCTCTCGACTTGTGGCGCTGGCCCCGCCCCTGGCCCGCGGTCAGTGATCCGCGCTGGCCAGTGCATTTGCTTAAAGTCCAAATCGCCTTGTTCAGATCCAGGCTGCTGGAAGCGCTGCTGCACGGGCACTTGAAAATCAGCCAGATGCTGAGCTCTAATTCATCCTCCTCTCTGGGGTCCTGCTGAGAAAACATGCCGCTATGTGCATACATATCTGCAGCATTACCCCACCCCCATCCCCTTTGAAAGATGCTTGCCAATGTCCATTAACGCTCTGGGGCTGGGGGTGGGAGGAACATAAAAGACCCTCCTGGGAGTGAAAGTGTAAAGAACCAGAGAAAAGCTCACAAAGGAAGACTGTGCCTGATTCTTCTCTCTCCCTTTCTCACAGCCCTAGGAGAATTTGCAAGAATTTCTTGAAGTATCCTTAAAGGCTGCTAGGCCCCCCAAACAAAAGAAAATGACTGTGTCTCAAAGTTCTGCCGTTCTCCGCCTTGCCCCATGCAACAGGTGCTTGGAGAGCCTGACCATGGAAGTGGCATCAGGGCGAAGCCCTCCAGGCCTGCTCCTGACGTGACTGGTGAAACTGGGGCAGGCACTGCCCAGGTGGCACGTAAAGGGTTTTGTGTGAAACTCCCAAAGGACTTAGGCAGCAGGGTTTGAAGCTAAATTCTTTTACAAGCCATGAACCCAGGGACAGCTGTACAAATAATTGTGGTTTTAATTAAACCTAACTTCACTACTTCCTTAACTTATGTTTTGATAGATTAGAAACTATTGGTGTGCAATTGCACTTTAAAAAAAAAAAAGACATTAGAGGGAATGATATGGAGGACTGTCCCAGAGGGGCATCATTTCCACTTCCTTCCTGTGTGGGAAACCAGTGAAATAACCTAACAACACAGTAAAGCAAGGGGCAAAGGTATAGGCCCATGGCAGACAAGTGGACCCTAGCACACCTAAAGGATGGATTTCATTTTTCCTTTGTAAGGGAGGGTCCCCCCTGGGTGTTGTGGAGTGAAATTGGGAGAGGTCCTTGCTCGCTTGGGAAAGCTGCTCCGGTGACTATCAGTCTAAAAAGGCAGTCATCAAAGATGTGGGGAGGGGTTCAGGGTCCTTTACGGTTTCTTTAACTCTGGGAGAGTATGACCCCACATATTCCTCCCAACTCTCCAGGGATGATTCCTTCTCCTTCTCACTGATTTTTTTTTTCCATCTATGAAAACAAATCAGAATGCCAAGGTAAAGAAAACCTTTCTTAAACAAAAATTAGTATGCTCACACTAATTATAAGTAAATGAAAATCCATGTCTGTCAATTGACAAAGAGAAAATTACTGTGGAGACAATAGTTCAATGTTGATTAGATTCTCTTTCCATGAAGTTGCTTAACTTCACAATAAAAAAATAAATTATTCTGTCTCTGTGTGTGTGTGTGGCGGGGCGGGGGGGGGGGGGGTGTGTTTTATCCTCAAGTGTTGGAATACATTAGGTTCAACAGAGACTAACCAGGAATAGCTAAAACTAACTCCTAATTTTCTCAGAGCATGTCAGATCTCCAGGGGTGCTCCTGTTTCCAGATATGCAGGAAGTCCAGTTTCATGGGCTAACCCTACTGCTATCGAATGGCTGACTGTAAAACCTACTTGACAGATGGAATTCCAGCCAACAGCACAACTGAAATCACTAGACACAACCTGACCTGAGACCCCACTGTTCTACATACCAGGCTGAGTCTGAGAGCCATGAGACCAAATGAATTTCAGGGGTATGAGGAAAAGGGCCAGAAAAAAACACCGGGCCTGTGGGATGGCACATGCCACTTAAAAGCTGCCCGGGTTTCCCAATATCCTTTGAGAGTACTAGATTGTTAAGCAACCCAGCCTTTGTCTGTCTTGGCCATGAGCCACTTTCCTTGAAATGGCTGATGTTCCAAAGCTCGAGATATGAGGCCCTAATTGAGGAAACATATTGATTCATAGGCTAACGAGATGATTCAATAGCATAGCATCTCTGCCTTTGATTTAAAACCTTCAAAGTTATGTATTCTGGGCTACCAGACCAAGTAACAAATCACAACTCCTTAATTTACTATACTGACAATTTCAGGCCACTCTGTAATAAAAGGCACATTCAAAAGGATAAAGTACTGGACACATGATGTTTTTCCTTCACAGTATCTATTTCACTGTTTAATGGAAACCATACCCTCATTTCCCAGTAGATATTCTTCCCCTTTCTCCACACTCAGTCCATGTAGTCGGATGGGATACACTCATCCCCCTGCAGAAGTGGACGGGGGCATTGAGGCTGAGGCCAATCACACAGCACATTCCCATTATGTGTGGTCAGTGATGCATATATGACCCAATTAGAGCCAGTATGACAATGATCAGTTAGGATGCTTTCTGCTGAATGAACCAAATAAGAGAAACAATGGAACTAGAAGAAAATGTAGGCTAAAATATGAAAGAGTAAAAAAGATAATTTCCCGCCCTAGCTGGTTTGGCACAGTGGATAGAGCATTGGCTGCGGACTGAAGGGTCCCAGGTTCGATTCCAGTCAAGAGCACATGCCCAGCTTGTGGGCTCGGTCCCGGGGTCATGCAGGAGGCAGCCGATCAATGATTCTCTCTCATTGATATTTCTATCTCTCTCTCTCCCTCTCCCTTCCTCTCTGAAATCAATAAAAATATATATTTTTTAAAAAGATAATTTCCCTTATAACAAGAAAACTTAACATAAAATAGTTTAATCAGTAAGAATAAGTTATTGTTTCCAATCACAAGTCCTGAGGTAGGATGGCTCCAGGGTTAGTTAATCTCCAGGAGTGTCAGATCTCCAGCAGTGTTCCTCTTTCCAGAGCCACTGGTGATCCAGTTTTATGAGGCTGACCCTTCTATTATCAAAAGTCGGCCTGCAGTGATTCCTTATGGATGTGAAACAGAGAAGATATAAGTTCTGAAGCTTCTGCAGCCAGATTGTGAGTCTGAAAGGAGAGCTTGCCTATGAATGAGCCAACACTAAAAGATTTATAAAATGAGAGAAATCAGTGGCCTTATATCACCTGAGCCCCACATTTTAGCTACATAAGAAGACAGCTGCAACTCTGAGCTTTTCATTTATACAAGCCACTAAAATCTCTTTCTGCTTGAACCACTTTGGGTTGAGTTACTGCCTCTTGCACCAGAAAGTTACAACTGAAGCAAACAGCCTAACACATCTAGTAGGATAGACAGGATGTTCATGGAGTGACCCTGTGACCCAATGCCCCTCAGGCAAAACACTGTAAAAGAGTCCCTTCTACCATTTCCAGCAGGGCCTTTGTCATACACCTACTCTTTCTACTATTAACAGTAATTGTGGGAAAAGCTCTTTGAGCAACTTTGGTCATTGTTGACAATTGATTGATGGGACCATTAGAAAATGATCAATGGAACCATTCATGACCCTGGGTGCTGTGGGATGGAAAGTAGAAGAGTAGAAAACTCAGTAAGGTAAGAAACAATTTTCTACCTGTTAATGGACAAGTTAGAGTGTTGTTGCATAAATAACGATTCTGTTGCTTCTATTCATCCAAAGGTTCTTTTTCCATATGAGCAAATGATAAAAGGTCGTGTGTGGAATCATGAAGAAGCCAGGCCCAGTGAGAACAGAAGGGAGCTGGCAAAGGTGCAGCTCTGTGGAGCCTTCCTCTCAGGACTTGGCAGAGTCCAGATACATTTGAGCCCTCCTTATATACTTTGGCACTTTGCTCCAAAACGGATCCAAGAGAATTCCAGAAATGGAGCTGTTAACCTTCAACACATGCCGGTGAACTTCATAGGTGGGGGCAAAACAAAACATGTCCAAAGAGGACAAAGAGTTATTATTTTTGAATGAGAATTGTTATTGAGGAGAAACAGATGCTGAATAGATATACTAAGATATGAAAATGTTCTGTAAAAGAGAAAACAATGGAACTAGGGAAAGAAGGAGTTCCAAAGAAGAAAGAAAAAAAGATTAAATTCCCCTTTTAAACACACAATTGTAACGTTTGAATATGCCAGTTCATAAAACTGCACATGTAGTTCTAACTTTGGCCTAAACATTTCATTTTGAGGAGGGAAAAGATGCAATCCTGCCACGAAACCTCCGAATTGCCAAAAACAATTGTTTACATAGGGCAGTGTGTTTTCAGGACATCACATATGTGCTGCCTGCCCAGACCCTAGTCAGCTGGTGAAGCAAAGTGAAGCTTAGTAAAACTAAGTGCAGAAAACCAGGGACGTCTCATAAAGGGAGAAAAAGGAGAAAGAAGTAAAGAATGTTGAATCTCACCTGCCTGTGCTGACATAACCTGCTGTGTAACTCACCTCCTCAACACAAAATACTATTTCCCCTGGACTATAAATAGCTTTACTGAATTTTGTCTCAATAGTTATTATATTTCCAAAAGGAATTCTTAATGTTGGCAGAAAAAAATCAAAAGTGGATTTTTAAAGAGTATATTTAATCTTTCCTAATTCTTGTTGCTTTGGTAGGTAATTTGGTTTTTAAGAGTGACAGACTGGCCATGGATTTTCATGCTGCCTACATATAATTTCAACAAGACAATCTTGCTGGGTTCTCCCCTCCATTTCTGATTACAAAATGTAATCTCTAAAGAATATCCTTTCTCTTGGAGGGAAAAATTAAAAAGCTGCTTGATTTCCTGAGCTATCGCAATTATCTGCGTAGAAATGGCTTATAAAATTTAAACGGGGGGGGGGGAAGTAATAGCAATAAAATGAGGAAGGAATAAATGTGGAAGTGTTTTCATGCAACTATATTCCAAGGTCTGCAATCTAAGTGAAAAAATGGGACCACCCTCCTCACTGTCCATGATCAACCTGTATGTATTTCCAAGTTCCAGTGGGTACCTTTTTAATATGATAGAAATAAATGTTCGACTTGGATTGATATATTTAAAACTAAAAGAAATCTTTGCACTCCCTTTCCACACTTTTTATATTAAGAAATTCTATTCTTGTTCCTCAGTACCTGTTCTACTGTGGTAATTGTAAAAAAAAAAGGGTGGGGTCATGGAGGAGGGATTGGGAGCACATGGTCTTTTGTTTAAAGATCACTATGCCTATGCTTGCATGAAGTGAAACGTTCATACTTGGAAATTCAATAAGCATGTTGTTAGTCTAACTCTTAAACCCTGAGTGCATCAAGAAAGAACTAAATCAGTTTCGAGAACTGGATTAGTGCCTTCCCATGTTGGCTCTCTGTGCTAGGAAAACAAGAGAGACCAACAGATGGGCTTGTTTTATTTGTTTGGTCATTTTCTTCATTTTTGTTTCAAAATATTATTGAGAATGGTCAGAAGAGTTGAAATAAGGTAACAGCCATTTTAAAAACAAAAATTTGTTGAACATAACTGAAAGACCCTTATTTTTCCCTTGGAGGAAAAAAATGTGTAATATTTTAAAACTTATGTTAACATAAAATTATGGCATTACATATTTTAGCATAAAGAATGTATTTTTTTATTTTCATCATCTGTTTCTCTAACAGTTCACTGCTATTTAGCAAGTGGGATTTTATACATGCTGATCTGACCATAAAACTCAAATGGCCCATACAAATGATCAAATTTCAAGCATATAATCAAGAAAATAATTTGTAAATTTTATTTGGTCTGTAATTCCCATTTGAAAATTGAAACCACATTCAGTAGGATCTTTAACTCCTCTGTTCAAATATATAAGCTTTCTTAGAAGCTTAAATAGTAGCCTCTGATGGATCACCCCTAGATAATGGTAGATAATTTGTTAAAGAAGCATTGAAGGATTCTTAATGTCCTATTCATTTTAGGTAAGAGTAAAATCTAATACTTCCTAGGTGAATGCTAATTTTAATACACAATTCTATTTAACTATGGCTTATTTTTTTAATTTTAAGTAACCATCATTTCAAAGTCAAGGTAAAATATAAAATAACAGATGATAAGTAAAAAGTATACCTTGAAATATCTTATTTTATTTATCACAATTAATGCTATGCTTTAACTTAAAACATTTTTAGTTCCCTTAAATTTTCATGCTAATATTTTATTTATTTATTTATTTATTTATTTATTTATTTATTTATTTTTGCTTTTTTTTTTTTAATATATTTTATTGATTTTTTACAGAGAGGAAGGGAGAGAGATAGAGAGTTAGAAACATCGATGAGAGAGAAACATCGATCAGCTGCCTCCTGCACATCCCCCACTGGGGATGGGCCCGCAACCCAGATACATGCCCTTGACCGGAACCGAACCTGGGACCCTTCAGTCCGCAGACCGACGCTCTATCCACTGAGCCAAACCGGTTTCGGCTCATGCTAATATTTTAAATTAGCAAATTTAACACTCATGGGGGAAGCAACGCCATATGGAAACTAACTGATTAGGCTCTTGTGGATGGTAGAAACATCTGCCTGGAGAATCCAAGAAAATCAACTGAAAACTTGAGAGTTTACTTCAGATATATATAGTCAATATACAAAAACTGATTAGCTTTTGTGTGTACCACAATAACTGATTAGAAATGTCAGGGGGGAAATGGCCTAATTCATAATTACAACAAACCTACAAAATAGCTGGAAATAAACTAAGCATAAACATTTTCAATACTTATGTCAAAAAAAACTGTATGTAAAACAAAATTACTGAAGCTATAAAAAAGATCTAAATACATGCAGAAAAATAATCCCTTTCTGTTGACCAGTTCAAATTTATAAAGTTATCAATTTTCTCTAAATTAATCTAGAAACTCAATGTAATCCCAATAACATGTCAGTAGGATTTTTATAAAACTAAGCAAAATCATTCTCAAATTCATCTAGAAGAAAAAGCATCTAATTAGCTAAAAAAAATTTGAAATAATAATTAGGAGGGAGTTTCTATATCATATATCAAAATGTACTGCAAGTTATACCACTTTAAAAAAGGGATAATGGTACTAAAATGGACAAATAGAACAATAGAGTCAAAACCAGGTAGGTATATATGTTCTAGAGCAATGGTTCTCAACCTTGGCTGCACATTAGAATCAACTGGGAATCTTTTTAAAATCCTGATTTCTGGGCTTCATCCTCCAGAAATTCTGATTCTTTGTTATGGGGTGGGGCCACAACATTAGTAACAAAGAAACCACTATATTAGAGGTTGCACCTGTGGAAAGGGCCTTCAGCTGAGAGAGGAAGGAGTTCCAGAGACCTTTGGCAAAGCTTCTCCTGCATCTCTGTTCCACAGTCAGTGGGCCCAAGTTCTCTGCCCCAAGTGCCAATTGTATATTTTATGTCAAATCAGTGAAGAACAAATTAGTGATGTAATAATTGGCTATCCATTTGGATAAAAACAAAGTTAGATCTATTTCAACTTCATATCCTATATAATAAAAGGCTAATATGCAAATCGACCAAACAGCAGAACAACCACTCACTATGACACACACTGACCAACAGGGGGAAGACGCTCAATGCAGGAGCTGCTCCTTGGTGGTCAGTGTGCTCCCACAGGGGGAGTGCCACTCAGCCAGAAGCCGGGCTCTGGTGAGCACAGTGGTGGTGGCAGGAGCCTTTCCCGCCTCCACGGCAGCACTAAGGATGTCCAACTGAGCGGGCCTAAGCCATCAGTCGGACATCTCCCAAGGGCTCCTGGACTGCGAGAGGGCACAGGCTAGGCTGAGGGACCCCCCCCCCACGAGTGCATGAATTTTGTGCACCAGGTCTCTAGTGTAAGTATAAATAACAGATGGACTAAAGTGCTTAATGTAAAATATCAAAATGATAAAAAAAAAAATTAGAAAAAATACTGTTGAATATATTTATAATCACTGAGATGAGATGTTTCTAAATAAGATACAGTATGTATACATCATAAAGGAAAAATTGGATAGTTTTTATTACATAAAATATTAAAACTTTTATTTGATGAAAGATGCCATAAATAACTTTTGAAAACAAATGCAGTCTGATACAATATATTTGCAACATAAAAAGCTGGCAAAGGATTAATCTATAAAGGTAACAATAAATTTTGTAATGATATAGATTTGATTAAATTAGGCAAAGGATATAAAAAAATCAATGATCCAATAAACATATAAAAAGATAGTCTCACTAGTTGTTAGGAAAATGCAAATGAAATCAACATTAAGATATAGCCTTCCTACTCCTCAACCCCTCAGACTGGCAGAAATAAGAGTTGATTAATATAGGCTTGACCAACAATGTAGGATAGTGGCTAGTCTCATATGCCATTGGTGGAAGTATATGGAGTCAGACTTTTTGCAGGATAATTTTTGTCCTAAAGAAATAGTCACATGTGAGCATAGTTGTATGTACAGTATGTATTAAAAAATAAGGAAAACATGCAAATAATTGAAATGCCTGTCTGCAGGGAAGTGGATAAATATAATCATGGGACACCCTGTTACAAAGAATGTTGATGCAAAAAAATAGGTAGAACTATAGCTACTAACATGGAAATAAGCAAGTTGCAAAGCAATGCACTTACTTGACAAATGTTAATACTGAATAAGTATCTTAACTAGTCAGGCAGTTCTAGATGCTGGGACACAGAAAAAAGTAAAACATCAAATTCCTCCCTCAAGAAACTTACATTCTAATATAAGTTTGACAATAAACAAATCAACAAATAAATATAAATCGTAATATCCAATAATGAAAAGTCCTGTGAAGAAAAATAAAGCATGGTGTATCATTTTTACTGTGTTTCGTGTATGAGAAAACCTCATTAGCTGAGGTTTACATAAATAAGGATTTATTTATCATGTGGAACAGAAATGCAGGTGAGGGGGAGAAAGCTGGGGGTAGATCATGAAAGAATGAAGCTCCTTTTAGCTTCCTGCTCTACTACCGTATCTTCAGGATGTGGTTTCTGCCCCTCTATGCAATAGATCAGCATTCCAAGCATGAAGGAGGAGGAAGAAAAAACATAGGCAACAAGAGAGTTCTTTTTACTTGTTATTGGCCAGAACACTATCATATGGCCATCTTTAGTTGCAAAAAAGACTGGGAAATTAAGTGTTGGTTTTAGTAGCATGAAGAGTAAAGGCAGAGAAAATGTGGAGTTAAAAATGGAAAACGTGTCAGGCAACCTATAGTGTGCCGCACACAGTAAGGAGATAGAAAGTGGTAGGGACTCTATTTTAGAGATGGCAGGCAAGGCAGTGACCTTTAAGCAGAGGCCTATGTGAAGTGAAGAGTGAGCCATAAGATGTTGGGCCCTAGGGAAAGCCTAGCGATGATACAGGGCAAGAGAGTTCTCATTGTGTTTGAAGAACAGCAAGGAGCCTTGGTGGCTTGAGCAGAAGTTCTGGGGACAGTGTTGGAACAAGAGAGAATTCTGAGGTCAGATTACGTAGGGCCTTCTGTAAGGACATTGGACTTTTTTTACTTAACATTTTATTTTGAAAAAAAAATTCAACAAAAATCTAAGAATAGACAAAGTATTATACTCTTCACCTAGAATCTTGATTTATGGTTAACACTTCGCCACTTTGATTTATCTCTCTCAATATCTCTCTTTCGCTAAATATTTTTTCTTAAACTTACTCAAGCATAAGTTGCAGACATCATGACTTTTTTTAAAAAGTTTTTTATTCATCTCAGAGAGAGGAAGGGGAAGGGAAAGAGGGACAGAAACATCAATGATGAGAATCATTGATTGGCTGCCTCCTGTATGTCCCCCCACCCCCACAGGGGATCAAGCCTGAAATCCAGGCATGCAGGCATATCCCATGACCAGGAAATGAACCGTGACCTCCTGGTTCATGGGTCAAAGCTCAATCACTGACCCACACTGGCTGGGCAGACATTATAACTCTTAATACCTAAATATTTTTTATGAATCTCCTAAAAACGACATGCTCTTATATAACCACTAGTGGCCCAGTGCATGAAATTTGTGCACATTAAAAGGGGGTTAATTAGAGGAACTATTTTAATATTGCTATTTGCCCTTTCTCTATAATAGAAGTGTCAGAGATGAAAGAAAATTAGTAAAATGTATATGAAAATCTTCCTCCTGTCAGAGTCTGGGGCACGCCGCAGGACCCAGAGTCAAGCCCCACCCTTGTCAAACCCCACCAGGTGGGGGGTTCAGCCTCAGGTCCCCTGGCCTGGCGCTGGGGTTGGGGGGTGCGACCTGAGGTCCCCTGTCAAGGCCTGCCGATGGGGGACACGGTCTGAGGTCCCCCCAGTCCAGGCCAGGGGGGGGGGGGGCATAGCCTGAGGTCCCCCATCAAGCCCCACCAGGCAGAGAGCGTGGCCTGAGGTATCCTGGCCTAGTGCCCGCTGGGGCAGGGGGAGCGGCCTGAGGTTCCCTGTCAAGCCCCACCAGGCAGGGGGGCGCAGCCTCAGGTTCCTGCTGATTGCTTGTTAAGGCTCATTAGGGGAACTCGGCCTCCACTGTGGGTGCAGCTGGGAGGGGGGCATAGCCTCAGGGCCCCTGTCAAACCCCGCCTGGTGGGAGGTGCAGCCTCAGTTCCCCCAGCACCTGGGTGGGGGGTGTGGCATGAGGTCTCCTGGCCCGGTGCAGGGGGAGCAGCCTGAGGTTCCCTGGCCCAGCATTGGGGGGGGGTGCACCTTGAGGTCCCCCGTCTAGTCCTGCCAGGTGGGGGTGTGCCCTGAGATCTCCTGTCAAGCCCCACTGGGTGGGGGGGGTGCAACCTCAGGTCCCTTGGCCTGGTGCTGGGGTGGGGGGTGCAGCCTCAGGTCCCCTAGCCCAGTGCTGGGGCAAGGGGGCACAGCCTGAGGTCCCCCGTCAAGCCCTGCTGGGCGGGAGGCATGTCCTGAGGTCCCCTGTCAAGCCCCACCAGGCAGGGGGCGCAGCCTGAGGTCTCCTGGCCTGGCGCCAGGGCAGGGGGCGTGGCCTGAGGTTCCCTGTCAAGCCCCACCAGGCAGGGAGTGCAGCCTCAGGTCCCTGCTGATTGCTTGTTAAGACTCATTAGGGGAACTTGGCCTCTGCTGTGGGTGCAGCCATCTTTGTGACTGTGTGACGGTCAATTTGCATATTCCCTCTTTATTAGATAGGATGGCATAATTATCAAAGTCTGGACATTGTGCATTGATAAAATACTGCTATCAAATACATACAAATTTCAACAATTGCCCCAGTAATGTCCTTTATAGAGGCCCCCGCCTCATTTTTTCTGAACCAGGATTCAATCCTTTATCACACTTTACATTTAATTGTCATGTGTCTTTAGTCTTCTTTAAGCTGAAACAGTTCCTTGTCCTCTCTTTGTCTTTCATGATATCAATATTTTTAAGAGTATAAGCAAGTTTATTTTGTAGGCTTTCCCTCAGTTTGAGCTTACATAAAAATTCTCTAATGATTAAATTTCGAGCTCACACATTGTACAGTGACACTATACAAATGATGGACTCTTGTAAATGTGCTGCATCAGGGGACACCTGATGTCACCTTGTCTCATTGCTGGTGGTGGACACTTCTGATCACTCCATTCAGATGATTTCCTTGCATAGATACTTTTCTTCTTTGTAATTAATAAGTCACTTGTGGGGAGATAGTTTGAGACTGTGTAGATATCCAGTTCCCTAATAAATTTTGACCTGATGGTTCTGAGGACCTTGGATTTTAAATGATGATGAGCCATTAAAAGGTAATAGCATTATTCCAACATTAAATGCTCAGGGGAAAGACTGGGAGGATCTAAACCAAATGATTAACAGTGGACTTCTTGATTGTTTAGGTATTTTATGGAGAACATGTCCATGAATTATCTGTGCAATTTTTTTTAATCCTCACCTGAGGATATATTTTTATTGATTTTAGAGAGAGAGGAAGACAGAGGGAGATACAGAGAAACATCGATGTGAGAGAGAAACATCAATTGGTTGCTTTCCCCTATGCGCCCTGAATCTGCAACCTACATATATGCCCTGACCAGGAATTGACCCTGCAACTTTCGGTGTATGGGATGGTGCTCCAACCACCTGAGCCACCCAGCTAGGACTGTCTGTGTAATTTTTAAAAACATTTTTAAAAGTCCTAAACAATGTCTGGAGTTATACAGACATGGATTTAGAGCCACAATACCTACTACTAGCTGTAAATTGAGGAACTCAAACTCTCTGAGATTCAAGTTTCTGATCTTTAAACTGGGGATAACATTAGTATTGTATGAATTAAATAAGGAAAACTATATAAACACTTAGCATACAATCACTGAATTCTTTTTATTTTGTTTTTTTCTCTCATAAGTTTCCAGCTTTACTCTATATACTTTCAATCAAATATGCTTGTTATTTTTCACAGCTTAAAAATTTTGTTTTTCCCTCACTTCCATCCTTTACTTCTGAAGCAAACTTCATTAACGGCCTGTCTATTCCCTCTGTGTTTGCTTCCTCACTTCTAACTTTATTCTCACCCTCCAGCCCTCCTCCATTCCAGCAATGGAACCCTTCCCAAGGTCCTGTCAGCCTCCTAGTTGTCAATTCAGTGACCACTTGTCCGTGTCTTAAACTTTCCATTCTTGAAAAGCCCTCTTCTAGTGGTTTCTGCTACCTTTGTCTGTGGATGTTCTCTCAAGTTTCTGGCCGGTCCTTTCTAATCTTCTTTGTGGATCCTTTTTCTCTTCAGCTTTTAAATGTCAGTTTTCTTCTGTCTTCAGTCCTTGACCCTCTTGTCTCTTAGCTCCAATGGTACAACATCTCAGAGAAGTCTTTCTCTGACCACTGGGTATAAAACACACAGTAATTCTCTGCCATAATGTTTATTTTCAGTAATTCATGTTATTTATTTTCTTTTTACCACTAGAACTATCTGAAGATCTTATTTATTGAAGTGTTTACTTGTTTATTATTTGTCTCCAGAGGCTTCCCTATGGATTAAACTTCAGTGAGGAAAGATCTTGTATCTTCACTGCTTACCCCCACCCCCATGCTGGCACTGAAGGAACAATTTGATGAATGAATAAACTCTATGCATTCATTCTGAGCCATTTCTCTATTTCAAGCATTACTTACCATCTTCATGATAATGACTTCCAAAAATAGAATGGTGACTTATCTCTCTCCAGAGCTCCATGGACACATGTCAACTTGCTAAGAGACATCTCTCCATGGATATACCATAATTACCTCAAATTCAACCTATTCAGGACCGAACTAATTTTCTTTACTCTTCATACCTGCTCTTCCTCCTGTGTTTCAAGCTCCTAGTCCAGTGTCCCAAACAAAGCTAGGTGTCATCCTTGTATCCTCCCCTTTCTTCATGAACTCAACCACTGTGACTTGTCCATTTACCTCTGAAATAGATCTACTTCACTGCACAGAAACTAGCTAATATCTAGCTGTGTGCTAGGGAAGGAGAGAAGACAGGTTGATGAATACCTACTAAATTCTGCCACAAGCTCTTATCACACACAGTAGCAATGACTTGTTAACTCAGCTGTCCCTCCCATTAAATGGTTAATTCAGGGAAGACAAGAATCATGTCTGTTTTGTTTGCCATTTTGTACTCAGTGCCAGGCACAAAACTGTAAAAGTAATAGGTAATTGGTAGCATATATTTGAATGAATTAATAAATGGCAGAACCAAGTTTCAAATCTAGATTCTTGTTCTATCCGTTATATTATAATCATTTCCAAATAAGTACAGTAGTCTCTCCCCCTCCCCCATATTTATGGTTTCTCTTTCTATGGTTTCAGTTACCTGAAGTCAACAACAGTCCAAAAATATTAACTGGAAATTTCTAGAAACCAAGAATTTATAAGTTTTAAATTGTATGCCATTCTAAGTAGCATAATGAAATCCCATGCTGTCCCACTCTATCTATCCAGATGTTAATCATCTCTTTGTCTAGCATCTATACTCTGTATTCACTCTCTGCCTGTTAGTCACTTAATTGTTTATCAGATGAACTGTCCTGGTATCACAGTAATTGTGTTCAAGTAACCCTTACTTTACTTAATACTATCCCCAAAGCACAAGAACATTGTTGCTGTTAGTTCAGATATACCAAAGAGAAGCTTTAAGGTGCTCTCTTTAAGTGAAAAGATGAAAGTTCTCAACTTAATAAAGAAAGGAGGGAAATGTATGCTGAGGTTGCTGAGATCTACACAGTAAGAACAAATCTTCCATCTGTGAAATTGTAAAGAAGGAAAAAGAAATGCATGCTAGTTTTTCTGTCACACCTCAAACTGCAAATATTATAGATAGCCACAGTGCATAATAAGAGCTTAGTTAAGATGGAAAAGGCATTAAATTTGTGGGTGGAAGACATGTTTCAATTTATGGCATTGTGTAGTGTTAGAAACCATTGAGCTTATTAGAAGACCCAGCAAGGGATTCCATGATAGTGACACCAAGCCATTTTTTGCAGATAAGGATGGTTACACAGATTCAGGAATAGGTTTGGCATTTTATCATCTTACATTATAACAAGAAAAAGGATGATTAGAGTACAATAAGGTATTTTGGGAGAGAAAGAGACTACATTCACATAACTTTTATTACAGTATATTGTTTTTTTAAGTTCCTATTTTTTAATGTTTTCATTGATTTTTTAAAATATTTCTTTATTGATTTCAGAGAGGAAGGGAGAGGGAGAGAGAGATAGAAACATCAATGATGAGAGCGAATCATTGACCAGCTGCATCCTGCACGCCCCATACTAGGGATCGAGCTAGCAACCCGGGAATGTGCCCTTGGCCGGAATCGAACCTGGGACCCTTCAGTCTGCAGGCCGATGCTCTATCCACTGAGCAAAACCAGCTAAGGCTGTCTTCATTGATTTTTGAGAGAGAGAGAGAGAGAGAGAGAGAGAGAGAGAGCGAGAGATCAGTTGCCTCTTGTATATCTATTAGTTGCCTTCTATATGCACCTGACTGGGGACTGAACCCACAACCTGGACATGTGCCCTGACCAGGAATTGAACTGATGACCTTTTGGTGCAGAGGGTGGTGATCAACAAACTATGCCACACCAACAAGGGCATTTATTATTAGTCATTGTTTTATATCTCTTACTGTGCCTAATTTATAAGTTGCACTTTATATGAAAAAACCCACAATATATAGATGGTTCAGTACTATCCATGATTTCAGACATCCACTGGGGGTCTTGGAATGTATCTTTCATGAATAAGGGGGGAGCACTACTGTAGCTCTATCAGTGATAGCAGATAGTGGTATTCTATATGTGATATTAAAATCTACACATCTATTTACATGGCCAAAATTCAGAACACTGACAATGCCAAACACTGGTGAGAATTCATCACTGATGGAAATACAAAATAGCACAACCACCGTAAAAGACAGTTTGGCAGCTTCTTACAAAACTAAATGTACATGATCCAGCAGTCACAATCCTTATACTATTCTCTTTCACTTTTATACATTTGAAAATACTCAAAATATTTTAAATTAAGAACTAAAATGTTAAACTTTAAAAGCATAATATTTCTAAAAGGAAAATGTAAAATGTTGTCTCTAGACTCAAAGCTCAAACATATGTACACAAGCAGCAGAGTAAAAAGGTAATCTATGGAATTGAAGAAATATTTATAAATCATATATCTGATAAGAGTATATTTTTTTAAAACTCCTATAACTCAACAACAGAAAAATCAAATAACCTGATTAAAAAATGGTCAAAGGACTTGAATAGACATTTCTCCACCAATAATATACAGATGACCAAAAAGTATATGAAAAAAAAATGCTCAACATTACTAATCATCAGAAAAATGCAAATCAAGATGACAATATCACCTCACAACAATTAAGATGCCTACTCTCAAAAGTAAGAAAGAAGGAAAAGAGGAAAGGAAGAAAGGAAAGAAGGAAGGAAGAAAGGAAGGAAAGAAGGAAGGAAGGAAGGAAGGAAGGAAGGAAGGAAGGAAGGAAGGAAGGAAGAAAGGGAGGGAGGGAGGGAGGGAGGAAGGGAGGGAGGGAGGGAGGGAAGGAGGGAGGGAGGAAGGAAGGAAGGAAGGAAGGAAGGAGGAAGGAAGGAAGGAAGGAAGATACATCTTTTTAAAAAATATATATTTTATTGATTTTTTTTACAGAGAGGAAGGGAGAGGAATAGAGAGTTAGAAACATCGATGAGAGATAAACATCAATCAACTGCCTCCTGCACACCCCCAACTGGGCATGAGCCCGCAACCAAGGTACATGTCCCTGATAGGAATCGAACCTGGGACCCTTCAGTCTGAAGGCCGATGCTCTATCCACTGAGCCAAACTGGTTAGGGTGGAAAATACATCTTGATAAGGATGTGAAGAAATTGGAAAACTTGTGCACCTTTAGTGTATTTTTTAAATGGTGCAACTATTGTGAAAAGCAGTATAGAAGTATCTCAAACATTAAAAATAAACTACCATATGACACAGCCATCTCACTTCTGGTAATATATCCAAAAGAATTAAAAATAGGGTATTGAAAGATATTTATTTGCTCACCCATATTCCTAGCAGCACTGTTCACAATATCTAAGAGGTAAAAGCAATTCTAATGTCTATTAGTGGATGAATGGATAAATAAAATGTGGCAAATATATACAATAGAATATTATTTAGCCTGGAAAAGGAAGGAAATCCTGTCACATGCTACAATGTAGATAAACTTTGAGGACATTATGTTAAGTAAAACAAGGTAGTCACCAAAAGACACTGTATGATTCCATTTACATGAGGTATCTAATGCAATCAAACAAAGTAAACTGGTGATTTCTAGTGGTTTTGAGGGAGAGGCAAGTGGGGAGTTGTTGTTTAGTGGGTTCAGAGTTTCAGTTTTGCAAGATGAAGAAGTTCAGGAGATGTTTCACAACAATGTGAATATATTTAACATTACTGAGCTGTATACTTAGACATGGTTAGGATAGTAAATTTTATGTTATATGTCACAATAAAAAAAGAAGAACACCGCCCTAGCTGGTTTGACTCAGTGGATAGAGCATCGGCCTGTGGACTGAAGGGTCCCGGATTCGATTCCAGTCAAGGGCACATGCCCGGGTTGTGGGCTCAATCCCCAGTGCGGGGCGTGCAGGAGGCAGCTGATCAATGATTCTCTCTTATCATTGATGTTTCTATCCCTCTCTCCCTCTCCCTTCCTCTCTGAAATCAATAAAAATATATTTTTTAAAAATACCTTTTCCCCCTGCAAAAAAAAAAAGGGGGGGGAGGGAGAGAGGTAACTTCTTTCAATCAAACTATGTATCAAGAATGCCCTTCAGAAAAAGATAATCTGAACACAGATAATCTTTCTTTGGTGTATTATAAACCAGTGTTGAAGAATTTACTCTGACACAGATTCACTCGTGGGAAAGTGTGTGTTTGGAGTCATTTTGGGGCATTAGGTGATAGTTTATAAATATTGTAGAAGGAGCAACTTCAGGTGCCTGTAAAAATAATAGTTGTGGAGATGTTTAACATCCCCAGTAACTTTGAAAGCACCACAGGAATATAGCACAGATTTCCATCTCAGATACGCTGATATTGCATTTTAGTTCTGTAGGGATATGAGATGCTTTCTATTATGAAATTTCAGCTGCAGCCTAAAATTTTAGTATGTTTGTGCTTTTGAAGACATGGCTAAATATTTTATCTAACATAGAATGTCAGATATTAAGGTACCAATCAGATAAAAGTGATATTCATTGCTAAGGAAAGACATGGGAGTATCTAGCAGAGTGGGGTAGGATAGAGAAATTTTACAATACTCTAAGCCACCCTCATCTATAAGCTATAATAAGGAAAATAGCTAATATGTAAGGAGACCTACTGAAAGCCATCTCTCTTATCCCTCACTTCTTAGGAACAGCGACAGGAAATAGAAAGACAAGAGGAGCCATGGAGAAGCAATTGATTTTTGCTACAAAGAAGCTACCATCCTTTTGATAGTCAAGGACATTTTTCATATATAAACACAGTGATGGGTACATATGTGCATGCTATATGTATTTTTGTTAGTACATTATATAATGCCAAATTATTAATTGACGTAAGGCTTGGTAATTTGGTAATTTATTTTGTAAAGCTTAATTTCTTTAGACTCATCCACATGGCCTCTGACTTTCCAGTTTTTGAATGGATACTCATGAAGCCTGCGATTCAGCTGTGTCCTGCGGTTCACCAGGTGTGAGATCTTAGGCAGGTAATTAACTTTTTGGTCTTCATCTTACCCATTTGCAGCAGTTAAATTGGTAAACCCCAATATTCCCGCTGGTTCTGACCTACATTTTGTCAGGTATTTATTTTTTTGTTCATTCACTCAACAACTATTTACTGAATGTCTACTATGTGTTAGGCACTGTTCTGTGGATAGAGCAGTGAACAAAAACAGACCAAGTTCATGCTTTCTTAGAACTTATAGTCTATGAATCTACTTCTTTATTATTCGTGAAATATAAATTATAAGTGGTCAGAATGCAAATTTTTGATTCCCTCATTGATTATGACTTACAAATCTTGATTATATCCTGGTTTAGTGAGGATGTAGAAAAGTGAATGAGCACTCTTAGTCTATCTAGTTAGGGTGTAAATTAATTCAGCCATTTTGAAGGATAATTTGGAAATATCCAAATTTTATATACACCTATATTTTGATCCAGCAAATTCCCTCTGAAGAATATTTGTTATGGAAATAATCATACATGTTCAAAAGAACCATAAGTATCACTTATAATATCAGTGTTTATTGTAAAAAAACACACATTTGGAGATTCTCTATTTGTATTGAGATAAATGGATAAATGAGTATATTGTATTAATAAATCCACTGAAACCATTAAAAAATGATATAAGTGCTAAAATGGAAAAAATAGCCAAAGCATAATTTATTTAGTAAAAAGTCATAGAAGGTGTATACAATGATCTCAAATATATTTGTTTGTTTGTTTGTTAATCCTCACCCAAAGATAATTTTTCCACTGATTTTTAGAGATAATGGAAGGGAGTGAGGGAAAGGGAGAGAGAGAAAGAAACATCAATGTGAGAGAGACACATTGATTGATTGCCTCCCACATAGGCCTCGACAAGGGCTGAAATCTAACCTGCAATTCAGGTACATGCCCTTGACCGGGAATTGAACCCGTGACCCTTTAGTCAGCGGGCCAACCAACCAGGGCTCAAATATATTTTTTTAAATTATACAGAAAGATATTTTCCAACTGCTACTTCTGATAATGGCAGAGGAGTGAACTAGTCACATGAACCCTCCTTTCAAATAAAAATTAGACAAACTGCATAAAATAAAAATTAGACAAACTGCATAAAATAAAAATTTTAAGATAGTGGAGTATGCAAAAGTAGTCTGAAGCTGTAGGAGAGTTCAAGCTAAAATTTTTCAATTAGAAAGGGTAAGAATTATGAGGATGTGGCTTTCTGGGCCAAATGTACTGCCCAATACTAGGGTCTATGGCTTCAGAAAATTGTATAAGAAAACTACATCTTTATTAGATAAAAGTACCAGAGATAAGCATTGATGAGTGGAAAAGCAGGTGGAAATTTAACAAGGAAATCTTGGCAATGAGAGAGCAAGAGAAAAAGTAAAACATATATTGTTCCCAAATCTTCAACTAACAGTTAAAATCCAAGGGTATTGGAGGAGACCTTAAGGATCCAACAAATAAGCATGGAGAAGGAACTCTACTCTTGAAGGATAAAATTACTTTAAGTCATATCTGTGATTTTTCTGCTTTTAAAAATTTATTTTTTAACTAACACACTCCTCAACCATGCAACAACTGGGCTGTAAAAAAGTGAAGCCTTATGCATCTGCAGTGCACAGGACAGAGCCTACAGATGGCAGTGCAGCTGGCTGTGAGATCCCTAGAAACAAGGAAAAAACTGAGAAGGCAAGCCCTATCTATGCCCAGAGACTTGGCTGACTGACAGATAATGCAAACACAAAAAGAGGCTATGCTAGAAGCCAGCAGTGGGAAATCATTAGAATAGATCAAGAAATCAGCTGCTACATTATAAGAGGAAAGATTGTAGTTTGAATTCACACAAGTTAACTGAAAAATAGAATAAAAAGCAGTAATCCTCAGAAGAATATAACATAATCCAGAGTCACTACAAAGTATTAAATAAAATGTCCAATCTCAAAGCAGAAAATAGTAAACATGCATAGAAACAGGAAAGTGTAACCCTTATTAAGGAAATAAAGACAATCAATAGAAGTTGACACCAACTGGATCCAGGTTTGGGATTTAGCAAAGACTACAAAGCAGAAATTATAAATAGACTTAAAATTTTAAAGGTAAATATGGCATTAATGAATAACAGAATAGGGTATCTCTTTATAGAAATAAACATTCTAAAATAATAAAATTTCTAGGAGTGGAATGTATGAAAACTGAAATAAAAATTTAGTGTGCAGACTCAATAACAGATTGGAACTTGCAGGAAAAATAGAGTTTACCCACACCGATACAAGCAGAAAAAATATTGTGTAAAAATGAATAAAACCTCAAAAACATAATGTGAAAATATCAAGCAGCAACATCTGTATAACTAGAATCTTAAGAAAAGAGGAGAAATAAAACAACAAAAATTTGAGGAAATTATGTCTGAGAACTTTCTACAGTTTATGGAAAATATGAACCCATAGATCCAAGAAGTTCAACTATTTCTAAGTAGGATGAACTCAAGTAAAACCATTCTTAGATACATGAGAGTCAAACAGCTAAAAAATGAAGAGAAAGATAAAATCTTGAAAACAGGAAAAGAAAAACCACATTTTACATATGGGGAGACAATAAAAAGATTATGTAACAACCAAAATAAGGAAGCAAGAAGACTGAAAAAAAATGTCAACTAAGAATTCTATACCCAGTGATATCATAAAAGAAAAGAAGGCAAAACAATGACATTTTATTTACACACACACACACACACACACACACACACACAAATTTTGCTGCAAATAGAGCTACACTACAGTAAATGCAACAAACAAATCCAAAAATCAAAAAAAACTTTAGATTAAAGGAGAATAACATCAGATAACAATTAAAATATTTAGGAAAAAGATAAAGAACAACAGAAATGGAAATATGTGGGCAAATAAATACTGTTTTTTTTATTTCATTAAAAGACGTAAAGCTAGTTAAAAAATTATAATAGGTAGATGGCTTAAAACATATAAATGTGTCATGTATGTAACTAAAATAGCTCAAAGAAGAAATAGTAAAAGAAAAGATATTGTTGTAATATTCCTATATGATACCCAAGTAGCCAGGATATACTGTAATACATATGCAAACAATAAAAATAAAGCAAAGACTTTTAGATAAAAAGCCAATTAGAATAAAAAATGAAATGCTGCAGAATATCTGATTTAAAAATAAAAAGATAAAAAACATAAACAATGATGACTTAAAAGAATAGCAAAATGGCAATTCTAAATACAATTACAACATCACTATACTACTGCAGATTCTACAAACATTAAAAGTATAATAAAAAAATTATGAACAACTTTATGCCAATAATTTCAATAGCTTAAATAAGATATATAAATTCCTCAAAAGAGACAAATTACCAAAGCACATTTTTTACATATATTTATTGATTTCAGAGAAGAAGGGAGAGATAGAGATAGAGAGACAGAAACATCAATGATGAGAGAGAATCATTGATCAGCTGCTTCCTGCATGCCCCACACTGGGGGTTAAGCCTGCAACCCAAGCATGTGCCCTGACTGGGAATCAAACTGTGACCTCCTGGTTCATAGATCGATGCTCAACCACTGAGCCATGTCAGCTGGGCAATAAGCACATTTAAGAAGAGATAAATAACCTGATTAGAGAAAATTATTAGAGAAATTAATCTATATTTATTAGAGAAAATGAATGTATAGTTAGAAACTTTCCCATAAACAAAATTCCTTGTTCAGATGGTTTTACTAATATATTCTATCAAGTAATTAATAAAGATACAATGTTGATTCTACACAAATTCTTCCAGAAAAATAAGAAGACAAAATATTTTCTAATAGATTCTATGATGCAAGTATCCTGATACTAAAACCTTGCAAAGATACCACAGGAAAACTACTAACCCATGAACATAAACAAGCCTAAAAAATTTGAATAAAAATTTTAATAAATTGAAATTAATATATAAATTTATAAATATACAAATTATTAATTTCAATTTAATAATATATACATTGATAATAAATTATAGCAATTGAGGTTTATTCAGGAATGCAAGGTTTATTTAATATTTGAAAATTATTCAGTTAAATTAACATACTGTCTAAAAAAAGAAAAACTATATTATTATATTAATAGGTACAGAAAAGTCATTTGACAAAACCCAACATCTATTGCTGATTTAAAAAAAAACAACAACAACACAACAACAACTTGCTTTAATCTAGGAATGGAAAGAAACTCCCTCAATCTGAAAAAGTGTATCCATGAAAAATGTATAGCCACACCATACTAATGGAAAAAGAGTGAATACTTTTCCCTTAAGGATTAAGACAAGAAAAAAATGTTCACTATGGCCACTTCTATTTAACATTGTCCTAGAAGATTCTAACCAGTGTAATAAGGCAAGAAAAATAAATTAGGCATCTAAATTGGAAAAGAAAAGGCAAAACTATCCTTTTTGCATTCAACATGATCACATACTGAAAATCCATGTTTTAAGGATAGAAGTCAATTTTCAAAAATCAATTGTCATTGCTATTCAGGGTGTGGTATAAGTAGGTTGTGAGTATGCAAAACACAGAGTTTATTCTTATATTCTTATTTATTAATTATTGTATTTTTTTCATATGAACAACTGTAAACTTACTTTTACACAACCTTGTATATTAGCAACAATTAGAAATTAATACTTTAAAAGATGTGCTATTTATAATACATCAAATAGTAATAAATAATTAAAGATAAATTTGCAATACTTATGTGCTGAAAATCATAAAACATTGCTGAGAAAAATTAAAGAATATCCAAACAAATGGAGAGATATATCATGTTCATTGATCAGAAGCATTAAATATTGTTAAAATGTCAATTCTTCCTAAATGAATTTGTACAGAATCAATACAATCTCATTCAAAATTTTAGCAGGTGTTTTTATATAAATTGACAAACTGACAATAAAATTCAAAGGCCTAAAATATCCAAAATAATTTTGAAAAAGAACAAAGTTGTTTTCAAGATTTTTTATAAGCCATAGTAATCAAAACAATGTGATGTTGGAATAAGCTAAGCAAATAGATCAATGAAAAATAGAGACCAGAAATAGACCCACATATATATGATCAATTAATTTTTTTAAAATATATTTTTATTGATTTCAGAGAGGGAGAGATAGAAACATCAATGATGAGAGAGAATCATTGATCAGCTTCCTCCTGCATGTCCCCTACTGGGGATCGAGCCCACAACCTGTGCATGTGCCCTGACCAGGAATAGAACCATGACCTCCTGGATCATGGTCGACCCTCAACCACAGAACCACCCCACATCTGGACTATGATCAAATACTTTTTGACAAAATTGCTAATGTAGCTACACAGAACTTTTATTTCTTTAATGTAGCCTTTTCTTTTTCTTTCCTTTTGATTCAAACTGGCCTTTTCCAGCCTAGGAGCACCCTGACTCACCCTCCTCCCTCTCCCTTGCACGTCCACTCCCTTAAACATTAAGCCTTCAGGACACGAGGTTCTGGTCAGCATCATATAATCTTAGGAACAAAGCCTTAGATCTGTTGACCACAGAGACAGAGTTTTAATAAACTAAAGATAACATCTAGGCCTCCGATGTATTTCAGCTCCAGACCCAGAAAAGCAGAAGGACCCCAACAATCACATCCTTATAAAACCAGACAAAGTGATGCCATGGCTGACATCAGGACCAGATGCAATGATCAACTACCCACTACCTAGTGCCGACCAATCAATAGAGACCATGACCCTAACTCCACCATGATTAATGATTTCCCCCCATATAACCCTGCCCTAGAAGCCATCAGGGAGCCAGGTCTTTGAACACAAGTTCACCTGTGACTCCTGGTTTGGCACCATTTCCTAAACTAATAAACCTTTACTTTTTTTTTTTTTTGCAAACTCCTGTTGGGGTTTGATTTAGCTCAAATGAACCCCTTTAGTTTGGTAACACTAAGGCAATTAAATGGGGAAAGAAAATCATTTCAACAGATGTTACTGGTATACCTGCAAAGAATTTAGAATAGTGACAACTATTCTGAAAAATAAGAATGGAGCTAGAGAATTTATACAACACATATATATTCAGGTGATTTTGGACAAAATTAATGAATGGGGTAAGGAAAAGTCTTTTTAATAAATAGTGCTAGAAAAAATGGATATCTACATTAAAAAAACTTTAATCCTCATGCCACTCTATAGAAAAAAATTAATTTAGGAGGGATCATATCCTTAAATGTAAACACTCTATAACCATATAGCTTCTAGCAAAAAATCCACATAGATATTTTTAGACAAGTAACAGTAACAATAGTAGCAAAAGAATTGATAAATTGGACTTCATCAAAATTAAATTTTCTGCTATTCAAAAGCCATTATTGAGAAAATGAAAAGGCAAGTCACAGACTGGAGAAAATATTTACAATAAATATCTGACAAAAGACTTGTATTTTGATATGTACAAAGTAATAGTTGAAAAATCTTATTTTTAAAGTGGACACAAAATTTGAACAGACATCTCACAAAAGAAAACATGAGTAACCATTGAGCTCTAGGAAAGTAGTTGGACATCGTTAGTCATCTGGAAAAGGCAAATTAAAACCACCATGTGCTACAATGTTACATTCACTAGAATTACTTTGAAAAATACAAGACTGACAACAACAAATGTAGGGAGGTTATGCAGCAGTTGAAACTCTCATATATCACTGGCAGGAGTGTAAAAAATGGTGCAAACAACAGGGAGAATTATTTGGCAGCTTCTTATAAAATTAAACATACATGTCCCCTGTGACTCAGCAATTACATTCTAGGTACTTACTAAGAGAAATGCAAACATATGTTAGCTAAGGACTTATAAAAGAATATTCATAGCATTCTTACTCACAATGGCAAAAAAAAAATGAAAAAACACATGCTAGTCAACTAAGAGAATGGATAAACAAACTATGTTATATTCACAGAATAAAATACTTCTCAAGAAAGAAAAATTTTAAATTATTGATAATTGCAAATGTGTCTGAATCTTACAGATACTAATCTGATTGCCGCAAATGAACAACAACAATAAAAGTGTACTTACTGATGGTGGCAAAATTTTGGCCCCATGACCTTGGTCATGTTGTTATGTCTGTGAATATGCTACATTACATGGCAAAAGGCTCTTTGGAGATGTAATTAGGGTTTACTCATTGGTTGACTTTAAAATAGGAAGATTATTCAGGATTATCCTGGTCCAATCCTCTATACCAGTGGTCGGCAAACTGCGGCTCGCGAGCCACATGTGGCTTTTTGGCCCTTTGAGTGTGGCTCTTCCTAAGCCTTAGGAGTACCCTAATTAAGTTAATAACAATGTACCTGCCTATATAGTTTAACAAATTTGGCTCTCAAAAGAAATTTCAATCGTTGTACTGTTGATATTTGGCTCTGTTGACTAATGAGTTTGCCGACCACTGCTCTGTACTAATAAAAGGGTAATAACCTAATTAGACCGGACATCTTCCAGACGTCCTTCCGGGTGCCAAGGCGGGTGCCAGTGGGGGGCCCCCCCAATCTCCCCGCCAGTCGCCCTGCAGAAGGAGGCGACCGGCGCCAGTGGCGGAGGCGAGGCTGGGGAGCAGGCGGCGCTAGGCTGGCCAAGGCGGGTGCCAGTGGGGCCCCCCCAATCACCCTGCCAGTTGCCCCACAGATCCGCCCTGATCACCGGCCAGGCCTAGGGACCCTACCCGTGCACAAATTTCATGCACGGGCCTCAGTTAATCATATTGTTTGGGTGGAAGTGGGTTATCCTTTTCCCCACTGTGTGCTGGGGGTGGAGTCCTTACAATATCTCAAGAAAACATAAGAGGATGAGTGGTTTTTATTTGCATGGAATTACATCTCTGTGTTTCTGAAGTCCCATTTCCCTTAATCCAGTCCTGGAAAAGTGTAATTGGGGTTTCAGCAGAGCTAAAAGCACAGCCCATGTCCAGAGTTTCCGTTCCATGTTGCAGCCAGGTCCAGTTCAGCATCGGGCTAGTTACAGTCCATTAGTGTAGGAAATAGGCCTCTGTGATCCATCTCCAGCATAGTCAACTTTTAATGAAAACGGTTATTGAATTTCCCCAGGGCAAACAGGATGTAGGGAGGAGGGAAGAGGATATAAGAACAAAGAACTGTGTATGGGAGCCAGCATCACGGTGAAAAACCCCGTCTCCCAGAACAAGACTCCTCCCACTGGCCTCAACTAGACAGGGGGAGGTGGAGACAACTAGAAAAGGCCTCAATCCATTTTTTAAAATAACTCAGTCAGAGACAATAAGACCTAGGTGACATATGAGCAAACTATTAACCCCAGAGTACTCAGCCAATGAGGAACTGGAGGAGGAACTCTCGCACCCTAGGGATAAACAGCCTGCGATGGCTACTCCATGTGTGCTTATTCGAATGTATTAAAAGTCTCATTTTTCACCATACTTCTGTCTCTGAGTCCGTTATTTGAATTCGGACAGGTGAGTATTTCTCACGTTAGTCCAGTGTGTGGGGGTCCACACGGCCATAAGCCACATAGGAGAATGCAGGGGAGCAAGAGCATAAGAGCTCCGCAAGCCAGGCGTCAACCCAGAGAAACCCAGGGGGCCAGGGGAGCGAATTCCTTTGTAGGGGATTAAACATCCCACATCTTCCTGTGCTTGCAGCGGCCATGCCTATTCTGGCCAATGACCTGTTCCTAGGTGTGACTGACAGCTAGCACTTTCCCTATGTCACCCCAGCTTTACTGGGCATGCATCTATCTCCCGCTTGTCCAGGCCCTTCCCCCAGTGATCTGCAGGGAATGGCTCCCTGGGGAGTTATAAAGTAACAACTTCTTGGCAAAGCTGCTCAAATGACATGCCTATGATATTTGGCCTTTCCCCTTTGTTCCTTTCCTGCTATTAATAACTGGGTTAATTACAACCGTATCAATATGAGTCCTTAAATGCGGAGGCTGAAGGGGAAGTCAGAGATTCGAAGCTTGAGGATAATTCAAGACTAGCTTGGAAATGAATGAGTCCATGTGGAAAGTGTGAGAAAAAAATGGATTCTACCTACAACCAGTGCTTGGAAGATGACCTTGAGACCCATTTGAGAACTTCCTCAACCGATTTTTATAAGACCCTGAGCAGAGAATTAAACCATGCAGTACCGAATTCCTGACCTTTAGAAATTGTAAGATAATAAATGTATTTTGCTTTAAGCTGCAAAGTTTGTGGCAATTTTTCGTGCAAAATAGTTAGCTAATACACTGTATGATTTCATGTATTTTAATTACTAGACCTGGCAAACTAATCTATGAGAGAGGTCAGAAAATAATTGCCTGTTATAGGAGACTGCTAAGTAAAAGGGACACAGGGGAATTTCTGGGGTAATATAAATGTTCTATATGCTTCTATATGGTGATTACATGGTTTATAAAATCATCAAAAGTCTAACTATATCTCCATCATAAACAAACACAATGAGACATCACTACATGCACACTAGAATGGCTAAAATAAAAAAAGACTGACAGTAAGTGTTGATAAGGATGTGGAGCCACTAGAACTTGTAGGCATTGCTGGTGAAACTATATCCAGAGAAGCTTTTGGCAGCTTCTTATCAAGTTGAACATGCATTTTCCCCATAGTCCAGCAATTCCACTCATGGAAATTTATCTAAGAAAAATGAATACTATGTTCACAAAATACTATGTGCAACAATGTTCATCCAGCCCCATTCATAATTGCTCCAAATTGAAAAAAAATAACCCAATGTCTACCAATAGGAGAATGGAAAAACAAGTTGCAGTACTAGTATATCCATGCAATGATATACTAGTGGTAAAGGGAATGACACTCACAGCACTATGATTGAATCTTTGAAATATTATATTGAGTAAAATAATTCCTCACAAAAGAATTCATTCTGTTGGTTTAATTTACTGGAAATCCATGAATAGTAAAAGTAACTATGATGGTAAAAATTAGAATGTGATTATCTCTGAATTTTGGAATTAGGAAATTAATTGAAAGGGCCAGATGTTGTTTTGGGTTATGATGACACAGGAGAAATTGTCAAAATTCATCAGACTGAATAATTAAGTCCTGTGTGCTATATCATATGTAAATTATATCTCATTAAAAATGAAAAATAATATCCTAAGGAATCATTTACTCTGTTAATGTAGCTAATTGAGTTCCTTCTATGTGCGCAGCCCTGTGCCGAGCCCTCACACTGGAAGACCGTTTTGTTTTGACATTCTCTGTCCTATTATCTTGACAGATGGGCTTCAAACCAGTTAAATTCCATTTCTTTTTTTTAAATATATTTTATTGATTTTTTTACAGAGAGGAAGGGAGAGGGATAGAGAGTTAGAAACATTGATGAGAGAGAAACATCGATCAACTGCCTCCTGCACACTCCCCACTGGGGATGTGTCTGCAACCAAGCCCCTTGACCGGAATCGAACCTGGGACCCTTGAGTCCGCAGGCTGACGCTCTATCCACTGAGCCAAACCGGTCAGGGCAAATTCCATTTCTTAAAGGCATATTTCATCATTTCAAACACGTCCTTATTACATTAATAGTGGAAAGTTACATATTATAAATACACGAAATTCTAAATTCATCCAAACCTTATGGGTTTGAAGCTTTGGGATTAAACTGAAGGAAGATGTTAAGATTTATATTCCTTTTTCACTTAATGCTCTTCTGGTAGCTTCTATCTACCATGGACTATTTTTTAAATGCTTTCATCCTTGCTGATGCCATTTGTGATATGTTTTTAATGTTATATTGTGGTTATTCTAAATATTTGAAAGTTTTATAGAAAGTAGAGGGATTATTATAGAGATATAAAGTTTTTTTATATCTCTATAAATGTTTTGACTTTGCAAAACATTTTTCTTCAAAATTTAAAACAGGTTACAGTTCACAAAAGAAGAAATACAAATGACTAATAAACATGACAGAAATTAAGCCATTTTAATGATAAAATAAATAAATTAAAAATTAGATGCTATGTTTTTGCCTCTCAATTTATCAAATATTTTTAAAAGTGACATTATCTAGATTTGGCTGAGATGTACCATGGGTTGCTAGTAGAAATATAAATTGGTACAGTTCTTGGAAGAGCAATCTGGTCATATGCATCAATAACCTTAAAATGCAGGCAGCCCTCTCTTTGCATTGTGCTATGTTTAACCGAAACTCAGTCATATCAGAACTGTGCAAAGTGAGGAGTGTTTGTGTTGTTTTAGATACAATAATTCCATCTCCAGGAATCTATTTTGAGATAATAAATAGGAATGCATGAAAAGATTAACTTATAAGTATATTTATATTGGGGCATTACTTATAATTAAAAATGGGAAATAATTCACATATCCAACAATAAGGAATTGGTTAAATAAATTATAGTGCTTCCATATAGAACACTACGCTTCCATAAAAATCATGTTTTCAAATAATAGAGAAAGACATTTGGAAATTTTTCTAATATTAAATAAAAAACATTCACAAATTATGCACAGAATGATGTCAATTTTTTGTGCAATCATACTCCCAAGAATATAGACACATGATACCTGTTTAAATCTAACCAACGTGTTAAGAAGGCCCTTTTTGAGTGATAAGATTATGGATAATGTATAATCTTTCTTAAAGGTTTCTATACTTCCCCAATCTTTGTTACAAAGCTATACGTTTTTATTTTATATTTTCATTTTTACAATAAATATATTTCATGGTACAGACTTAAAAAGTAAAGTTCCCAGTTCACTTCCATGTACAGAAGTGACTGTCCAAACCATTTTCTATGCACTTGTATGTGTACAAAGGTACACATCCATATTAAAATTGACTTCATTGAGGTATAAGATACATACAATAAACTGCACTCATTTCAAGTAAACAAGTTAATGAATTTGATAAATGTATTAAACTGTCACAATAATAAAAACAAAATATTTCCATCTATCCCCAAAGTCTGTGTCACTCTGCAGTTCAATGTTCCCTCCACTCATCAATATTTTTGTTACCAGGGATTAATTTGCTTTTTCTAGAGCTCTCTATGTGATTGCAATTATACAGTATATAATCTTTTGTATTTAGCTTCTTTTACTCATCATTATGGTTTTTGAGATTCATCCATGTGGTTGCATATATATGTAGTTCCCTTTTTTATTGCTGAGTTATATCTAATTGTATAGATATACTACATTCTGTGTATGTGTTCACCTACTGAAATATTAGGGCTATTTCTAGTTTTTTACTATTGTAAATAAATCTACTATAGTCTTTTGTGTACAGTATTAGTGTATACTTTTCTTGAGAAAACACCTAAGAGTGGGTGCCAGTCTGGGTTATCTGAAGAAAAATAGCCAATAGGAGACATACAACATACAACATATCTATATATATAAATCTATAGATATATAGACATAAATTTATAGATGATATTTATATTTATGTTTATATAGATAAAAATATAGATATCTATATTTATATAGATAAAAAAGAGAGGGGTTGATTTACTATAAGGAATTATCTCACATGGTTATGGAGTCTGAAAAGTCCTAAGATCTGCAGTTGGTAAGCTAGAGACTCAAGAAAACTGATAGTATACCGTAGTTTCAGTGTGAGTCAAAAGGCCTGACAACCAGGACAGCTGATGGTGTAAGTTCCAGTCTGAGTGCAACTCCAAGGGCAGGAGAAAACCAATGTTCCAGCTGGAGAGAAAGTGAATTCACCCATCCATTCTCTGCCTTTTTGTTCTGTTCAGGCCCTCAACACATAGGGTGAGGACCACCCACCATGAGGAGATCAATCGACTTTCTCAGATTCAAATGTTAACTCTTATCCAGAAACACCCTCACAGACACATGCAGAAATAATGTTTAACTAAATATCTGGGCACCCTGTGATCCAGTCAAGTTGACACATGAAATTAACCATCACAGAGTGGAACATATGGGTCATGTGGTAAGTATGTTTACCTTTTTAAGAAGTTTTAAAGAACTTTTAAGTTTTTTTAAGATCTGTCAAAAAAGTTTTTCAAAGTGCTTGGACCATTTACATTCCTACCAGTAGCATAGAGAGTTGTAGTTCTTTCACATCCGGCCCAACACTGATTCTGTTCCTTTTTAGCCATTATAATAGATGTTATAACATTATGGTTTTAGTTTGCATTTCCTGGTGATGTTCAACATCTTTTCATGTGCTTATTTACTATATATATGTTCTTTGGTAAAGTGTTCAATTTTTTTGCTCAATACAAATGACTAATAAACATGACAGAAATTGAGCTATTTTAATGATAAAAGAAATAAATTAAAAATTAGATACTAACTGCTCACCTGCCTGCCTGATCGCCCCTAACTGCATCTGCCTCAGCCCCTGCCGCCATGCCTTCATCCAGAAGGTCATCCAGAAGGATGTCTGGAATGACGTCTGGAAGGTCGTTCAGCTCTCCAGTCTAATTAGCATATTATGCTTTTATTATTATAGATATGTATATGTATATACATACACACACACACACACATATAGGCAGTGGGTATACACACACACACACACACACACAAAAATACATTGTTAAACACTGCTGAGGTGCATATAAAATACTAGAGGCCCAATGTATGAATTCATGCACCAGTGGGGTCCCTCAGCCTGGCCTGTGGGATAGGGCCAAAACTGGCTCTCCGACATCTCCTGAGGGGTCCCAGATTGAGAGAGCGTGCATACCAGGCCAAGGGACCCCACCGGTGCACAATTGGGGCTGAGGAGAAACGCGACAGATTGGCTAACCAGGGAAGGACCGTGGGAAGGCTCCAGGGCATGTCCAGCCCTTCTCGCTCAGTCCTGATCAGCTGAACCCCAGCAGCAAGCTAACTTACCTGTTGGAACATCTGCCTCCTAGTGGT
Source organism: Myotis lucifugus (assembly GCF_000147115.1). Taxonomy (NCBI): domain Eukaryota; kingdom Metazoa; phylum Chordata; class Mammalia; order Chiroptera; family Vespertilionidae; genus Myotis; species Myotis lucifugus. The sequence continues at coordinate 9,742,758 of NW_005871055.1, forward strand.
CAGTGCCTGTCATAGTAAGAAGTTGAGTGGCTTTGGCATATCATTAGCATATTATGCTTTGATTGGTTGAACAGACGAGCAGAAGACCAGACACTTAGCATATTAGGCTTTTATTATATAGGATTACTAGTGGCCCGGTGCACAAAATTCGTGCACTGGAGGGGGTTCCTTCAGCCCAGCCTGCACCCTTTCCAATTGGGGACCCCTTGGAGGATGTCCTAAACCAGCAGTCGGACATCCCACTCACAATCTGGGACCACTGGCTCCTAACCGCTCACCTGTCTGCCAGCCTGATCTCTCCCCTAACTGCCCTCCCCTGCCGGTCTGATCTCACCCCCAACTTCCCTCCCCTGCTGGCCTAATCGCCCCTAACTGCCTCTGCCTCGGCCCCCACCACCATGGCTTTGTCCGGAAGGAAGTTGGATGTCTGGAAGATGGCTGGTCGACCTGGTCTTATTAGCATATTACCCTTTTATTAGTATAGATAGATTATATAGGATAGGATTGCTTACATGGGGGGGAAGCCTTTTTTAGCAAGAGGAGATGCTCTTGACAGACAAAAATACATAATCCCTATATCTGGACTTATAGCCAGCCATATGCACTATACTGCCAAACTGGTCATTAAAAAACTGAATCGCTTTCTTACACTTTACACCAAACAGCTGTTTTACCCTTAAAACCCCTCCTGAGCCCCGACCTTAGGTTCTGCCTTTGCGGTTCACCCAGATTAGATTCTGATTGGTTGGTTTCTATGCCAGTCAGCATCAAAAGCTCCACCTCTTAGGTAGCCATTGGCTCTTCACAGTTCATGCAGATTTGGTTCTGATTGGTCAGTTTCTATGCCAGTCAGCATCTCTGGGCCTATCTCTGGGCCTGATCAGAAAGGCGGGGCTGATCAGCAGCCTCCACGGCTGCTGGAGAGGCCCAGAGAGAAAGAGAGGCAAGACCTGATCAACAGCTGCCACAGAGGCTGCGGATCAGACCCTGCTTCTCTCTCCGGGCCTGATCTGCAGCCCCCTCGGCAGTCAGTGCGGGGTCACCACGGCACCAGCAGTGAGGCAGTCAGTGATGGGTTGCCTTGGTGACCAAGCACTGACTGCAGGACTGACTTCCGGTGTTCAGTCGAGTCTTTATGTATATATATATATATGTTGATTTTTTTTTTTTTACTGCCCCATAAATATATTATTCTATTGTCTCTAGCCTTCATTTGCTTTCTAAAGAAAAGCGATCATTGTTCTTATTGATGTTCTGAATGTAATGTGTGCTTTTTTGTGGGATGTTTTTAAAGATTTTTTTTAACCTTTGGTTTTCACCAGTTTGACTATGATGTGCCTAGATGTGTTGTTGTTTTTTGTTTGTTTGTTTGTTTTGTTTTTTTGTATTGATCCTGCTTGATATTCACTATACTTATTAAATGTTTGGCTTGGTGCATTTCAGAAATTTTTATAATTTTGGCCATGATTTTTCAAATATATCTTTTGCTCAATTTTCTCTCACCTCTCCTTCTGGGCCACTAATTACATGTATATTACATGATTTGCTATTGTCTCATGAGTGTTTTAAAACAAACTTAAAAAAATAGTTTTAGATTACAAAAAAAGTTGCAAATGTAGTATAGTTCACATAAACCCTATAGCCACTTTCCCCTGTTGTTAAAATCTGAGCCATCTGTGGATATGCTTCTAATAACATTATTTTCTCTTGACTATGGGTCCCATTGTCCTACTACTCTTAGTCTCTCACAATCTTGTTGTTGTACACCGACCATACAGTTTGAAAGAACAATGGGAATGAAGGCAAATGGCATGGCTCTTGCCCTGTCAGTCCTCTATGATTCAGGAACTGGTCTATCTAATCTATAGGTGGACTGTTCCTGAGCTTTGTTGCAGGTTTTAGTTTCAGTTCATGGCTGGTTTTGTAAGTTTAAAGAGTGGTATCGTGACTTTTATTTCACTACATCTTGCAAACCTAAAACCTGCAAGACTCTGGAAATTTCTCCAAGCTTCCCAGCCCAGTTCCCAGCTTTCCAAACTATGGGAAACCTCGTTATGTTTTATATTGTACTAGAGGCCCAGTGCACAAAATTCGTGCACTGTTGCAGGGTAGGGGGTGTGTCCCTCAGCCCAGCCTGCACCTTCTCCAATATGGGACCCTTCGAGGGATGTCCGACTGCCAGTTTAGGCCCGATCCCTGTGGGGTCCCTGTGGGATCCCTTTGGGATTGGGCCTAAACCAGCAGTCGGACATCTCTCTCACAATCTGGGACTGTTGGCTCCTAACCACTCGCTTGCCTGCCTGCCTGCCTGCCTGCCTGATTACCCCTAACTGCTTCTGCCTGCCAGCATGATCTCCCCTTAACTGTTCCCCTGCTGGCCTGATTGACACCTAACTGCTCCCCTGCGGGCCCGATCGCCCCCAACTGCCCTCCCCTGCCAACCTGGTCGCCCTCAACTGCCCTCCCCTGCAGGCCTGGTCCCCCCCAACTGCCCTCCCCTGCAGGCCTGGTCACCCCCAACTGCTCTCCCCTGCCGGTCATCTTGTGACAACGTGGGGGCAGCCATCTGGTGACAACGTGGGGGCGGCCATCTTGTGATGGTGAGAGGGTGTGAGGGTCAATTTGCATATTACCTCTTTATTATATAGGATAGCTCAGCCACCAACTCTTGGGGTTTCTGTGGCATTTTCTTTGCTCTATAACTCTGCCTCTCCATATGGAAGCTGGGAACATCTCTTTCCACTTTGATGCCCTTGCCCCAGCTTTTGGTAGGCAGTGACAATGTAACATGTAAAGACCTAGAGTGCCTCAGGGTAGGGGAAAAAGTTCTCCTACTTTGACCCCAGCTTCTTTAGACTGTGACCTTGCACTAGGTAAAAGTCTATGGCTTAGAAGAAGGATTCCTCTCAGCTTTACTGCCCAGCACCCGAGCTTTATTGAGCCACTGCCATGAAGTCGATGAAATTCTGCCTTGGAGAATCTTTCGTCTCTACTGCCTTGCTTCCACTCTCAACAGGTCACTTTCTTGAACTTGGGAAATATCCTGGAGGATGTTTCTCAGTTCCCCTGCCCTGGCACTCAATGCAGGCTGAGTGGGTACAGACTAGCTCTGTTACTAGGTGTCTTGTGACTCTAATCTATTATATCAGCCCACATACAATCATGGAAAGTTTGAAAATTGGCTGGTTTCTCCCTTCCTTTCTGTGATTTTTCCAACATGTCCCTAGGAATAAAAACAGCTGTAGAAATTGTCTTCTAGGAAGGGATTCTTTCTAAAATTTAGCTAATTCAGGTGTTTTTGTTGTTGTTGTTTGTTTGTTTGTTTGTTTCCTAGTGAATTCTCTGATGGGTATAAAACAAGGAAACAAATCAAACTATTCTTTCATAGAATTTCTGGACTTTTCTAGTTAGGGTAAGAGTGATAGACTCTTTAACTTTCCATATCTTATAAGAAAATTAATTTGTGTCCCCTCATTAGGTGTTGTGCATTATCATCAGGGTATAGTTTGTGTACCTCTCACAAAGTTACCTTAAATACACACACAGGCACACTTTTTTTGTTCTTGTTAATCCTCACCTGAGGATATTTTTCCATTGTTTTTTTAGAGAGAGTGAGAGGGAGGAAGGGAGGGAGGGAGGGGAGAGAGAGAGAGAGAGAGAGAGAGAGAGAGAGAGAGAGAGAGAGACATGGATGTGAGAGAGACACATTGATTGGCTGCCTCCCACACGCGCCCTGACTGGTACAGGATCAAACCTGCAACCCAGGTAGGTGCCCTAGACTGGGAATTGAACCTGAGACCCTTCAATGTGCATTCTTAGGCTCTAACCACTTAACAACACCAGTCAGAGCCAGGAGCACCTTTTAAATGACTAAACAATGCTTTAAAGCCTCAAGATCCAGCACCCCTATTAAATGTGAGGAACTTAAAAATGCCCATATTTGTGATACAATTCACATAATAAATTTGTTCAACATTTACTTGTGAACCTACTATGTGATTTTACCTTCCAGTGGACTCTGCAAAAATAAAAGAATCATGATTTAGAAGTGAGCACTCCCACCATATGCAAGTTTACCATAATCTAACATTTGAAACAGTGATTTCAGAAGCCAAATTATTAAGGATAATTTATTCCAGATCTCTGCTGAAATAAACAATGCTTTTGAGCTCTGTACAAATGTGTAGCCAGCAGGGAGCTGCCTGACTACATCAGTTTCTGACTTCTTTCAGCAAAGTCAGAGCTTCACAGGGAAAGCCAGGCACTAAGGCCTCTGTGCATAGTCAGGCATGCCCCGGGGTTTCAGGCTAATGAGAAGATGATGCTCTTCTCTGTGTGTAATATTTTCACTGGTGACAGATTTAATGTGAGTAATCATGCTCATTTAATAAGCAATCCAGTATAATTTAACAGAAGTTAGCAATACAAGTTAATATGAATCTTCATCTGCAATTTCAAGAGCATCATGTATATGACAAAGAAGAACAGTGCGTGAAAAGCTAACCTAAAAATAACAACATGAATTACGTTATTTCATTCATTTCTTTTATTTAAACAACTGAGACTATGAAAAGTGGAAAACTGTATTTCATGGTAGACATGATTTGGGTATAATATTAAGAGCTCAAGCCAAAAGATTGTACTATTCACCTAACATAAGATATGAAATCATGTTTACTCACATAGTTTTAGCTTATCACTAAAGCAAGGGTCAGAAAATCTTGCCTAAAGGTCAAGATTGTGAATAGCTTCAGCTTGCAGACTATGCAGTCTCTTCTCAACTACTCAACTCTGTTGTAGCATGAAAGCAGACTTAGACAATCCTATCTAATAATAGAGAAACATGGTAATTAACCGTAACTTTGCTACCCTTCCCATTGGCTAATCAGCGAGATATGCAAATTAACTGCCAACCAAGATGGTGGCCGGCAGCCACGCAGCTGAAGCGAACAGGAGGCTTGCTTGCTCCAGTGATGGAGGAAGCCAAGGTTCCCCGCCTGCTGCAGCCCAGCTCTGAGCTCCAGATGCAACAATGTTGCAATTATAGAAGCTAAACAAACGCCAGAAACCTGCTTTCAGCTGCCAGTGGGCTCAGAGCTTAGAGTGCCAGTGATGGCAACAGAGTTTCAATTATAGAAGCTAAACAAACCCCAGATACCTGCTTTCAGCCAGCCGTGGCCTCAGAGCTGGAGCTGGCTCTCAGCTCCAGTGACAGCTATAGAAGATAAATAAATCTCAGAATTTAAAAAAAAAAGAAAAAAAGGAGAGGTTGGGAGCTTCAGTCACTCGCCAGCCTGAAAACGGCCCTCAGCCCCTCACCCAGGCTGGCCAGGCACCCCAGTGGGGACCCCCACCTTGAAGGGGGTGTGACCAGCTGCAAACAGCCATCATCCCCTCATCCAGGCTGGCCAGGCACTCCAGCGGGACCCCCACCCTGATCCGGGACACCCTTCAGGGCAAACCAGCCGGCCCCCACCTGTGCACCAGGCCTCTATCCTATATAGTAAAAGTGTAATATGCAAACTGACCCTAACAGCAGAATGACTGGGAATGACTGGTCACTATGACACACACTGACCACCAGGGGGCAGACGCTCAATGCAGGAGCTGCCCTCTGGTGGTCAGAGTGCTCTCACATGGGAGGAGCTCTGCTCAGCCACAAGCCAGGCTGATGGCTGCCAGTACAGCGGTGGTGGTGGGAGCCTCTCTTGCCTCCTCAGCAGCACTAAGGATGTCCGACTGCAGTTTAGGCCTGCTCCCCGCTGGCAAGTGGACATCCCCCGAGGGCTGCCGGGCTGCCAGAGGGATGTCTGATTGCCATCTTAGGCCCAATCCCCCGGGGAGCGGGCCTAAGCCAGCAGGTAGTCATCCCCTGAGGGGTCCCAGACTGCGAGAGGGCACAGGCCGGGCTGAGGGACCCCTCCTCCCCCCCGAGTGCACAAATTTTTGTGCACTGGGCCTCTAGTAGATTAATAAATGAGTATGACTTGTTCCAATAAAACTTTATTTTAAAAAATGGCAGTGGGCAGTATTTGGGCTGTGGTTCATAGTGTGCCAATCTCTGAACAGAAGAGTTGGGAGCTTTGGAGTTGCAATTAGACTCTCCAGGAGAAATGACAGATTATTGACCCGTGGCTGGCTACAGACAGAATTGGTGGCTCCTTATGTGTTATGCACAAAATATGACTCTGTCATGGAAATATTTCTAGACCTATATGATAGGATTCTTAAGTAAATATCATATTAATGCATAATGACCCTGTGCCTGAGGTTGGTCAGGGAGATAGATTCTCAATGGACTCTGAGGTAGTAGCTTCCTCCGGGTGGGGAACACTTAATTTCATTTTACTTTCTTCACTTTCTTCTTACTTTTTGTCATCTGGCCTCTGTCTCCACAACTTAAACTGTTCTCTCCTGAAGGACACAAATCCATTAAGTGTTTCTCAGATTACATTTTCTATGTGACTCTTCAACTTTACTTCACATTGTTAACCCCTACTTCCTTCTCTTCCCTCCTTTATCTGTTTTTCTTTGTTTTTCCTTTCTAACAGATGCATGCTTTGGGTGATTACTCAGTTTAAAGCATGGAAGATACAAGATTATAGGGAAACTGTTTATGATTTTATTGTGTTGATCAAATTAAGAAATTAGAAGGAAGGTGGGATGGGTGTGCAGGAAGAGATCAACCAAAGAACTTGTATGCATATATGCGTAACCCATGGACACAGACAATAGCGTGGTAAAGGCCTGGGGTAGGGGGGCAGGGTTGGGCTACAAGGGGTCAATGGGGGGAAAAGGGGGACATAAGTAATACTTTCAACAATAAGATTTTTTTAAAGTAAGAAATGATAGGGCCTGACCTAAGACTTGGAGTGCTAATGGAGAAGGGAATAGGTTCAAGTGTAAACAGGAACACTGACTCTAGGATGAGTTGGATGTGGTGCTGTGGGAGGTGGAAAAGGTATAATCCCACCAGATTGGATTTGGTGTCTGAGAAGCTTGGCAAAGCAATTGAATCCTCTCTCAGAAGTGCTTTCACCCCTGAACACATTATAAAATATCTAAACCCAAGGAGAATTTACTGACTTCTTTAAATTATTGTTAAATTGGCCGAAACCGGTTTGGCTCAGTGGATAGAGCGTCGGCCTGCGGACTGAAAGGTCCCAGGTTCGATTCCGGTCAAGGGCATGTACCTGGGTTGCGGGCACATCCCCAGTGGGAGATGTGCAGGAGGCAGCTGATCAATGTTTCTCTCTCATCGATGATTCTGACTCTCTATCTCTCTCCCTTCCTCTCTGTGAAAAATCAATAAAATATATTAAAAAAAAATTATTGTTAAATTGTCTTGAAATACACATAACAAATGTTATCATTTTAACCATGTTTAATTGTACAGTTCAGTAACTTAAGTACATTCACATTGTTGTGCAACCATCACCTATATTTCCAGAACATTTTTTATTTTTTGCAAAACTGAAACTCTGTATTCATTAAATAATAACTCCGCATTCTCTTCTCTCTGCAGCCCCAACAACCACCATTTCCATTCTGTCTCTATGAATTTGATTTCTCCAGATAGTTCATATAAATGAACTCATACAGTATTTATCTTTTGATGTTTATTTCACTTAACATACTGTCCTCAATGCCCATCCATTTTTGTAGCATGACTCAGAATTTCCTTATTAAAGCTAAATAATATTCCACTGTATGTGTACCATATTTTGTTTATCCATTGATGGACACTTGATATTGCTTCCACCTTTTTGTCTATTTACTTTTTAAAGTTTAAATTGCAAATGTATGATGCCTATACTATTCTAAGCTGAAAATATCTGCAAATTCTAATTTTGTAAAATAAATAAATAAATAAATAAAATCCTGAGTTTGTTATTTCACTAGTTACCATCATGGGAAAAAAGAAAAGCACCAAATTATATCTCAACCAGCATAGATTTATCAAAATCTTCCACCTTATATTTACACTTTCTGTTATCTTCCATGCTGTTGTTCCCTTTATTTTTTGTGATATGGTTAAGAAGAGATTGGCTGTTAAATAAGCCTTAGAATAGCCAAACATATTATGATTATTGTTTTGTAGCCAGTGCTTACTTTGTTTTACTTGCATTTTTGCCACATTCCTTTCTCATCATTGCTTCTTGCATCCCAATTCTTTTAACTGATTTCAGTTTTCTTCTTCCAGAAGTATATCCTTCAGTAGTTCTTTCAGCAAGGATATAGTCAATTTTTTAGGTTTCATTTATCCAAAAGTGTATTTTACCCTCACTCTTGAATAAAAATAATAAAACCAAAGATAGACATATCATAGTGAAAATTTGTAACACTCAAAACAAAGAAGTCTGGAAATTTAACAACTTATATATAGACATTTGTCATATGACAGAAGCAGCATTGCAAATTAGTAGTCTTATGGAAACTGTCTCCTCAGATATAAAAAATTTAAATGTAAAAGAGCGATACTGTAAAAAGCTTGGAGAAAATAATAGCCTTATGACATTGTAGCAGGGAAGTACTTATATAATAAAGCATAAAAGATATAATAAGCCATAAACCATAAAAGATAATAAACTTGAATATCTTAAATTAAAAACACCATCTACACAATAAAGCAAAGCACATACTAGGCTATTTGTATAGCACAAAGCAGACAACTATTAGTATATAAAGAATTTCAACAAATTGCTGAGAAAAAGTGATAAACCAATTAAAAATGGGCAAAGAATGTGAATGGGCAATTTATAGAAGAAGAAACTTGAATAACCAATAAACATGTGAAAAAATAGCTTATTTCACCAGTAGTCAGATAAATTAAAACTAAAACAACATTGAGATGGCTTTTTCACTCATTGGCTTGGAAAAAATATAACCTGTTAACACAGAATGTTGGTGAGGATATGAGAGAAGAAAAACTTAAAAACCATTGGTTAGGGAGTAAATGTTTACAATCACTTTGGAAACCTAGGATTACTTAATAAATTTAAAGGCCTATATAACCTACAAGCTGGCAGTTCCACATCTAGGTATAGACCCTAAAGAATCCCTTCAACATGTGCCAAATGGACATATTCACATGTATTCATTGCAACCCTTTTGTAACTGCATAAAGTACTAACAACTGAACTGAATGTGTGAATGATTAAAGAGTGATTTACCATAGAATAGAATACCATGTAGCAGTTAGAATAATGGATACACACCAATGTGGATTTATCCTTAGAATATGATCCATGTCAAAAGCAAGTTGTAGAATGCTATAGCTCAGGTTCCCTGGGAAACAGATTCTGCCACTTTGATAACTCATGGGAGGTTCATTGGGGAATGTCCTTAGGATCAATACCTGGGAGGGAGCAAGGGAAGCAGAACTGTCAGAGGAAGTTGAACCACAACTCAGTTGCAACAGAGGCCTCACTTAATTCTATGGGGAGATCTGGAGCTGAGATTTCCCTTTAGAGTTGCCCTGTGTTGAGGTAAGAAGTCCAGGTCTTTCTACTGGTTTCCATCCCCTATCCAACAGCCCTTGGGGAAGGGTGTGGCTTTGAGCAAGGTAGCCAATGGAAATTCCCAGTGAGGGATTCAGCTGTGCTCAACACTCCCAAAAGAAGGAATGAGTACTTTGTCCTGAAGTTTTGGGTGAGATTACCACAGTGTCCACTACACAGAATAAACTGAATAGTATAATATTTATATAGTATATAAACACACAAAAAGCTGTATGTTGTTTTGTATATTAATATATGCTAAAATTATATACATACCTGCCCATCCTCCAGTTAAAGTTAACTGAGCCAATAAATGTTCCTCATGGCTTCAGCTAGTTTATGATTGACATTCTGTCAATTGCAACTAAAAGAAGCTGTCTAATACAGAGCACTTCATTGTGAGTTGTCTGAAATATTTTGTTGGAGTAGACAGAGGAGTAATAATAAATAAAGTAACATGTCAAAGATTCAAAAATTATTTTTAATTATTTATTTATTTATACACTTTAAAAATAACTGGTCTATTTTCAAAGCAGATTCACAATGTCTTGAATAAATGAGTAGAAATTGACTCCATTAGAAGACGTTGTTCTTCTTTATAAACCCACTGAAGCAGTCCTTCATTTTCCTTATAAACAAAAATGGGTCATGTTCTTGCACCTGATGAGTCAAGCAGTTTGAGAGGCCACTATATGGATGTACTGCTCAGCGAGGACACTCAGGCTGGCAGTATTGTGTGTGATAAAGCATTCTGAACCTGGGCTTATCAGAGTCCATGAAGGCTCCTAACTTCCCTTTTTCTAAGTTTTTCTATTTATAAAGTGAGCAGGATGGTGATGATAATGATAATAGCAGCTACTCTATTCTGCCTCTCTCCCAAGGTTATAGTGAGGATCAAAAGAAACACTGTGGGGAAAAAAAAGCCTCGTAAGTGGGAAACAAGTATTCTATAATAGCACAAAAAGCTTTTCATTTGGGTTATCAGGGCAATCTTAATGACTGAAAATCTGTTGTGTCTTTTCTAAGAACATGCTATGACTATTTCAGCCTTTAAACTTTCCCTTGTCTGAAATGCCTTCTTCCCTCCGCTCCATGTTCACTAAAAGTCCTTAGTGTCCTTCAAGCACACTTCCTCCTCGGAGCTCCCCTGCTTTCAAGCTTTTCTCTGAATTCCTTCAATGGAGTGTGTGGATCACTACTGCCTACTGCGTTTCCCTGGCCATTGCTTTGGGTCTCTTTCTCCCTTGTCAGAAATATTTTACATATGCTCTTCTTTAATGTCATGGCATATAATAAAAGCTGTGGACTCACAGGAGGTAAATGCGTGTTGAATAGTGTTAAAACATAAATTAATGCATATTAAAATTTTTAAGAGTTTATTTGAACAAAAATTGATTTGAATCAGGCAGCATCCAATATAGCAGATAGAAAGGAGCTCAGAGGAGCTGTACAAAATGAAAGACAGAAGGGAACTGGGAAAAGGAAGCTATACTAGGCAAAATAGCAGGTTGGTTATTACAAGGTTACTTTTCTTTAGGGTGTGGCAAGGGTTCTATTGGGCAGATTGCCTAACCAGTGCTGATTTGGCAATTCCTGATTAACTGGCCTAAGATTCCACTTCTGGGAGAGAAGAAACTACAATTAAGTCTTGGTTTGGTGACATGGGCTTAGCATAAGTAACTCCATTTTGGGCCTGTTTCCAAGAGCTCATTGTGCGTATCACTTCCCATGTTGGGGTTCAGTGATGTCAAGTTGGTAACTTGAAATTGGTAGTACTGGGAGTATTTACAACACAGAAACCAGAAAATGCTACAAATCACTCTCCCACCTTCACCCACTCTTCCCCCCTTCCCCCCCCCCCCCCCCCCCCCTCCCACACACACACTGAGCCAGCTGTTAACATTTAGGAGCACATCATGCACTGAGGCAGATATAAGGAAGGTCTGCAACAGAGAAGTCAACACAGCAGCTAAGATGGAGTCACAGCAGACAAACCTCCATGCGGGAGGGTAGATTAAGCCTTTTAAAGAGTGCCCATCTTCAAATTAGATGGCCACAATTTAAGTAAATATGAAAAGGCCGCCATATCTTTCTACTTTAATCACACTGATCTCATGTTTTCATCAAGAGTATTAGACATGTGATAGAGTTCTGGGAATGGAGGAGGTAAGAGTGTTTTACTCATTACTGTCAGAGGCATAGAAATGAAAGGTTAGTCTAAACTACAAAGGCTTGATCAAACTTTAAAATTACATAATGAGTTATGGGGGAGAAATATGATTGCAGGGCCTTTGATTTGAATCTCAACATTCATGACATTTAGTATATTTGTATATTTTCAGCTTTAGTATAAAAGGGATTTTGTTTTGAATGAAAAGGAATTGGCGATTATATAATCTCATAGATGGCACAAGGGACAGCAAGGAGAGTGTGGTGACTAACCTGGGTGACCAGGAAGAAAGAGATTGAGGTGGAATAATCCACAACTTTTTCTATTAGTTTTTTAAATTCCTTTTTAAAATGTCAATATCCATAAACAAAACACTATAAAATACAGATTTCTAAATTAATCTAAATCTTATGTTCCACTTTTATGCATAAATACACTTTAAAAAAATAATTTTAGAGTAAGATCACCTTATGGTAAGCCTTCAGCCAAATGCCTATCAAGATAATTCATTCCATTTAAGTTTTAAGTCCTCAATCACCTGATTAATCATCTACACTAATAAAAGAGAAACATGGTAATTAGCGTACGACCGCTACCCTTCCCATTGGCTAATCAGCATATCCTTATGCAAATTAACTGTCAGCCAAGATGGCGGCCGGCAGCCATGCACTGAAGCGAGCAGGGAGGCTTGTTTGCTTCAGTGACTGGCGAACTCCAACGTTCCCCGCCTAACTTGCCGGCCTCTCAGCTGCAACTCTAAGCAACTATGTACTATGTTGCAAATAAGAAGATAAACAAAACCCCAGAAACCAGCTTTCAGTCAGCCAGGTTTCAGGCAGCCTGACTGAAACAT
>NW_005871055.1:9755380-9770936 GCF_000147115.1 Myotis lucifugus
CCCCCTGATCAAGCCCTGCTCTGTGCCTGATTATGGGGGAGCTCCCCAATCCCCTGATCGCCCTGCGGCTCTGTGTTTGACAGGGTTGCAGCACACCAACCCCTGATCAAGCCTGCTCTGTGTGTGACAGGGTGCGACGCTCCAACCCCCATCCCCCCACGGGCCCTGCTCTGTGTGTGACAGGGTAGAGCCCATAACCTTCCCCATTGGCCCTGCCCTGAGTGTGACAGGGTGCAGCGCCCCAACCCCCTGATCCGCCCTGCTCTGTGTGTGACAGGGGGCAGTGCCCCAACTCCCCTATCGGCCCTACTCTGTGAGTGACAGGGGGCAGCGCCCCAACCCCCTGATTGGCCCTGTTCTGTGAGTGACAGGGGGCAGCGCCCCAACCCCCTGATCGGCCCTGCTCTGTGCATGACAGGGGGCGGCGCCCCAACTCCCCAATCGGCCCTGCTCTGAGCCTGACCAGGGGCTGCACTTAGGGATTGGGCGTGCCCTCTGCCACCCGGGAGCAGGCCTAAGCCAGCAGGTCGTTATCTCCTGAGGTGTCCCAGACAGCGAGAGGGCACAGGCTGGGCTGCGGGACCCCCCTCCCCACCCCCCGAGTGCACAAATTTTTGTGCACCGGGCCTCTTAATGTATATATTATAAGATCACTATTCAGGTTAAATCAAGACTAAATAAGGTTTATAACTGTTTCATATTCAATGAATAACTTGATTCTTTTAAAATTATTTGCCTACAATTCTTAGCGTCTGTGCTGGGGTGCCCACCTTGCCCTTTCCTGCCACACAAGAAGCAAAGGAGTGTTCCTGGGCAGTGGACTGTGATGCTGGGGAGGGGAGGTGCTCATTGTCATCTTGCTCTTGATGCTGGGGTGCAAATGCTTAACTGCAGCTCATAGGACTTAACTTTCTCTCAGATAAACCTCTCCCTCTATAAAAAAGATAAGAGTTAAGGAAGGTAGAAGGGGAGCTGGGAGAGAAAATCAAACAGAGAAAAAATGACGTAGAAGGGCTGTGGTTTTAAAATATAAAGCCTAGATAAAAGAAAATGAAAACAGAACAAAGGAATAAAAATTTAAAGCTATGCAACAAAGTAATGAAAGAAATAAAATGTTAAATTTAAAAAAAATATGATGTATAACAAATAACAGAAGGCTGGCTCAAGAACATTCTGAAATCTCCTTGATTGCACAAAAGGAAGAACTGAACTGATGTGTTTTTCATGGAAGCTTCATGTCTAAAGGATGGTAACTGTACATTTTTTAATGATGAAAAATAGCCTTCTAGAAAGAATCAAAGAGCCAGTTTGACTTAATATTGGACTATAGAAGTTAAACATATGCACATCTTTCAAGTACTCTGCAGGAGTCAGCTGCCCTTTTCCATTCTATGAGACTATTAGGATTCCAGCTATGCTTGGGACGTGGTACCAGTGCCTTACAAATGCAGTTCTTGTAGAAAAGTCAGTGATGTTAAAAAAAAGAAGAAGAAGAAAAGAAATCATTTGTTCAAAAAAAATCCAAAGGGAGCAGTAACATAAAATAATGAAAATGCCAAAGATATGAAAAATAAAGACCACTATTACAAGACGAAATAGCTCTGAATGTTTGCTTTTATGTGACAGATGTTTTTAACCAAGTTCAACGTTGGCAGTTTGAGTACACTTATGATTTTAATTTGTATTCTATCCTCTTTTCATATCAATGTCTACTAACAACATCTGTGAAGGCTATGTAACCCGAATTTGACAGGGGAAAGTGAACAGACTGCTTTGAGAGTGTTTCCGTTAAGTCCATGTAACAGACTGTTAACAAAAATCTTAAATAGGTATTTTAATCATCAACAGCAATCTTACACAAATTAAATTAGACCCAAAGGGCCTGATTAACTTTAAAATACCTTACAGGCATGTAACATGATTTGACCTTTTCCCTCTTTGGAGTAGAAATAAGATTGTTCAGTGTGTGTCGGATACACAGTATTAAAAAAAATCAGCATGCTTCTCCTAATGACGTGGAGACGAGGTTTCATTTTCTTTACCAGGATACCACACATGTGCTTAGAAATTCAGTTCAACCACAGCCAACCTCCCCGTTAACATGCAAAGTACATGCATTAAAAGAGGTAGAAACACGGCTCCTTTAATAAGTGCAAGGACACTTAGCATTCTTATTGCTAAAGAAAGGAGGCCTATATCAACTGGCATTAACATTAAAATGATGCCACCAGCAGAGGTCAAAGCTGAAGTAGAATTTCTGCAGTTGAAACCTACCTATCAAGAAATAGGCTGCAGCCTGGCTGGTGAGGCCCAGTGGTGAAGAGTCAACCCATGAAGCAGGAGGTCACGGTGTGATTTCTGGTCAGGGCACAGACTTGGATTTTGGGCTTGATCCCCAGTAGGGGGCGTACAGGAGGCAGCTGATTGGTGATTGATGTTTCTATCTCTATCCCTTTGTCTCTCTGAAATCAATTTTAAAAAATAGACTGCATTCATGATTCAAAGTATAATTATACCAAGAATCAATAAAAAAACATTTTTAGAAATATCTTTTATTCTCTACTTTAGCCAAATCCCCAGAGGTTTGTGTAAATGCACCTCTTGAATTTTCATGCATCCCAAATCCCAGGCATAGTCTCCAATCCTTACACATATTTGATAATTTATCTTAAGCAACTTCCTTCCATCTGCCTAGAACATGTGATGTTGGCCCAAACAATAGCAGTGAATGAGAAGCTCAATTTATACCAAAGAATATAAACCATCAGAATTACCAAAACTGCATTTTAAACCATCTATTATATTGAGGAACTTAAGTCCTTTGACTTATAAAATATCACACCCATACTTGCCAACAATCCCTATGTTCTGGAACCTCCAAGTAAGTTTTTTTTAATCCACTAGTTTTGCTCTCCTCAACCCTATCTTCCCCAGACACGAGGTCAGTCATGAAAGATGTCCATTGCCTGCAGACTATTCATTAGTACCTTACTGAACCAAAGTACTTTTCAGAAACGTGCCCCTCTTCCACACATCTCAGGTCATTTGACTACCATCTGGATCACCAAGGATTGCACCTGATTAGTTCAAGTCAAAAGCAGTCCCCCAGCTAATGATTGGGCCAGGAATGGCACGTAATCTGAGATAATGTAGGCATGTGGATGAAAAGGGGGCCACATACTAAACCTGACAAGCTCAGGGGAGGCCTACATGGTGGGCCTTACAAACTCAGAGACCTAAAGTAACCACATAGGGTGGTGTGAAATTATAAATTCCTGACTAAAAGCTAGTCATAGCAGGTAGTTATGTCCTAGGTCAGTATCTTCCTTGACAAAGATCAGTCTTTACCTTAACTAAGCCTGAATCTGTCTTTTTGCATGTAAGATAACATACATTTGGAATGTCAGAGTAATCCTCTTTTTGCCAGACCCTTCAGGGCACAGTCTCCCACAAGAGCATGAGGCCACAGAATCCCTCATTATCATGTGTTCCCCAAATACCATTTCTATGTACTGTAAATGTTAATATGTTAACTATCCTAACTATCTTCAATGTACAAGAGGTATGTCTCTCCATTTTACTCCTTATCCAGTCTCAGAGATTTCCCTGCTTTGCTTTCTCTCGCCTCCCTAGTAAACCACCAATGAATTTCATGTAACCCTCTTTATGTCTCCTCCTTTGATTGCAAAACTCCCATTCTCTGGAGCATTTTCTCAATCTGTTGAGATTCTGCTTCCTGACAATTGTCATCAAGTTGGCTCAAATAAACTCATTAAAAATTCTCTACAGGTTTGGACTTTTCTTACATCAATAGGCAGAATAAAAAGAAGGACTTATATTTCATACTTCTATGTACAGCAGGAGCATGTTAACTCCCACTGCCACTGGCAGCCAAATTGGGAACATGCAAAGAACCAGTCCCAGGATGGACTAATGGTCTAGCTTTGGAATCTGATCATATAGACCAATTGCTTACTCCAGCTTGAGTCAGGAATTTTGTCTTTGTAGCTGAAAATATTCATCTGACCTATGTGGTTTGTTGAGCAATTTGTCCTCCAATGTCTCTGAATTTGTCCTAGAATTCAACTACCAGTCCACAGGGACTGGGCCAAAGAGGCTCTAAATAGTAGACAATATATTCACTGTTGCCCCCCATTTTCTAGTGCTAGAAAACTGTTTTTCAACCGTGTGTGTGTGTGTGTGTGTGTGTGTGTGTGTGTGTGTGTGTGACTCTCTAAGAATGGGTTATACTCACAAGAGAATTCTATCCTCAATGCAACTAGACTTTTCCTACTTACCTGCCAAATATACCCTAAAATATGTCAGGCTACGATCAAACCAGAATTCCTGATACATAAATGAATATATTTTTATATAAGGTTTGACTGGAAATTTTATTTATTTATTATTTTTTTTTAGTTTATCCCTCTCAGTTTTGGATGAAACCTAGACTTGGAAATGGCTTAACTGAGTCGACATGGAGATGGGACCACGCCCAAGTGTCCTGCTCTCAGTTCAGGGCTCAGCCTGCTGCTCTGCACACTGAGCCTAGCTCTTAATCCTGATGCTCCCAAGGCCATAGGAGCAAGCACTATATAAGCATTATGCTTGGAATCTGAAATGAAATTTCTGAGAGTCCCACTGAGCCACACCAGCCGGGCTGAAATTCTATATTTAAGAATATTAGTGAGACAAAGAAACACTGAACAGACCATCCAACCTCAGAGGGAAGGTAGGGGAGGGGGGTAAGAGATCAACCAAAGGGCTTGTATGCATGCATATTAGCATAACCAATGGACACGGACACTGGGGTGGTGGGAGCTTGTCCTGGGGGGTGGGAGTGGCCAAGGGGGGGTCAATCAGGGGAAAAGGAGACATATGTAATACTTTAAACAATAAAAAAAATAAAAAATAAAAAAGAATATTAGTTGTTCATATTAGTCATATTAGTTGTTAATACTGTTATTGCTATTTTTGAAAAAATAGTACTTAGATGCAGTGAAAAATCTAAAGAAGAACAAACCATTAGGAAAGGGTTTTAAGCTCCAGGTTAAAGCTCAACATAATTGTCTGATTAATGATAAGATTATCCAATTATACATAGGCTTTGTTTCTTAAATGTGTTCTGAAATAATTAACAGTCCTCTTTTAACAGTAAAAATCCTATATTTTACTATAAAAAAGGAACAAAAAAGTATGTTGATCTTTTGTTTTATACATAATCCATCCTATCTAATAAAAGACAAAAAGGGTAATTAACCATACCTCCACTACGCTTCCCATTGGCTAATCAGCGAGATATGCAAATTAACTGCCAACAAAGATGGCGGCCGGCAGCCATGCAGCTGAAGCGAGCAGGAAGTTTGCTTGCTCCAGTGATGGAGGAAGCCAAGGTTCCCTGCCTGCCGCAGCCTCAGAGCTGGAGCGAGCAGGACAGCAACAAAGTTTCAATTATAGAAGCCAAACAAACCCCAGATACCTGCTTTCAGCCAGCCGCGGCCTCAGAGCTGGGAGCACCAGTGACAGCAACAGAGTTTCAATTATAGAAGGTAAATAAATCCCAGAATAAAAAAAAAGAAAAAAAGGAGAGGCTGGGAGCTTCAGTCGCCAGCCAGCCTGAAAATGGCCCTCAGCCCCTCATTCAGACTGACCAGGCACCCCAGTGGGGACCCCCACCCTGAAGGGGGTGTGACCAGCCTGCAAACAGCCATCAGCCGCTCATCCAGGCTGGCCAGGCACCCCAGCAGGACCCCCACCCTGATCCGGGACACTCTTCAGGGCAAACCAGCTGGCCCCCACCCGTGCACCAGGCCTCTATCCTATATAGTAAAAGGGTAATATGCAAACTGACGCTAACAGCAGAAAGACTGGGAATGACTGGTCACTATGACACACACTGACCACCAGGGGGCAGACGCTCAATGCAGGAGCTGCCCTCTGGTGGTCAGTGCGCTCCCACATGGGAGAGCTCTGCTCAGCCACAAGCCAGGCTGACGGCTGCCAGTACAGCGGTGGTGGTGGGAGCTTCTCCTGCCTCCTCAGCAGTGCTAAGGATGTCCGACTGCAGCTTAGGTCTGCTCCCCGCTGGCAAGTGGACATCCCCCGAGGGCTGCCAGGCTGCCAGAGGGATGTCTGATTGCCAACTTAGGCCCAATCCCCCGGGGAACAGGCCTAAGCCAGCAGGTGGTCATCCCCCAAGGGGTCCCAGACTGTGAGAGGGCACAGGCTGGGCTGAGGGACCCCTCCTCCCCCCCGAGTACACAAATTTTTGTGCACCGGGCCTCTAGTATATAATAATTATGAAAATTGCTGCCAAACAAATCTTGGATATGTACGTGGTTTTCAATATATTTCTGTCCTCAAGAACACACACTGGCTTCTCTCTCCCCTCCATCCTAAAGTCTAAAATTCTCTCGCTGATTTTAAAGCATCCTGTGACTATACACCACTAATCAACTATTTTACTTCATCACCTCTACAAAACTTCTACAAACATTCTCTGATATTCATGAATATTCCTCCCTCAGGT
Organism: Myotis lucifugus; assembly: GCF_000147115.1. Taxonomy (NCBI): domain Eukaryota; kingdom Metazoa; phylum Chordata; class Mammalia; order Chiroptera; family Vespertilionidae; genus Myotis; species Myotis lucifugus. The sequence goes on from NW_005871055.1 coordinate 9,761,910, forward strand.
TTTAGTCCATGTTTAGCCAGCATCTGGAACTCCTTCAATGCCGGAAGCTGGTCCATCCTTGCTGCTTGACACAGTCGCTGCAGGGAAGAAACATCCGTACAGCATATGTTTCAAGGGACCTGGTGTATATGGCATACTGTTCTTAATATGTTTGCTCCCCCTTTTTAGCGCTATGTGTTATAACCAGAGCCACCTCCCCGAGAAAGGTTGTTTCCCCAGGTGGGAATGTTTCCCTGGAGTTAGGGATTAACCGGGCTAGGGAAGGGAATAAATCAGTAAAACCCCTTAACTAAGTGCCGGGCGGGTAGTTAATCACCTTAACTATGAACAATCACGCTTAAGCTACACAATCCTTACTCAGGCCATAGAATAGGAAAATCTCCTTATAGCAATAGGATAATGACCTTGGAATAGAGACAACAAACTAGCCCTTATAATGGAACACAGAGACTAACCTAGACAAAATTAAAATCAACAGAGCTAGATAGAGATAAGATTTTTATCAAAGGTCAGATAAGAAACTATAAACATAAAGCAAGGAACTGTAGAAGGTCAAAGGAGGACCCAAAACATATGATGATGTAACTACAGTGGGGCCTTGACTTACGAGTGTCCCGACTAATGAGTTTTTCGAGATACGAGCAGTCTCTCGGCCGATTTTTTGCTTTGAGTTGCGAGCTAAAATTCGGGTTATGAGCCAGCTTCAGATACCCCACCACTAGTTGGCCCAGCGAACGTCACAGTGAATGCCACAACATCAGCCCAGCATCACGTGTCTCACTCGTTCACTTCTTGATTTGACATACGAGTAATTTGAGTTACAAGCTCCATCATGGAACGAATTAAACTCGTAAGTCAAGGCCCCACTGTATAGAGGCATGCTTATAGGATCAAATGGTATAAATACAGATGTAACAGGACAATAGAGAGAACCTAGTTATGCTGATCATCTGAACGCTGTCTCCGGGTCCTACATTCTTCGCCGACTCCGCCCACACCTTTGGGAACCCCTGGACCACTGGGGCTGGACCCCGGCAATTGGAGCCCTGGCACTTCCTTGTCTGTGACTGTTCAAAGCTCATTATAGACCCTCTCACGCACAATGAGCCCAGTCTATGCTGATCTTTCTTTACTGTAATTATCAATTGTTGAGTTATATTTTTCTAGTTGTTTAATCTGTGTAGGTCTTTTCAATTTGATTGCAAACTTGAAGTATAAGCAATGATGCTATTCTTCTTGTATTCATTCTTCTGAGCATTTTGCACAGTGTGGAATTTGAATGCTCTTCTACAAATGCTTGTTGATGGACGGGTAGAAATAAGGTGGAGTACAGGTGAAGCAGTGCCTTACCCTCCATCATTGGCCCCCAGTAATGGTCCTACTGGGATACCATTAGCTTCTCAGATTAAGCTAGGTTCCTATGAGGACTGAGGACCAAGCTTCTTTGTTTTGTTCCTCAGTGACCCTTCTGCCTTGCTGTAGATTCCAAGCAAAGCAATTAAAGTCCTTATATCTACAGAGTTAGCAGACAGAATCTCAAATTTCAAAGGACATCTATGACATTGATAAACCTTCTAGTTCCAAGTAGGCTAGGATCTAAGCTGTTTCAACAAAGCTTTTGTTCTAAAAATTCCTGGGCCGTCTTGAATGTTTAGCAGAGATGTGAAGTTATTTCAAATGTCTAATCTAAATCTCTTTGGCTGAAACTCAAGTCTGTTCTCTTTATCACAATCCTAAATGGACACAGAGATTAGAGCTATCTTTGCTGAGCACCACGTAACTGATTTTTAAGAATATTTATCAGCCTATCTTCTTCGAAAGCTGAGGATGTGGTGTCATGTTTTCTATCTGGTCTCAGTTTTAAAGTAAAAGGCCATCTGCAGTACTGATTATAATTAGGCAAGCTCTGTAACTCTGCAAACATTCAGAAAGTACAGAGAAACTTTGTCACATTTGCTTTAAATATTTGATTTTAAAAACTAAGGTATTATACATATAGTTGATGCCTCCTTTGTACAATTGCCTGTTTTTTCCCTAGAGGGTTTGACTATCTTAAGCTAAGTGTATATTCCTCCTGTCCAGTTTTTAAATTGTATACACATATCATATATGCCAGGGCTGACCAGCAACCCCTGAATGATGGATGAACAGATTACTCCGACATTGTTTCACTGTGAAAGAGAAGGCTAAGGAATGACGTGGCTGATAGCAGCCAGGCAGCCTTGATTGCCGGCTTAATAGGCTTTTATTGGAATTTTTATCTTTAGATACAATCAGTAGGGTGGGTAATCTTGGGAGGACACATGTGTTTACATTGTCCTCTAGGCAAGGGCATCCAGGGATTAAGCACAATTATTCTCACCCAAGGATATGTTTTTTGATTTGAGAGAGGGAGGGAAATAGAGAGAAAGAAAAACATCCATGTGAGAGAAAAACATCAGTTGATTGCTTCCAGTACCCACTCCAGCCAGGGATTGAACCCACAACCTGAGTATGTGCCCTGACCAGGAATCAACCTGCGACTCTTCATTATTTCTCCAAGTCTAACTTCTCTACCATTCCCTCCATTCTTTTCCAGAGCTCTTGTTGATGCCTCTCAATCTAGTCACCACTTTTACAAACTGCTCTTTCAAGTTTCTACCTCCTTGTGTATGCTGCTTTATCTGCCAGTTCCTCATTACCATCTTCTAACTGACCATTTCTCTATGTCTAGTCTAGAATTTATTCTACTTAATACATTTATTTCAATGGCTGTATTTTTCATTTTGAGGAATCCAACTGGACTTGTTTTTTAATATAATCTTGTTCTCACTTTATTTCCATATTTTTTTATAATCCCTGTCTTTTCTATGAGGGTATTTCTTTATCTCTTTGGGGCTTTGAAACAAATATTTTAGCATCATTTTCAGGTTACTCTGTTAAGAAGGAACAAAGAATCCATATAACTCTTGCAGATTCTGTGGGCCATGTTTAAGCAGTCCTTTCTTCCTCATGTGTTTTTAGAAATTGAGGTTGCAGGCTTATTTTGGAATATAGTTTTTGTTTGTCCCCCTCACCTCTACCTCCTGCTTCACTCATGCCTCTTATCTAGAAATTTTGATCACCTCCACCCAGCTCCCAACTCAAAGCCAAGTCTTATATCTGGAGCTCCTGGATCCTATCCTTGGTCATATTGGAAACACCTAGATCCAGGCACCGAGTCACACATGGCCTTGCACAGGTCCCTGTCTGAGAGGTTATGTCTATACCTTCCCTCTTATAAATATTCTCCCTATCATCCCTACCTCACTTCCTGTTGTGAAATAATGAGCCTGTCCTGACTCCTCTCTCACATAAAATACCCTTAATTCTGGTAACCATCACAGTGGAACCGCCAGCTGCCTCTACCTGCCTGCGAGCACCAGCCACAACTTACTGTTCCATGTTTTCTCTCTACTTAGAGTTCATAGAGATGCTTGTCTTGCTTTACAACATAGTTTTGCTTTTTCAGTTTTTGTATCACACCTATGTATGTTATTTGTTTGTACTGGTGTAGGTGGGGACTTGAAGTATGAACTTACTGTGCAATCTTGAGCCGAAATGCTCCTTATCTTGAGCAGCCAAGAGGGAAAGAATCCTGAGCACAACAGGAAGGCATGCCTCACTTACGCTTACTTTGTGATTAGTACAGTAACTAGTAGGAACTAAGGTATTACAGATGAGAAACAAGAAACAGTTGCATCAATAAGGTATTCTGAGATTTTGTGGAATATCAACAAATTCTTGATTATTATTATTTGTACTTTACAAGCTATACTTTAAAGGTTCAAAACCTTTGGATAAAATTATACACCAAAGGAAGTCATAATTAATAATCACTAATGATTTTTCCCTTTCCGTTATCCTACAGCAATTGTTCGATTTTTTAGAATCAATTTATTTACTTATTTATTTATTAATGAGAATATCCTGAGCATTGACTCCATGCCAGGCTCTGTGCTATGAGAAATAAGGTAAGATAGGCAGCATACAGATATTAAATAAATAATTACAGCAATAAGCTTTAACTACTGCCGTAATAAGTTCTCCTCAGTGCCCTTCTTCCTACTGTTCACATATGTGGCTCCTTCTTTCCCTTTAGGGCCTCATTTAAAATGTAATATCCTCTGCCCAGCCAGTATTGCTCAGTGGTTGAGTGTCGACCTATGAACCAGGAGTCACAATTCGATTACCGGTCGGGGCACATGCACAGCAAGCTCGATCCCCAGTCGGGGGCAGGCAGGAGGTAGCTGATCAATGATTCTCTCTCATCATTGATGTTTCTATCTCTTTCTCTCTTCCTTCCTCTCTGAAATCAATAAAAATATATTTAAAAATAAGCTAAAATGTAATATCCTCTGATAACCCTCTCCCCACCCATGTGCCATTATTCTCTGGTCCAATTCAGAGCCCTGATTTGATATGCTTATCACAATTTACCACTATTTTGCTCATTTAATTTTTAAAGTCTGTCATTTTAACTAGACTGTGAGCTGCACAATGACTGAGAGCTTTGCTATCACTCACCAGATATGAGAGGAGTGTTGGGTGGGAGTGGAAAGAACTTTCCTGGCAGAGGGAACACCTGTGTCAGGTCCTTGGGAGCAGGAGTGTGGCATGCTGTAGGAGCAGAAAGAAGACCCAAGAGGCTGAAGCTGCAGTGACTAAGGGGTGGGCAGGGTCAGTTTGTCTTGGCCTTGAGTGCCAAACTGAAGATTTTAAATTTATTTGAAGGGCCATTAGAAGCCATTGCAGAGGTTTAAGCAGAAAAGTGACTTGCTAAATTTTCTTTCTGAAACTGCTCTGTCCAATATGGCAGCCATTAGCCCCACATGACTATTTAAATTTAAATTAATTAAGACTGAACAAAATTTTAAATTCAGTTTCTCAGTCACAATCCACATCTCAAGTGCTGAAAAGCCCCACGTGGCTAGTAGCTTCGTTAATAGGAAGTACAGATATAGAGCATTTCCACCATTGCAGAAAGATCCATTGGATAACGCTGTTGAAAATATTGGACACTCAACTGTATGGTAAGTGTGTCAGTAGGAACAATTCCAGTGTCTATAAAATTTGAACGTATCTAATAGTACATCTAAGAACTTTTTGAAATGAAAAAAAATTTAAATTATAATCTAGTTGAAAGTGAATTTTGAGTTTTGAAAAGGAGATTTAACAGTTCAGAAAAGTATCTGTGTTTACATACTTATAAAATCAAGTTATTCCCAAATCTTTTGAGAAACTCGCAAACATGTTGAGATACAGTTCTAAAATCTGCACTGTTTTCTACAAACAAATATATCTAACGATTGGTATGGAGATAATGAGCAAAAATCTATTAGCAAATTTACTAATTAGGGTCAGGTCTATGCCTTAATGAAAACATAAAACAATTGCTTATTTGACATAAAATTTCTTTAACTACCATAAATATTGGCTGCTTGTCAAAAATGATATACACAGATTTCATATGTTTTAAATTTCCTAATAGTGACCCAACCCACACAATATTTTTATATCATGACAGCTGTCATAAAAGCAGAATATCTTATATATACATTGGATTTTGATTAATGGGCTAATGGTGGGTCCCTGTTTAAAGTCATTAGGCCCTATGTGGTGTTTAGCCAAAGCATGTTCAGAGTTGACAAAGCTCTTGATTATGTTATCCAAGTGTTAGTATATAACCAAAATGATCACATTACTGATAGCAATGTTTTTCAACTGCAGATCACAACCTACTACTAGGCTGTGAAATAAATTTACTCAATGCTATCAGCATGTCTTATGTGTGAGTGCTGGGTCATGCTGTAAAATTTATTTCTTACTGTGGATTACAGTGAAAATATTTTATGCAATACTTCTTTCAGGTTTTTAGTTGCAACTACTCTTGGTTGGTCTACTTTTTTCTTTTGGTTACATATCGATCAAAGTCCTTTTATTACACATTATTACACTCTCTTAGCACTCCTTAGTCAGTCCTCTGGGGGAATCCCATTTTACGCCCATCAATGGTATGCAAGGTCCTCACTGCTACAACTGTTGTAATGTACCCTGCGAATCACACAAGGATGCCTCAAGAAGTCGAATTAAGGAGTCACATTTATTTCGAAGTCGGGACTACGAGGGGGCATTTTGCTCTCTCAAATCTCATAGTCATAAGATGGCCGCAACACCAGATTTATATAGGCAAAAATCACAAAGGTATTGATTACATCTCGGGGTTTGGAATGAGGAACCTGGTTTGCAAAAAAGCAGTTTGTTATAGAAGTGAAATTGAGCGAGTTAGTTATCTATAAAGATTAATTATAGTTTTGGGTCTTCGGACCACTGAGTTGACAGAAACACATTATCTGGAGCCACTGAGGCAATTTAGAGTAATTGTGCAGTCCTGGCCTCCAGGTACAGAGGAATGTGGTTTCTAAAACCAGTATGACCACAACCAATGAGGTATTCACATTACATTCAAACCACACAGCCTCCTGTGCTGTCCTTGAATGTGCCATGCTGCAGAGCCTTTGCACTGGCTGTTCCCTGTGCCTGGAACCCTTACCACAAGGATAGTACCCATCTAACTCCTTATCTTCCTTTAAGTCTATGCTCAGATGTTAACTTACTAATTGAGCCCACCCTGACTGCTTTATTTAAATTGCAACTGTTCTCATATTCACAAACCCTATTTCCCTGTTGTATTTCTTTCCTCCACAGTACTAGCCATCTTCTACTATATTCTAGAATTTATTTATTGTGTATATTGCTTGTCTGTCTCTCTCTACTAGATGTAAACTCCAGGAGGGCAGATATTTTTCTGTTTTATTTACTGATATAGCCCAATCAACCAATCAACTGGACAATGTTTGGCACAGAGTCAGTGTCTATAAATATTAGATTGGTCCACATTGCACATGCATGAGGGGGAGGGAGAAAAGGAGGGAGGAAGAGAAAAGAAAGAGAGAGAGAGAGAGAGAGAGAGAGAGAGAGAGAGAGAGAGAGAGAGACCAAAATTTAAATACAAAGTTATCAGGAGGTTGTTATTGCATTTTTTGGTTATTTCCTGCCTTTTGTCAAAAACTTCTAACTTCTTAGAAGCAGCCAGTCTATTTTACATTTTCTCCTTATAGAGCCTGTTCCTCCTCTGGTTCTACAAGATGTTGGAGGAAGAGCTTCCACTAACTTCTAGGAATCCATCCCAGAGAGTGTAGCACAAATTAACAAATGAGCCTCTAGTTACAATTTATAGATTTAAGACAGCTAATAGAGGCAAGATCATCACTGCTGCAACCTCTACTGAAGTTATTTATCCAATATTGAAAATGAAATAGTAAAAGAGGTCAGAAAATAAATAACTAGGGTCAGATGATTTACAACATACAACTTAGGTAGGAAAGTAAAAGGATCAATGTGATGGATCCTGAAATTTTGTTTCTGGAGTGGCTCTATTTAGGGAATAAAGGTGCCCAGTGGAGCTGATCTGCCATTCTAGCAGGAGGGTTACATACTTGGCACATTTCATCTATTTCCCACCTCAAATTTTCCAACATAGAAGGAGGGTCTACTATTTGCAGCTAATGAAGTCAACAATGCCTTTCCATGCCACTGGATCCTATAGGACTCCTACTATATTAGGCCATACTACCAAGCCTGGGAGACATAGCAGCTCTACCTAATACAAAAAAGAAAAAACAAAAACAAAAAAAAACCCATAACCAAACAAACAAACACAGGAAGGCTGCCCATATGAGGAGACAAAGAAACATGTCCCAAATAAAAGAACAGAACTCCAGGAAAAGAACTAAACAAAATACAGACAAGCAATCTATTAGATGCAGAGTTCAAAATACTGGTTATAAAGATGTTCAATGAACTTAGAAAGAACTCCAACAGCATAAAAAATGACATGAAAGCTGTGAAAAAGAACCAGTAAGAAATGAAAGATACACTAACTGAAATGAAGAATCATTTACAAAAGATCAACAGTAGAGTAGATGAAGCTGAGAATCAAAATAGTGATTTGGAATATAAAGAAGAAAAAAACATCAAATCATAACAGCAAAAGGTAAAAATGAAGACAGTGAAAGGAACCTCTGGGAAACTTCAAGCATACCAACATTTATATCCTGGGGGTGCCAGAAGGAGAAGAGAGAGAGCAAGAAATTCAAAAACTATTTGAAAAATTAATGACTGAAAACTTTCCTAACCTGGAGAAGCTAGACATACAAGTCCAGGAAGTAAAGAGAGTCCCAAACAAGATGAACCCAAAGAGGCCTTCACCAAGACACATCCTAATTAACATGTAGAATGTTGAAGACAAAGAGAGATTCTTAAAATCATTAAGAGGAAAGCAGTTAGTTACCTACAAGGGAGCTCCCATATGACTGTCAACTAATTTCTCAACAGAGAATTTCTAAATTTCTAAACTTTGCAGGCTAAAAGGGATTAGCAAGAAATATTCAAAGTGATAGGACTACAACCAAGATTACTCCACTCACCAAAGCTGTCATTTAGAATGGAAGGACATATAAAGAACTTCCCAGACAAGAAAAAGCTAAAGGAGTTCATCACCACTAATCCAGTATGACATGAAATGTTAAAAAGTCTTCTTTAAGAAGAATAATAAGAAAAGATTAAAAATATGAACAGTAAAATGGCAATAAATATGTATCTATCAACAATTGAATCTAAAAAACCAAATAAACAAATAGCAGAACAAAACGGACTCAAACACACAGAGAACTTTTTGATGGTTGCCAGATGGAAGCAGGGTTAGGGGTATGGGTGAAACAGGTGAAGGGATTAAGAAGTACAGATTGGTAGTAGCAGAATAATCAAGGGTTGTAAAGTAGAGCACTGGGAATATGGTCAATAATCCTATATAATAAAACCCTAATATGCAAATTGACCAAACAGCAGGATGATCTTCGGAACGACCAGTCCCTATGATGTGCACTGCCCACTAGGGGGGCGGATGTCTAATTGCAGGGAGCTGCCCCAAACCGGGGGCAGCTCCTG
>NW_005871055.1:9771036-9777656 GCF_000147115.1 Myotis lucifugus
AGAATTTGCATAAAATATCCTATATAATAAAAGCCTAGAAGGAAAACTGACCGAACAGCAGAACGACCAGTAGCTATGATGAGCACTGACCACCAGGGGGCAGATGCTCAATGCAGGAGCTGCCCCCAGCCCGCAGGCCCCAGGCCAGCCAAGGCCCCCCATCACCCCGCCGGTCACCCCGTAAAGGGAGGCGACCGGTGGTGGCAGCAGTAGGGGGCAGGGCTGGCAAGAAGGTGCTGCCAGGCCGGCCAAGGTGGGTGCCAGCAGGAGCCCCCCAATTGCCTTGCCAGTCACCCCACCGATTGGCCCTGATCGCCAGCCAGGCCTAGAGACCCTACCCTATATATTGGGAACAGTTTCTTAGATTTAAAAATTAAAACCTGGCAAGGCTACTCTAACACTGAAAAAACAGGATGATGCAGTGATGACATGCATAGACTCTGGCTTGCACATTTTGTGGTCAGCCCTGATTCTGACACTTATAACTGTGTGACAAAGCCAATTAACTTCTCTCTGCTTCAGTTTTTCCACCCATGAGATGGGGAAAATGGTTCTACTGCCTCAGAAGGATCATGTTATGTACTACTTTTTATAATCATGGCAAAAAAAATGTAGCTGCCCATACAACAGCAAGATGCCTTTCACCTATATGAAAAGTATGGTCACTGGTGCATGCAGTGTCCTGGATTGTGAGAAGAATGTCCAACTGCTGGTTTAGGCCTGACATCCCCCGAGGGGTCCCAGATTGCGAGAGGAAGCAGGCTGGGCTGAGGGAACATTCCCCCGCCTCTCCCCAGCACAACTTTCATGCACTGGGCCTCTAGTATTCTAATAAATATGTATGATGTCAGATGGGTAAGAGATTTATCAGTATGACCACTTAGTAAGTTATGTAATGTCTAATCACTGGAGTGTACACCTGAAACTAATAAAATATTGTATGTCAACTGTAATTGAAAATTAAAAAATGATTTTTTAAAAAAGAAATGTACCACTAGGATATTATAAATGAATGTGTATCCTTAAGCCTCTTAATTGTGATACTATTGGTAAAAATAATCAGGATTTACCAAAGAAAACCAGAATATTATTGTTTAAGCATCTAGGACAGGGGTGGGCAAACTTTTTGACTCGAGGGCCACAATGGGTTCTTAAACTGGACCGGAGGGCTGGAACAAAAGCATGGATGGAGTGTTTGTGTGAACTAATATAAATTCAAAGTAAACATCATTACATAAAAGGGTACGGTCTTTTTTTTTTTTTTTTTAATTTTATTCATTTCAAACGGGCCGGATCCAGCCCACGGGCCGTAGTTTGCCCACAGCTGATCTAGGAGGAAGCACAGAGTAAAATAAAACTAGAAATTAATAATATTCCTATCATCAAATTAAAAATATTAACTGAGCAATTTCGGAAAATATAAGTAGAACTGCTGGGGGTCTTGTCCAGCATCTGGAAGGGTTCAGGAATCTGGAGAAGAGCTGCAGTAAATTATTAAAGAGTCCAGAGATGAAACATAAATTTGGAAGGCATTTTGGGGAACTAGCAGAGACTTAGCTAAAGAAACCAAGTCCTCCTATCTCTCTGGACCCCTTGCTTTTTATCAACATAAATTGTCCTAAAGCAAGGTAGATATACATATCAAAGGCAAGGTTTAGTACACAGAATCCATTGTCAGATTGTGGGAACTCTCTATGGCTGTTCAGGTGTTTGGCCAACAGGAGGCAATAACATGTAGATTAAAATGCTCTCAGCTGTCTGGCAGCAAGCAATCATTTATGCATCCTTTTCAGGTTTGGGGAAATGCCTCAGCCATTCCAGATGATTCAGCCCTGCTGAATATGACCTGCTGGAATTGGCTTCCCGCATAGAACTACTATGGTTAGATTTTAATCACCAATCTTTCCTTTTTCTTCATAGTTGGGTTCATACTATCTATATAAGTTTGTATCCTGATTCTAAAAATAAATATTTAAAAAGCCAACGTTTTGGCATTTCTCAGTTTATTAACTTGTTAGGTAATGCATTGCTTTAAAAACACATCTCAAAAGTATTGCAATGTAGGAAATATTAAAAACATATATAAAGCAAATTAAGTCAGGATAACTAAAAGTTATAACAATTTCTGAAGTGTATGGAGATTGCTTAGGCTGACATGCAGAAAAATATGCAATTATATGATTATCTGATTCTTTTGATCATGGTATCTCTACAGAGAGTGCAGGCACAAAAGTATATATTTTGGAGCCTAAATTACCTGAATTAAATAAGTATATATTATGTTTATAAATTCAGAGAGAGAGAGAGAGAGAGAGAGAGAGAGAGAGAGAGAGAGAGAGAGAAATGTGTAATGCTTCATCCAAACACCCTGTGGAACACGCCTGCAGTTGAACAAGTTGCGTTTGCTGCTCATTGCAGAGAAGGAGAACACAGGTCATGGGAAATCATGGATGCCTCAGTAAGGTGCTAGAAGGAAACATTAGAGGGTTTGGGCTTTGGTTGGGGGACTGGAGGAGGATCTAAGGAAGCAGGGACTCACTCTAGATTGGGTGCTGTTAGAAATTGAGGCAATTCTATGATTGGATATCTCAATAAATCTTATCTACAGGGAGGGAAAGATGGGATGAGGATAAAGCTGAAACTGATAAAGAAGTAGCAGTCACTTATTTTGGCCAAGAGAGTGTGTGCTTGGTATTTTATAGGTGACAAAATGACCTGGGTTTTTTTGTGTGTGTGTGTGTGTGCTTTGCAAAATCATGAAGCGCACTTGTTTTGTCTCATTTATTTCCTGGTCTCAGAGCAGCCTTATCTGAGACTGGTATTCTGGGAGAATGTTTTTATATTTTTTGGGAAAGACATGGTCTGGCTGTGAGCTCTGGGCCAGCTTCTGTCAGGGATTGTTTTTCTTTCTCAAAAGCTTCAGCCATTCTTATTCTATAACTGGCAGATCTTACACGTTTATATGTGGGTATGCGTCACACTGCCCCTTTTGCAACAAGTACAATCCAATTTTAGGCTGGCTTAAGTAAGAGAGTGAATATAAAAGAAATACTCTCCTTCTAGAAAGGATGGTTCAGTACTATCCATTGATCCTGTTTCTAAATGGTTGGCCCTTTCAAGAGGTTATCCTTTCTCATTCTCAGCATATGCTTTGGGTACTGTTTTGCCTTCTCTGTTGTCTCTAGATGAGCATTTGGAAACATGATAAAAGTGATGATAAGTGTGGACTTTCATTTTTATTTTGTTATTACAGAAGAATTCTCATGTTTTTAATAATTTATGAGAAAAAAAATTCACTACCTTTAGTTCAAGCTCTCTCTGATCCAGTGGTTCTCAACCTTGGCTGCACATTAGAATCACCTGGGAATCTTTTTTAAATCCTGATTTCTGGGCCTCATCCTCTGGAAATTCTGTTTCTTTGTTATGGGGTGGGGCCACAACATTAGTAACAAAGAAACAATTTCCGGAGGACGAGGCCCAGAAATCAGGATTTTAAAAAGATTCCCAGGTGATTCTAATGTGCAGCCAAGGTTGAGAACCACTGCTCTGATCTGATCACTAAGCATTGCTAAAGGTCATTTGACACTGAACTGTTTTCCCCCCAGTTCCCTTTTTTTGGTTTGTTTTTACTAGAAAATGACTACCTCTTGCTTCTACCTTTAGAAAAGTTTCTATGATTCTATACTTACAGGTATTAAGGTTGCTATTCCCCCTTTTTTTTTTTTCAGAATGACTTGCTTATCTCTTTGCAAGTTAGTGGGACTAGATTAAAAATTAATTTATAGCATATTTTATGATATACTAGATATAATCCATTTATTCTTGTTTATAAAACTTAGGAATACCACAAGCCACACTGACTCTTACTATAACTGCCATATCTACCTACATATCTACCCACATATACATTTATTTAGAACATATTTGCTGAGCACATGATGTGTCCTAGGTATTGGAACATTAGGGAAGGAAGAAGGGGTGATTAAGAGCCCAATCTCTGGGTTGGACCTCCTGCTCTGCCACTTGCTGGTTTTGCATGTTGGACAATTAGTTTATTTCTCTGAATTTACATTCTTCCTCTGTAAAATGTGGGGATCATACTAATACTTCCCCTGAAGGCTACTGGAGGACTGAAAGAGCTTGTCACAGTACTCAGTTAAAGCCATTGTTATTTTTTAAGGATAAAGTGAATTACTAGATGCTGTCCTTCCTCAAGGAACTGAAGAGAAGCAAGAGCTTCCCTACCTAGTAAGATAACTGAGAAGGTTGGAAGCATCTCACTCATTCTTGGGGAGGGTGTTGGGAGGCAGCAAGAGGAGTGCTATGGAGAAGCCATTGTCAAAGAAGGTCTGAAGGCTGCGGTGGAGGGGAAGGAAGGAGGTAGAGGAATGAGGCTAGTAGAGAGCAGGGCAGCCTCAGCTTGGGAACACAATGCTCACATGACAGAAGGCAGTTCCTCCTGGCCAGACTGTGAGCAGAGTAGGGAGAGACGTGGTGGGACCTGTGGTTGGAGGGGCAAATGAGGACCAGATTTCAAGGCCATTTGTTCAAAGCACAGTACCTTGGACCTTACCCTGAGGACAATAGGGATCTAGAGTCCGTCTCCAACATCACCACTGGTCCCTCTTCCAAGAAGGTTTTTTTTTTTTTTTTTAAGTGGATATAGGAAATTGTTGAGATGTTTATTGCAGCACATTAAAAAATTTGATTTTGCTCTTGGATCTAAACATGAGAAAGTTTGCTATAATCTCATTAATAGGACATACTGACAGTGGTCCATGTGTCTTGGTCTCTCTCTTATTTGATTTTCCTTGTCCCCTCATTCCTTATCCCATTACCCTCCATTTTAAGACACCCATTTCTTATGTGCTTGATACATGGCCTTCACTGTGCATTTATCATTATAAAACATGTTTTTTAATGTGTGTTTTTAATTTACCTACATGGTATTCTGCTATAAATCTCTGCCTAACTTTTTTTCTTGATATAAAGGACCCATGTTGTTATGTATACATCTAGTTCATTGATTCTAACTGCTGCATAATCCATATATTGTATACTTTGTAGCACTATCCTATATAATAAAAGCCTAATATGCAAATTGTCCCCTCAATCAGGAGTTTGACCAGGTGGCAGAGCCAGCCGGCCAACTGCCCGTGGCCCCTCCCCCAGGCCAGCTCCCCCCCATCACCCCTACCCCCTCCACCCCCTGATCAGGGGCAGGGCTGGCCGGCCAACCTCCTGCATCTCCTCCCCCCTAGGCCAGCCAGGTGATTGGGGCAGGCCCGCCAGATCCCACCAGTGCACGAATTCGTGCACCGGGCCTCTAGTTTATAATAATACTGTGAAATAACCTAAATATTGCACAATGGGAATGGTTAAGTAATCTTGGTGCATTAGTACTGTGAAATAACATGCCTCCATTAAGAATGACAGTTCTGGATGCTATGGGATATGTTTTTATGACAATGTAAAGGGAGAAAAGCAAACACAATTGTCTTTATCCTGTGAAAACAACCACATACTAGTAAAAATACATGTTCATACAGCCAATGGCTGGAAAGGAGCAGAGGAAATAAAAACAGCTCTGTATGTTGGAACACGGGAACCGTGTGTAACATTTCTCTTGTAGTTGTTAGTCATGATTATGGTGTGCCTGGGGATTTGACCTACACACTAGAGCTTTACCCAGTATAATCTTAGGGGACAGAAGAGACCAGGGCAAGATTAATCTCTGCCTGCCCCAGAGTTGGCATTTCCCTGCCCCTCCTCAGCCAGAAAGTCTTCCTCTCCACCACCTGTGTCCTGCATTGAACTTCAGCTGTCTCTTTCCCACGGGAAACAGGATTGAAAATAAAAAGTCCTTTCAGAAGGCTGAGATAGACCCAGTGTTGTCGAATTTATCTTCAAGGTTAAACAAGAAAGGCAAAGTGCATAGAGTTATATATATATTATTCTCCCATTTGTGCAAAAAGCAAGACATAAGAATTTGTAAGTGAATGGAAAATTTCTGGAAGAACAGACAAGAAATTGTAAACAGTAATTGCCCTGGGGAGCGGGATTGGGGAGCTGGGGTAGGAGAGAGACATACTTTCCTTTAAAGTATGAGAGAAATTGCTATATCTTTTTTAAAACCATGTACACCAAGCATCACCTCGCGAACCCTCGTTTTAGTGATGAGGCCTCAGCCAATTTGGGGACTCGTTGCATGCGTTATGATTCACAGAGCGCACACTATTCTGACATTAATTCCTGCGCAGAACGCAACTGATGGTCAAGATACACTGACAGCTCAGAGGGAGAGGATTCCGATGTGGCAGCGGGTGTCACTGACACGGACCTGCTCCCCGCGCTTCCCCCGGGCCAGGGGTCGGCCAGAGCTCCGGCCCCCGGGCCCCCGGGGTGGCGGACGTCTCCCGTGGGGGGCCCCGGTCCCCTCCCGGGTCGCCCCGCCCGCCCCCGCGTACTGTCCCGGGAGCGGCCGCCGGGGCGCAGCATCCCCCGGCGCCTAAACCGGGAACCTTCCCCGGGCCGGGAACGGAAGGGGGGGGAGCGTCCGCGGCCTTCTCCCCCGCGGTAGGCAAGTGGCCGTAGCTTAGCCCGCCTCTGCCTCCGCCTCC
>NW_005871055.1:9778204-9781258 GCF_000147115.1 Myotis lucifugus
CCCCCCCCCCCCCCCTTCGCCCCGCTCGCCCTTTTTGCCACCCTGCGCCTTAGGGAGCGGCGGCGCCGGGGGTCTCTTGCCCTCGGGGTGTAAGTTGGTGCCCCCCCTCGGCAGCTGGCTCCACGTCCGGGCTCCTCCTGGGTCGGAAGCTAGGGTCCAGGAGGCCTGCACTGGCCCCCGTCCCGGGACAAACCCTGGATGGCGGTCGGGCAGGACCAGGATGCGGAGATGCAGGTGGGTAGGCGAGGGCAGCAGTGCTGGCGGCAGGTCTTCGGCCCCGCCCTCGCCCCGCCCTGACCGTCCGCCAGCCAGGCCTGCAGGGGCTGGCGTGGTGGCCAGTTCCACAGGTGATGGGCCCCGTGAAATGGCAGAATAAAAGGAGGAGTTTGGGACAAGAAGGGAAAGCCAGGAAAGTTTGGCACTTTTGTAGAATATGTTGATATGATGGCATAACATAGAAAATAAGGGAAATACGTTGTGTTTGAGTTTTAGCTCAGCAAATGCTAAAGTATTTGCTAATGACGATATAAGTTGTCCAGTTATGTAGGTTTTATGGTGGATATTGAAAAGTGTCACATGTCAGTATTTTTGTGTGTCTAACCTTTTAAACCTTTATAAAGAGGTATAGCATACAGTAAAATCTACATATTTAAGTGTGCAACTCAATGAGGTTTTCGTATGTATACACCCCTGTAACCATCCTCCAGGTCATGATGTAGAACTTATTCAAGCTCCTCACGCCTGTTGGTAGACACCCCAGTAACCTCTCTGCTGTCACCAGAGATTCATTTCATTTGTTGAGGTCAGTGTGTGTCCCTCCGTGTCTGGCTTCTTTCACTCAGAATTATGCCTGTAAGATTCATCCATAGTGGGTGTAGCAGTTTGTTGGTTGATTTGTGTTTTTATTTCTGTGTATATTTTATTGCATAAATATCCATAATATTTATCTCTACTGTGGATGGACATTTGGATTTCCAGTTGGTAACTATTATGAATTACACTTCTAGGATAGACAGAGGAATTTGTTTCTGTAGGGTGCAATACCTGGGAGTGGAATTGCTGGTCCTAGGTATTTGTATGTTCCGTTTTAGTGGATGCTGCTGAACAGTTTTCCAAAGTGGTTGTACGGATTTCCATTACGACCAGCAGTGTGTGAGAGTTCCTGTTGCTCCACATCCTCACTAGAGATGCTTGTGTAGTAAAACAGGTAATGCAAAATTCAGGTTTTGACAGAATCTAATAAAGGGCTACCTATACTCATGCTTTACGTTAGAAAAAATCATCTTCTCACTTTTGTTACATCAATTCAATGAGATTTTAAGGGTAGGGTCTCTGTTCTTTCAAATCAAACGCATTATTTTTATTCAGAGACACACAATGGCTGAGAATAATGTAAGTTTTTTATTTTGTTCTGTTCAATCAGTATTGACATTCATTCTTAAAGTCTGTTTGTATCTTCATTATATTAAACACAAGACCTTCAGAAAAATTAAGTATTGATTGCATCCCATAAAATTGCAGGTTTACTATGTCTACTGCTGGGGCTGTGAGAATAATTTCAGACCTGTTCCTGTTCAAAACTGAGATGTGCTATGACTCACTGGAGGAGCTGGAGGCAGCTGTTCAGGAACAGATAGAAGGAACTGTCAGACCAGCAGGTTTTGTAACACAACTTCAGCTTCCTGCTCATGTAATTCTTCTGGCCGGCCTTTAGTGCCACCTGCAGGCTCTGAGGGTACAAACACTGGTGCTTGATAATTACTGCAGTGCAACAGTGCTTCTCAGACTTGCGGGTATCTGTCACCAGGTGAGCTGATCCCCACCTCAAGAGTTCCTAATTCAGTGGGTCTGGAATGGGCCTGACAATGTGCATGTCTAACAAGTTCCCAAGTGATGCTGATTCTGCTGGCCTGGGACCACACAAAGAACCACTGCAGTGAGACCAGCCCTTGAGAGCTGGATTGGGAGATAGGAATAGCCATCTTGAGGTTTCTCTCTCTTTGGAGTGGGCCAGAAGGTGCATGGTCAGGGGAATGCATGTAAGCACAGGGTATGACATGTACTGGTATTTGTTAGGAAATCAGCTCTAGTAAGTTATGCATTTGAAAGGAGGAGACTGTACCCTTGGCTGAGTGAGCACCATAGCTACAGTAAAGTTGGGCCCTTCGTAAAAGAAATGAAGATTGTAATTAATTTTTCAAAAGTATTTGATGGAAGCAGTCTGTGCTCAGTTTTGGAAAACTTGTGGCAGAATGATTTGAAGCGCTTACTCTTCATACAGAAAAGTGAGCAAATTAATCAGCAGGCCACAACCTTTAGAGATTTATCCATGAGACAAATGTACAGGCACCGAAACCTTGAGATGACTCTTTTCCCCCCAACATTTAATTTACTTTACTTATCGAGTTGCGTACCATAGTGTTGTGTTACATCTTGGAGGGTAAATTTAAAAGTACTATTTAGGTCTCTTTGCCTCTCATTTTCCTGAAGAAGTAGATTATCTCCCCCCCTACCCCCCCCCCCCCCAAAAAAAGCTGGGACTTAGAAGGGATAAAGGGATACTTGTGAAGCAAACAGACTTGGAGTCTCGATTTTCATAGGCTGGTGAAGACTGAACTGCCTTCCTTTTCAGCAGAGTAAGCATGTCTTATAGTTTAGGACGGTCTTAAACATTTCTCAAACATGGCCTGGGAATACTAGTCTACGTATTTGCAGTTTCAGTTACTATGAGAGATTGTTAACATCTCTACTTTTTGGAATATGGTAGAAGTTTCCATCCCTCTTTGCTACCCTAAAAGTAAATGTTTAAGTCATATTTTAAATATTTCTCTTGAGTGCAAGTTTTGTATGCTTGTCAGTTCTATTAAGTTTGAGTGGACTCCTGTGTAAAAGGCCAGCCGGGAACAGATTCACTAAGTGTAGGATAGAAGACTGCACTTATTGTTAATGTGGCTGAACCCTGTTACTTAGCCATCTCCAAGGAAATGGTAAAGCATTGGGGGACCCTAATGTGAGGGGGAAAAGCAAGGACAGAAATGATCTCAGGACCAGTTA
>NW_005871055.1:9783087-9863108 GCF_000147115.1 Myotis lucifugus
TGTATGGTGTAAGTTGGTGGTCTAGTTTCATTTTCTTGCATATAATGCTGTCCAATTTTCCCAACACCATTTATTGAAGAGACTATCTTGGCTCCATTGTATGTTCATGCCTCCTTTGTCAAAAATTAATTGAGCATATTGGTTCGGGCTAATTTCTGGACTCTCTATTCTATTCCACTGGTCTATATGTCTGTTCTTGTGCCAGTACCAGGCAGTTTTGAGAACAGTGGCTTTGTAATACAGTTTGATATCTGGCATTGAGATCCCACCTACTTTGTTCTTTCTCAGGATCGCTGCAGCTATTCGGGGTCTTTTTTTATTCCAGATGAATTTTTGGAGAGTTCGTTCTAGATCTTTGAAGAAGGCCATTGGTATTTTAATGGGAAGTGCGTTGAATTTATAGATTGCTTTGGGTAGTATGGACATTTTAATGATGTTGATTCTACCAATCCAAGAACATGGTATGTTCTTCCATCTGTTTATGTCTTCCTCTATCTCTTTTTTCAGCGTCCTGTAGTTTTCTGAGTAGAGGTCTTTAACCTCTTTAGTTAAGTTTATTCCTAGGTATCTTAATTTTTTTGGTGCGATGGTAAATGGGATTGTTTTTCTAATCTCTCTTTCTGAAAGTTCACTATTGGTGTATAGAAATGCCTCAGATTTCTTGGGGTTAATTTTGTATCCTGCTACATTGCCAAATTCATGTATTAAGTCTAGTAGCTTTTTGATGGAGTCTCTAGGGTTTTGTATGTATAATATCATGTCATCTGCAAATAAGGACAGTTTTACTTCCTCTTTTCCAATTTGGATGCCTTTTATTTCTTCTTCTTGCCTAATTGCAATGGCTAATACTTCCAGTACTATGTTGAACAGGAGTGGTGAGAGTGGGCATCCCTGTCTTGTTCCTGTTCTTAGGGGAAATGGTGTTAGTTTTTGACCATTGAGTATGATGTTGGCTGTGGGCTTGTCATATATGGCTTTTATTATGTTGAGGTATGATCCTTCTATTCCCACCTTTCTGAGAGTTTTTATCAAAAATGGGTGTTGGATTTTGTCGAATGCTTTTTCTGCATCAATTGATATGACCATGTGGTTTTTTTCTTTCAATTTGTTTATGTGATGTATCACATTTATTGATTTACGGATGTTGTACCATCCTTGCATCTCTGGGATAAGAGAAATAAACTTTAAAAGAAAAAACTCATTTTCCTGTTTAATGATGGAGAAAATTCATATCAGTGTTATTACTGATTAGAGTCTTGTAGTTTGTGTGTTTTTTTAAATCCTCACCAAAGGATATTTTTCCATTGATTTTTAGAGAGAGTGGAAAGGAGGGAAAAGGGGGGGGGGAGAGTGTGTGTGTGAGAGAGAGAGAGAGAGAGAGAGAGAGGAACATAGATATGAAAGAGACACATGGATTGGTAGTCTCCCACATGTGCTCCAATCAGGGATTGAACTTGCAACATGCCCTTGACTGGGAATCGAACCCTTGACCCTTCAGTCTGCAGGCTGATTGATGCTCTAACCACCGATCAACCCAGCTAGGGCGTGTAGCTTTGTAATAAGCCCCCAAGAACACCTCTTATTTGAAAAAAAGTAAAAATATGTGTTGAAAGAATAATTACTATACGCCTAAATGAGTTCTCAGTGACCCTAAAACAAATGAACAAAACACAAAAAACTCATTTTTTCTCCTTAATTGCACATGGTTAATCTCAGAAAGAATATTTAAGCAGGTTTTTTGTTCTTTGTCAAACTGTTTGCATGCACCGGTATGTCTGTTTGTGTTTAGAAATATACCTTGTGGGCTGAAAGCTTCCTTACTTTCAGAAGAGCTTATTCACATGAGAGGAACCTGCACTTAGTTTGGCTAGCCTTGCGGGGAGGTGGGAAGAGGGGATCAGGGAGGCATGGGGAGGTCTAGCCAGTTCAAGTGCTGATTTTAGAAAACCTCTGAATAATTAAGCTCAGCTTCTGGGAAAATATGACATTTACTGAACAGTGGTCTGTAGGCCTTCAGCAGTGGGGGTCTCTGAGTTTTCTAGCATGGGGCATGTGTAATATTTTCCGCGCAAATACTGAGTCTGGCTTTGCCTTTATGAAAAGTTTTTTGGTGGGAACCAGACTGACCTTTCTCAGATGGCCACTGGATCTGCTCCCCTTGCTATTTGAGCACGTTCTGAAGTGGATGGACTTAAATATTTGCCAGCTGGTGTAATTGGGCTGTTTCCGGAGCCTGATCTTGCCCTGCTAGTAATTGTTCCAATGACCAAGTACATTTTATAAGAACTTGTGAGTCCCGCATGTTTATCTTCCAGGGCAGAAGAGAAATCATAAAAGGAAAGTAAGCAACATTCGTAATTTTTTATTTGAAAAGCAGAATAGGAGCTACATGGGTTTTCCCCATATCCTCAGTTTTAACTATGATAAGAAACAAACAACTCACCAGTGTTCTTTAAAGCCTGACTATAAAAACACACACCTAAAACTAGATTTTGCTATTGATTAGCTTTATGTTCTTGGAGAAATTGTGTTCTCAGTGTTAAGCCTCAATTTCCTCATCTCTACATTGGGGAGAGCAGTACCAGTCTCATGGGTTTGCTGTCTGTTGGTTTGAGTTACACAGAAGCTCTTTTTTGCACCCCAGGTTCTTAGCCTGGGGTCTGGGACAGAGTAGGCATTTAATAAACATTTATTGAAAGAATAAATGCCTCACATTTCATTTCTTCCTGCAGTGTTCTTTGCTACACTGTCCTTTTTCTTCTTTCACTTCTATCCAAATTCTACTCTTTCTTCAAGGCTCGCTTCAACTTTATTTCCTTTGAAGATAATCCATTTGCCCCAATCCAACTTCTTTTTCTTTTATTACCCTTGACTTTGTGTCTGCTTGGACCCCTACCTGCCAGCTCTCTTCCGTGTTCTCTACCTGCCAAATGCCTGTTTATCCTTTACTGGTAAACAAATGCAAATGTCACCTCCTCCAGGAAGCCTTCCCTCTTG
Organism: Myotis lucifugus; assembly: GCF_000147115.1. Taxonomy (NCBI): domain Eukaryota; kingdom Metazoa; phylum Chordata; class Mammalia; order Chiroptera; family Vespertilionidae; genus Myotis; species Myotis lucifugus. The sequence continues at coordinate 9,786,085 of NW_005871055.1, forward strand.
GCCTTTCCTGTTAGTGTGCAAGTTAATGGTACCTCTGCAGTCACCTACACATTTCCTTGTGATTATTAAGTTCACTGTACCATTTTTGTATAAATATGTATTGAATGCCCAATACATGCCAGTGGTTGGGGAGAATCCAGGTCCATTCTCCCTGAGTAGCCACTTTTAGCTTCTTAGTGGTGGAGCCTTGGCCTTAAGCTTCAGAGCCCAAAGTTGCTCAGTGCCTCTGAAACTAGAGCATGCTACTTAGGACTTTCAGCCTTTTTGTTCAGAGATCCTTTATATTTGATTTTAAAATATCTTTAAAAGTGACTTTCTTTTCTAGGTATTCTGTCTACGAAAGTAGCCCATTCTGCCTGGTAAAAGGGTCAGATCTGCATGTTCTGGTGCCTGTTTTGTTATCTGCCTCTGAAACAAGGAGGGCCCAGCTGGCTGAGGTCTCTCTGGCCAGAGCTGATTTCCCTGCAGGGGCCTGAAGTCCCAACAACATTTGGTGAGGCTCCGCCATCATCAGTTGCTCAGTTTTGACTAGTTATCTCTTCATTTACACATTTTTCTCCCATATATTTTTAGTAAAATTTTTATCAGAATAGCAATACTCCGTAAATAAATTTTAGTAATGCAAAAAAAAATATAAAGAAGGAAAGAATTTGTCCATCATTTTACCACCTAGAAATAACAATTTGGAAATATATTTTTCCAGTCTTTTTATGTTGTATGTATCACAGAATGAATTACGTGTTCTTAAATTGTTTTCTGATTTTTGTATTTCTGCCTCTGTTTCACTATTTACTCTTTCTACTTCTTACTATTAACACTCAATAAAATTCTCAGGGATATTGGAGTTTCACCAGAGTGCTATATAGTTTTATTTGCTATACTTAATCATGGAATTAGAGAAAGATATTTAAGTTGATTTAATGGAGAGGTAAAGGACTGAGATTTTTTTTTTCCTCTTAATTTTAGGAAAGATAGAAACTCACATAGCCATATGAACAAAGTTGACAAAGAGATTTGTAGGTCATACTTTTTTCATTCAAAAGGCTTATTATGAATTTATTGATATTGTAACAAATATACCACATAAGCATTGCTTTCACAGAGTAGACTACATATTTAGAATGGATTATCTTTAAGAGTGGATTGAGAATGAAAATACAAATAGATGCAAATCAGGGAAAGATAAATTCACAGAGCCATAGTGGACACATGGCAAGCTAGGGTGTTTTGAAAGGCATTTGAGGTTAAAGTTATTTAGGACAACCATGGCTTCCTGCAAACAGCCCTTGGAATAAATAGGATGCCAGTTTGAATGGACCATGAATCTGCATAGTATTTCTTTAATGCAGTGGTTCTCAACCTGTGGGTCGCGACCTCTTTGGGGGTCGAACGACCCTTTCACAGGGGTCACCTAAGACCATCAGAAAACACATATATAATTACATATTGTTTTTGTGATTAATCACTATGCTTTAATTATGTTCAATTTGTAACAATGAAAATACATCCTGCATATCAGATATTTACATTATGATTCATAACAGTAGCAAAATTACAGTTATGAAGTAGCAACGAAAATAATTTTAGGTTTGGGGTTACCACAGCATGAGGAACTGTATTAAAGGGTCGCGGCATTAGGAAGGTTGAGAACCACTGCTTTAATGTGTGGCCAGTGAGTCCTGATTGTGTTACAAAACCTGACTTAATACTTTGTTAGGAGTTCCATAGTGGGATCAACATATTCCTAGAAGAGCCTGCTGTGTGTTGGGGGCAGGGTTGGGGTGGTGTTGGAGAGACATCTGGAACTCAGGTGTTGCAGCACCAGAAGGTCCAGGGTTTTTGCCTCTCTGAGCATTAACTGCTTCTCAAACCAACTTCCTCTATTTATGGAAACCTGGCTGCACACTGCACCCAAGCTTCAAATCTCCTGGTGTCTGCTGGGAGAAGCAGCCCCTCTTTTAATTCTAGTTTTAACCTTTTCAAAATAGCCTTCTGATGGCCCTACTGTGATCACATGAACCCCACCCTGTACGCCCTGTTACCTGTATCTAGGGAGGAGCAGACTCCACTGCAAGCACAGGGTGGGAGAGGGGGCAGAAGGAGCTGTATGCAAGAGTAGAGAGTGTTTTCCTGGAAGAGTGGGAAAAGACAGCACAACAGACAGCCACTGTCCTCAGTTAGTTACCAGTGTGACTGAGCTCTGGTCAAAAGCTTGAGCCACTTATGACCAGGCCTATTTCAGTCCAGCATTCTGCGTTTCTCAGTTATTGGTGGTTTCTTTGGGTGACATACTGTTATGGAAGAGGTTTATTTGTAGGGAGAATTTTATTTTGGTTGTAATTTATACTCCCTTTCATTTAGCCAGGGTTTATGTAAGTTTTAGGAAACCCATCCTCTAGCTCTTATACTTTTACAATGCATGTGGGTGTAAGTTATTGTATTTGACCTTGGGAAGTAGTCAAGGCAAACTTTATTATGACCATTCTACAAGATTCACAGAAGTCAAATAATCTGTCCAACACTCAATAGGAATTAAGTGGCATAGACTGTTGGCTCTTCTGTGTCCTCCTGAACTCCGATGTGCCGAAGGCCACTCTGCTGAATGGAAGGTGGTAGTTGCCACTGTTGGAGAGGTGGGAAGATCAGAAAGGGCTGGGGTTCCCTCTGTTCAATGACCAGGCACTGGGCACACCTTTCCTGGAGCCAGCCTCGGTTGTTATTGACATTCCAGTCAGGTCTGTCCTTTCTACCTGTTCAGAATTTTCCTGCTTCCCAGATATTTCAAGGCCTTCGTGCCATCTCTATATATTGCTGGTCTTTGTGGCTCTGAGTTGGCTGCAAACCTGAAGTTTTTCATCAGTTCGTTCTCTGACTGTATAGGGCAGGGGTGGGAGACCTTTTTTCTGCCAAGGACCGTTTGGATATTTATAACGTCATTCATGCGCCATACAAAATGATCAACTTAAATATTAGCCTGCTGTATATTGTCAAACATCTCATTAACTCACCCCTAATGCCTTGGCAGGGACAGACCAAATGATTGCGTGGGCCTTATATGGCCCTCAGACGTTCTCCACTCCTGGTATAGGGCATTCCTAGAAACAAGGCTGTTGATCTGTTGATAGGGACAGCCCTGGAAGAATGGAGATTTTATCTTCTATGGTCTTGATTAAGGCCAGTTTTTATTTTTTCTTCAAAGCTTCAGAATAAAAAGATATTCTTAGAAGAACCTATTACTTGGGAATTATTATTCTAGTGTATGCCTTTCTCTAGCTTTCTTGGTTTGCCTCTTGTCATGTTTGAGAAAGTTGAGAGCTTCAAAGTCAGGAAAATGACTCAGACCATATGGCAGTGCTAACATCTTAGGAAGAGAAGGCATATAGTTGTAACTGAAATTAACATTCCTGGAAGTGAGCCTAACAAAAGCCTATAAAATAATTATTGTTATTTCGATTTTATAAATGAAACGACTGAGGCACAGAAAGGTTGGATATCTGCTGAGTAAGGAGAAAAGCTGGGATTGGATTATGCATCTCTCTGACTCTAGATCTTCTGTACTTCCTATGCTGATATTATCAAAGAAATAGGCATCAGCTCAAAGTAAATTTATAGAGGAGACCCCTTCCCTCTACACTCCCATTCTCTTCCTTTTCTGATTCTTCCTCATTATTCTAAAAGCAGATTTTTTTCTTCCCTAATTAATGCAGATAAAAGTTAGAAAAAGATGGCACATTCAAGTCTGGTGGGATGACCCAGGATTTCCCAAATTTAAATGAAAATTAAAAGCTTTTTCATAGAGCCTTTAATTTATGATCACAGGTAATTTTGTGTGTCTAAGGCCAGGTATAGACTCAGAAATTTATCAGAAGTATTTTAGCAATCTGAATTCTTTTTTATACTAAGCATTCAAAATCTGGTAGGGTTAAATTCATAAAAGTAATGAAAACATTGACAAAGATGGCCAAAATCAACTTTTTCAGACTCTTGATATTAGCCAAAGGCTTCCAATCTTAGGAATATTTATTCAAGAAAAACTGCTGAAGCTCATTAAGCAGGGTTTGTGGCATATAACTTGAACTATTCCCATCTCCCTCTGCTCAGGTCTGCAGTAGCCTTGAAAACCAACAGTTTTGTAAACATGGTACTACTTGTAAAAACCAGCTGCCTTGCAACCACTGGATGGGGCAGGCCTTGCTTGGAACTCTTCAAAATAAGTCCCATTCTCAGTACATGTCCCTATTTGACTGTCTCACAGCTCACTGGAAAAGCCCCATTCACAGGGTATTGCTATCACCTGGCCCTCCTTGGAGCTCAGAACTTCCTTTGCAGAAAAAGCCCTGTCCCCAGGGCCTGAGGGGGCAATAGTTAATAGGAAGATAAGGCAATAAAATACTCATAAGGGGCTTTGAAGAGCTCTGACATATTCCTAGGGAATTATGCAGGGCTATGTGCATGCCCAGGAAAGACCTGAGAGGGCCCTAATCACTCATTTCTGACTGACTTTGAGGTCCTAGGCAAGTAATAATTAAAAGCTAAGGGGGGAGGAAGGAGATTAGCCAAAGAATTTAAATGCATATATGCATTACCTATGGACACAATCAGTAAGGTGGTGAAGACCTGGGGCGGGGCAGGAACTGGGTGGAGGGGGCAATAGGAGGAAAAGGGGAGACATCTGTAATACTCTCAACAATAAAGTATTATTATTATTTTTTTTAAAGCTAAGGCAGAAATTAAAGTGATTCAGTGTTGAAGGTATGACCTAACACAGGGGCAGAACTTACTGCTTCAAAACACTTAAGGAAATGTCTGATCTGTGTCAGATCTAGCTAACCACTACAATAACAGACATCAGTGGTTGCATACTACAGGGAATACAGACTATAGGTTTAGTCCAGGAAGGTCACTAAACAAACAGCAGCCACTGCAATGATGATAATAAGCAGCAACAACAAATATTGGTGAGTTGGGGGAGGGGAGTCTGATATCCAGAATTATTACATTAATTATTGTGCTATCTAAAATGTCCAGCATTCAAAAGAAAAGTATGAGATATGTGAAGAAGCAGAAAGTATGGCTCATACACAGGGGGAAAAAAGAGTCAATAAAACTGTTCCTGAAGACACCCAGATGTTGGACTTATTCAACAAAGATTTTAATCAGATATTATAGGTATACTCAAAAAAACCCTGTCTAAAGAATGAAAGGAAAGTATGACAATGAGGTCTCACATAATAGAGTATATCAATAAAGAGAGATAAAAAATGATGAAAGAATATACAAATTCTGGAGTTAAAGTACAATAACTGAAGTGAAAAATCCACTATTAACTCAAGAGTTAGCAGAGCAAAGAAATAGCAAACTTGAAGATAGATCAATTGAGATTATCTAGCCTGAGGAACAGAGAGAATTAAGAAAAGTGAACATAGTTCAGAGACCTGTACTACCCCATTAAGCACACCAGCACATGTATAACAGGAGTCCCAAAACACAGAGAAAGGGACAAAAAGAATATTTGAAGAATTAATAGCCAAACACTCCCCAAATTTGATGACAAATATTAATCTACACACAGGAAGCTCAACAAACTCCAAGTAGGATAAACTAGAGATCCATGCCTACATACATCATACTGAAACTGTCAAAAGCGAAAGACAATGGAGAGAATCTTGAAAGCAGCAATAGATTATGGGGCATCAAGTAAAGGATACTCAGTAAGATGAATAGCTGACTTCTCATTCAAAACCATAGTGGCCAGAAGTTATTCAAGATGCTGAAAGAAAAACATACTTAACAAAGAATTCTGTATATGACAAAACTCTTCTTCAAAACTGATGGAGAAGCAAAGACGTTTTTGATAAAGAAACACAGAGAATTCATTCATGACTAGTAGATGTGACCCCACCCATAAAAATCATAAAGTGAATCCTTCAGATAGAAAATACACTAGATGTGATTTTAAGCCACATGAAGAATACAGAGCACCGATAAAGGTAAATACCTAGATAAATATAAAAAGCAGTACAATGTATTTTTGTTTGTAACTCTTTTCTCCTATCTGATTTAAAATACAACTTCATAAGGCAATATAATAAAACTGTTAATGGGCTTATATAAAGATGTAATTTATAATAATAGCACAAAGAGGTAGGAAGAAAAGGAATATATTTCAGGTGTCTATATATTATTGAAATTTTCAAGTTAGTATTAATCTGAACTAACTTGTAAGTTAAGATGCTAATTGTAATTCCCCAGACAACCATTAAGAAAATAACTCTCCCAAAAATATAGTAAAAGAAACAAGGAAGTTAAAATGGTACACTAGAAATTATCTTTTTAATACAAAAGAACACATTAGTAAAGGGCTAGAGGAACAAAATATATGAATATAGAAAACAAATTGTTAAATGGCAGGTGTAAATCCTACCTTACCAGTAATTACATAAAATGTAAATGCATTAAACATTCCTATTAAATGTAGAAATTGGCAGAATGGTGGGGAAGAGAACATGATCCAACTATATGCTATCAATAAGACAAACACTTTAGATTCAGAGACACAAATAGGTTGCAAATAAACAGGTAGAAAAGATATACTATGCAAACAGTAATCGTGGCTAATATCAGATGAAATAGACTGTAAGACAAAAATTGTTATTGGACATAAAGAGAGATTTATAAACATATTAGAGGCCCGGTGCACAGATTTGTGCACCAGTGGGGTCCCTTAGCCTGGCTTGTGGACGTCCCCCAAGGGGTCCCGGACTGCGAGAGGGCGCAGACCAGGCCAAGGGACCCCACTGACTGGGCCGGGGAAGGACTGCGGGAGGACTCCAGGGCATGTCCAGCCCGTGTCGCCCAGTCCCAATGGGCCGGACCCCAGCAGCAAGCTAGCCTACTAGTCGGAGCATCTGCCCCCTGGTGGTCAGTGCGCATCATAGCTACTGGTTGAATGGTCAAACGGTTGCTTAGGCTTTTATATATATACTAGGGGCCCGGTGCACAAAAATTTGTGCACTGGGGAGGGGGTTCCCTCAGCCCAGCTTGCCCCCTATCACATACTGGGAGCCCTAGGGGATGTCCTACTACCTGCTCCCTGCTCCCCTTGGGGAGCGGGCCTAAGCCGCAGTCTGGCCTCCCTTTGTGGGAGTCGACCAGGCTGATCAGGGGAAGGCACCAGCCCCATCACCCCGCTGCTGCAGCCACTGCCAGTCACCGCAGCCACCAAGGTGTTTTCATCAACACGGACTCCAGTCCCTTTACCATGAAAAAATGACAACTTTCTTTAGGCATTTTCAAGAAGTGTCTTTCATAGGATATGACATTTCTTTCTTTCTTTATCCTCGCCTGGGGATATGTTTCCATTGATTTTTAGAGAATGTGGAAGAGAAAGGGAAAGACAGAGAGAAACATCAAAGTGAGAGGAACACTTTGATTGATTGCCTCCTGCATGAGCCCTGACCTGGGCCGGAGCCAGGGAGGAACCTGCAACCTAGGTACATGCCCTTGGTCAGAATTGAACCCAGAATCTGCGTTGGGCAGGCCGAGGCATTATCCACTGAGCCAAACCAGCTAGGATAGGATATGACATTTCTTAACCCTCCAGCAGCAGACCTTCCTTATTTTCCTCCAGGAGTGTGGTAAAAAAAACCCTAGATCACTTTTTGGACTCTTATTACCCAAGTTACTAAGAATATTACCAGTGGCATACAGGGAGCTTAACCAATCAGCAGTCAGAAAAGGTGTTTCCTCTGTAGTTCACACCAATTGCTGGTTTGGCCCCTGCCCAGGCCTAACGCCTCTGGCGAGTCATTAGCCCTGGGCCAGGGCACCCCCAGCTCCCAGCCGCCGTGGCCATCAAGGATCGCTGGCTGGCTGCGCCCCGGTTCCGGCCGCCACCACCATCAAGGATCACTGGCTGGCTCCTCCCCGGCCCAAGCCTAAAGCCTCTGGCCGAGGCGTTAGGCTTGGGCCGGGGCACCCCCAGCTCCCCGCCACCGCAGCCATCAACGATCCCTAGCTGGCTCCTCCCTGACCCAGGCCTAAAGCCTCAGGCCGAGATTTTAGGCCTGGGCCGGGGCACCCCCAGCTCCCCGCCGCCACTGCCACCATCTACGATCGCTGGCTGGCTCCGCCCTGGTTCCCGCCTCCACTGCCATCAACCATCGCTGGCTCAACTATCGCTGGCTGGCTCCTCCCTTACCCAGGCCTAAAGCCTCAGTCCGTGGCTTGGAGCCGACATATGCAAATTAGCCGCCATCTTGGCTGGTGATTAATTTGCATATCTCTCTGATTAGCCAATGGGAAGGGTAGCGGTCGTACGGCTAATTACCATGTTTCTCTTTTATTAGATAGGACTAGTGGCTCGGTGCACGAATTCGTGCTGGGGGGGGGGGGGGGCGGCGGTGTTCCTCAGCCCGGCCTGCACCCTCTCCAATCTGGGACACCTTGGGGGATGTCCAGCTGCCTAAACCAAAGAAACCTAAGAGACATCTATAGAACATTTTATTCAACAACAGTAGACTACACATTCTTCTCAAGTGAACATGAAACATTCTCCAGAACAGACCATATTTTAGGCCATGAAACAAACCTCAATAATAGTGAAATAAAAATAGAAGGCAATGATAGAAGGATATTTGGGGAATTCACAGGTAAGTGGAAATTAAATAATATACTCCTAAATAACTAATGGATTAAAGAAGAAGCTACATGAGAAATTAGAAAGTACTTTGAAATGAATGAAAATAAAACATATCAAAAACATAAAGGACACAGGTAAGACAGTGTTTAGAACAACATTTATAGCTGTACATGCCTATAGTAAAAAAAGAAGAAAGATCTCAAATCAATAATCTAATCTTTACCTTAAGAAACTAGAAAAAGAACAAACCAAATCCACAGCAAGTGGAAGGAAGTAAATATTAAAGCAGAAATAAAGTAGAGAACAGTAAAACAACAGAGAAATATCAATGAAACAAAAGTTGACCCTTTTGAAACAAAATTGACAAATCTTTAGACCATGAATAAAAGAGAGAAGACTCAAGAAATATATCATTGGGTTAAGAAATATAGCATTGAAATTTATTTGACCTATTTGTAATGTGACTCCTAGAAAATTTTAAATGACATATGTGGCTCACATTTATGGAATGCATTTTATTTCTGTTAAATAAAAGAGAGAAGACTCAAATTATTAAAATCATGAATGACAAATAACTTTGATGAAGTGAACAAAATCCTAGAATGGCATAAACTACCAAACTGACTCAATAAGAAATAGACACTCTGAATAGATCTATAATAATTAAAGAGATTACATTAATAAAATAAAATCTTTCCATAGGAAAAAACTCAATCTCAGATAGCTTCACTGGTTAATTCTACTAACCATTGAACCAATTACTACCAATCCTCTACAAACTTTCCTAAAAATGAAAAAAAGAAAACTCAACTCATTCTATGAGTCCAGTATTACCCTCATCCCTAAAGACATGATTAAAAAAAAAAAGAATACTACAGACCAATATCCTTTATGAACATAGATACAAATATCTTCCACAACTAGTAAACCAAATCCAGGAGTATGGAGAAAGGATTATACACCATGATCAAGTGGGTACCTAGAAGCTAGCAAGTGAGGAGGCAGTTTGATAAGGACAGACATGGCATTTGATAATCATCCAACCATAAGCTGAGCATACAAGATGCTAGGACTATGCAACTAGAGAGTGGTAGTTATTATTGGACAAAGTGAATTTGTTGCCATGTTTTTTGATTGTGCAAGGCAAAATCTTTGCCTAATTGTGTTTCATATTTAGGGAAATATACTTGCAGTCTGTACTTTATGTAAAAACCAACTGATTTCCAAATATTGGTACCTAATTCAAATTTTTTAAAATGTGCACATCAAACAAAACCCTTCTGTGGACTGGGTTTGGCTCAGGAATGAAACGAATGTGTAATTCCTTTGACTCCTTAACATCAAAGCAAAGAACTTAACCAATGCTAGGCATAGGGAGGCTTCCTATACTTCCTTATCTATATTATATCCTCTGTCATAAGGTCTCATATTCCATGTATTTTTTCTTCATAGTAGTTGTTACATTGGCAGACTACATTTGTGTGATTATTTAATTCTGTCTCTACCATGGAATATCCATCCAAAAGCTCCCCAAGGGTAACGGATAGTTCTATATTTTCTTTTTTTTTTTTTTTTTGTGGATGGTTTTTTCACTTTCTTTTTTTTTTTTTTTAATAATTTTTAATTCATTCTTAAAGTTTTACAAAGGGTATTACATATGTGTCCTTTTTTTTTTCCCCCCGCCCTTGACAATCCCCTGGCCTCCCTTACCCCCCAGTGTCTTATGTCCATTGGTTATGCTTATATATATTTTCTAATCAGTAGTTAATTAATTAAGTGGGCAGGAGAGTAATTTTGAAATGCATTCTATAGTTAAAGAGAGGCAAAAACAATCTGAGTATAGTATCTCACTAGAAAATCTGTGTTCAAAGATTCAGTCCAACGTTCTTTTGTCGGCACAATGTGAGAAAGATGACTTTTCCCCCTACTACATAGACATTTCAGTGTTACCTACACTAACATATCTCTAGGTGTATTTCAGAGAACACTGGCATTTACAGCAGAACACATTAATGTCAATATTTATTTGTACTTAGTAATCCTAAAGTTATTAGAATTTGACATTTTAGGCTATCTCTTGTCCTCTGGATTTATTGCTCTTCCTGGGAAAAATGGAAACACTGCTTTCCTTGTGTAGTTATTAAAAATATTTTTAGACTTTGGGCATTTATAAATTTTAATTATTTTAAGCTCTGGAGGAATGGGAATGCTGAAGGAGAACTGGCAAGAATCACTAAAATTAAAATTTTTTACCAAAATAAAAAAGGGAAACAAAAATGAATAATTTACCAATTTAAAGTTAAAAGACTTACAGTAGTACCAAAATAAAATAGTGTGTTGCTGAAGAAGAGAGAAGTCCCCTTTTCTATGCCTTGAATGATGAGGACGTGATTCTGGAAATGTGAGAAACAGCCAGGGGAAAAAGGAGAGAGAACCAGAACCTGTTTTAGTTTTAGGGGAAAGTTTTTAAAAGAGTTAAACTTTATCCTTTACATTTTTATAAGTTGCAGAAATGAAAGTCTTAAAAGATTCTTAAAACTGAATCTGTATGGTTCATTTATATAACACTAGAGGCCCAGCGCACAAAATTAGTGCACTTGGGAAGGGGGGTCCCTCAGCCCAGCCTGCGCCCTCTCACAGTTCAGGAGCCCTCGGGGGACTGATGGCCGTGGGTAGTGGGCCTAAGCCAGCAGTTGGACATCCTTAGCACTGCTGCAGAGGCGGGAGAGACGCCGCTGTGCACACCAGCCATGAGCCTGGCTTCTGGCTGAGAGGCACTCCCCTTGTGGGAGCGCACTGACTGCCAGGTGGCAGCTCCTGCATTGAGCGTCTGCCCCCTGGTGGTCAGTGTGGGTCATAGCAACTGGTCGTTCCGCCATTTGGTTGATTTGCATATTAGCCTTTTATTATATAGGATTCTCAAGATGACAATTATAGAAATGAAGAACAAATTAGTGGTTGCCAAGGGTTAGAGGTGGGGCAGAGGGTTCTATCAATTTTTACTTTGTACATAGTGAAGCTCTGTAGTTGTGAGCATAAATTTATGATTATTTCTTTAGCCTTCTATCATTATGAAATGACCTTCTGTATCCCTGGAAATAATCTTTGTTATTAACAGCCTTTTCATTTTTCTTTTAATTACTGTTAGCATGATAAGCATACCATATTTTCTTTTAATCTACTGTGTCTTTATATGTAAAGTGTGTTTCTTATGGGCAGAATATACAGGGTGGGGCAAAGTAGGTTTACAGTTTTGAGTGCACAAAAGTTTATTCTTATACTAGAGGCCCGGTACACGAATTCGTGCACTGGTGGGGTTTCTCAGCCCGGCCTGCGCTGTCTCATAGTCCGGGAGCTCTAGGAGGATGTCCGACTGACAGCTTAGGCCCACTCCCCGGGGGATTGGACCTAAGCTGGCAGTCAGACATCCCTCTGGCAGCCCGGGAGCCCTCAGGGGATGTCTGACTAAAGGCTTAGGCCCGCGGGAAAGGCTCCTGCCACCGCTGCTGTGCTCGCCAGCCGTGAGCCCAGCTTCTGGCTGAGCAGCGCTCCTCCTGTGGGAACGCACTGACCACCAGGGGGCAGCTCCTGCATCGAGCTTCTGCCCCCTGGTGGTCAGTGTGCATCATAATGACTGGTCATTCCGCCATTTGGTCGATTTGCATATTAGGCTTTTATTATATAGGACTAGAGGCCCGGTGCACGAAATTCGTGCATGAAGGGGGGGTGTCCCTTAGCCCAGCCTGCACCCTCTCCAATCTGGGACCCCTCAGGGGATGTCCAACTTCCTGTTTAGGCCCGATCCCTGTGGGACATCCCTCTCACAATCCAGGACTTTTGGCTCCTAACCACTTGCCTGCCTGATTGCCCCTAACCGCTTCTGCCTGCCAGCCTGATCGCACCCTAACTGCTCCCCTGCCAGCCCGATTGCCCCCAACTGCCCTCCCCTGCCAGCCGATGGTCCCCAACTGCCTTCCCCTGCCGGCCTGGTCACCCCTAACTGCCCTTCCCTGAAGGCCTCGTCGCCCCCAACTGCCCTTTCCTGCAGGCCTGGTCGCCCCCAGCTGCACTCCCCTGTAGGCCTGGTCACCCCCAACTGCCCTCCCCTGCTGGCCATCTTGTGGCGGCCATCTTGTGATGACTTGTGGACAGCCATCTTGTGATGACTTGAGGGCATCGCACAAGGGCGTGAGGGCCACCTAGGCTTGCCACCTAGGCTTTTATTAGTATAGATTATTTTTATTAATTATTATTTTCCATATTAACAACTCACTCTGTAGTTTTAGCTTACTTTTAAAAAAAATATATTTTATTGATTTTTTTACAGAGAGGAAGGGAGAGGGATAGAGAGTTAGAAACATCGATGAGAGAGAAACATTGATCAGCTGCTTCCTGCACAACCCCTACTGGGGATGTGCCTGCAACCAAGGTACATGCCCTTGACTGGAATCGAACCTGGGACCCTTCAGTCTGCAGGCCAACGCTCTATCCACTGAGCCAAACCGGTTAGGGCTTAGCTTACTTTTTTTATCCAACCTGACAATTATTGCCTTTTAATTGGGTGTACAGACAATTTACATTGAATAGGCTTATTGACATGGTTAGGTTTGAGTCTCATTTTGCTGGTTGTTTTCTATTTTTCTCATTGGTTCCTTGTACTTCTGTAACCTTCTTTCTACCTTTTTTTGGATTGCATATTTTTTATGATTCTATTTCATCTCTTTTGTTGTCTTATTAGTGACAGCATTTTTTGTTTTAGTGGCTGCTACAGGGTTTATTGTACGCATATTTAAATCACATCTACCTTCAAGTGATATTACACAACTTTACATATTGAATAAGAAACTTAAAATGGCATGCTTTCATTTCTCCCTTCCTGATCTTTATGCTATTGTTGTCATACATTTTATTTATACTTATTATAAACCCTGCACTAAGTTATTATTATTTTTGTTGGAGATTTAAATAATAATAAAATTCTATTTATTTACCCCTGCAGTCACCATTACCAGTGTTCCTTTGTTTAGATTCATATTTTCATCTGGTGCCATATTTCTTCTTACAAAAGGTCTTCCCTTAACATTCTTTGTAGTGTGGGTCTGTTGATGATTATTTCTTTCAGTTCTTATATGTCTGAAAAAGTCTATCACCTTCATTTTTCAAGGGTATTTTCTCTGGGTTCATCATGTTTTCTTTTAGTACTTTGAAGATGTTTTTCTTTTGTCTTCTGGCTTGCATTGTTTCCAATAAGAAATTTACTGTCATTGTTAGCCTTATGCTTCAGTACATAAAGTCATTTTTTCCTCTCTGCTTTTAAGATTTCCTCTTTATTACTACTTTTGAACTATTGATTCTTTGGTTTATTAAACTTCTTGGATGTGTGGGCTTACTTATAGCTTTCATTACGTTTGAAAATATTCAACCATACTTTCTTCAAATATTTTTTCTGTCTCCATCCCTGTCTTTTAGAAACTCCAATTACATATACATTGTTAGAATGCTTGAAGTGTCCCACAGTTCACTGATACTCTTTTTTTTTTTTTTACTTTATAAATGTTTTCATTTTAGATAGTTTCTATTGCTATGTCTTCAAGTTCATTAATCTTCTGCCATTAATCCTATCTCAACTTGCTTCTTTTGACTATGGCTCTACTTAACTTTTTGTATTTAATGTTATCTTTTCATTCTAACATCTGTGTTTAATATCAATATCCATTTCTCAGTCGTTGATTTCTCTATTTTTCCCATTTTAGGCCATATTTTGCTGCTTCTTTGAATGCCTAGTAATATTTGATTAGATGCCAGACATTGTGAATTTTACTTTTTTGGCTGATGAATATTTTTGTATTCCTATAAATAATCTTGAGCTTTGTTCTGGGACACAGCGAAGGTCCTTTGAAACAGTTTGATTCTTTAGGTCTTACTTTTATAATCAGTTCAGTGGAACCAGAGCAGCTTTTAGTCTATAGTTATTTGTTCCATATTACTGAGGCAAGACCCTTTTGAAGACTTTACCCAATGCTCTCTGAATTATGAGGTTTTCCAGTCTGTCTGGGAATAGGCCCAATTCAAGGCCCTGAGTGAATGTGAGGTACTACTCCATCTAATCAGTTCAGCTGTTTTTTCTCCCAGCCCTCAAGTGGTTATATGCAATGCACTGATCACCCTTTGCAGACCTCTGGGGTTTTCTTTCTTTGTAGCTCTTTCCTTTCCTGTAGATGACCTGTGAACTCTAACCGTGGTATCTCCAGAACTCTCAGCTTCCTCTGTTCAGCTCAGGGAGTCCACCAGGCTTCACCTGGGTTCTCCTATTCTGCTCCATGGCCTGGAAACTCTCTCAAGACAGTAAGCTTGGACAATCACAGGGCTCGCCTTATTTGTTTCCCATCCCTCAGAGACCACCATCCTGCATGGCTCAATGTCCATCTTCTTGAAAGTAGTTGTTTTGTATATTTTGTCTTTATTTTGGTGTTGTTGCATCAGGTTGGAGGAGGGTTCCTATTATTTCACTTGATTGTAAGTAGGAATCTCTAAATTTGGGTGTTGTTTTTTTTTTTAAGAAATATATTTAATGTCACTATTATTTTCAGAAAAAATGTTCTATTTTAACTATTGGGTAAGCCAATTTCTAAACATGCTTGCTTTATATAAGTTTATGAAGATCTGAACAGGGTGAAGGGAATGGGCCATAGAATAAAAGTGACTATAAGTTGCCTTCCTTACCCAAAGCTTTCTGATTTGCTCTTTGGTAGGTAGTTCTGTTCCCTTAATCGTCAGAGGTCTCTGGTTTCTTTTGGAGAGAGATTTTTTAAATTAGCTCTATGAATATGCCCTTCAAAATGTGTAGAGGCTGTTAAAAATAAAGTTGTCATGGTCTTTATGTTTTAAACTAGAGGCCCAGTGCATGAAATTTGTGCGGGGGGTGTCCCTCAGCCCAGCCTGCACCCTCTCCAATCTGGGACCCCTTGGGGATGTCCGACTGCCGGTTTAGGCCCGATCCCACAAGGGTTTAGGCCTAAACCAGCAATCGGACATCCCTCTCACAATCTGGGACTGCTGGCTCCCAACCGCTCGCCTGCCTGCCTGCCTGATTGCCCCTGACCGCTTCTGCCTGCCAGCCTGATCACCCCCTAACCACTCTCCTGCCTGCCTGATCAACGCCTAACTGCTCCCCTGCCAGCCGTATTGATGCCTAACTGCTCCCCTGCTGGCCCGGATGCCCCCAGCTGCCCTCCCCTGCCAGCCCGGATGCCCTCAACTGCCCTCCCCTGCCAGCCCAGTCGCCCCCAACTGCCCTCCCCTGCCGGCCCGGTCGCCCTCAACTGCCCTCCCCTACCGGCCCGGTCGCCCTCAACTGCCCTCCCCTGCTGGCCTGGTTGCCCCTAACTGCCCTCCCCTGCTGGCCTGATTCCCCACAACTGTCCTCCCCTGCTGGCCATCTTGTGGATGTGGGTACTGCCATCTTTGAGGGCATGGCAGTCAATTAGCATATTCCCTCCTTATTGTCTGTGGATGCTGCCATCTTTGAGGGTGGCGTAGTCAACTAGCATATTCCCTCCTTATTGGCTGTAGGCACTGCCATCTTTGAGGGCAGGGCAGTCAACTAGCATATTCCCTCTTTATTGGCTATGGGCGCTGCCATCTTTGCCATGGCGTGAGGGTCAATTAGCATATTCCCTCTTTATTAGATAGGACTATATGATTAAAACTTTGACAGTGAAACATTATAGAGGAAACATAATGAGGGGACTTGCCTCCCAAGATATTAAAATGTATTTTAAAGCTATGATAATTAAAATGTTGAAGTACTACTGTTAATATAGAAACAAATTAATGGATCAAAATAGAATATACATTGACAGACTTATAAATGTGTTTTAAACATTTAGCATAAAGGAATTATTTTAATGGTGGGTCATTCAGTAGATGGTGTTGGTATAATTGGATAACTCATTGAAAAAAAAATTAGATTTGGATCTCCTTCCCATATCTTACCAGTATACCCAGATATGTTCCAGATATGTTAAAGAAAGAAAATATAATCTTGAGATCAAGAAGGCCTTTCTAAGTATGACATAAACAGAATTCCTATTCTTACTGTATAAAGACTCCTCATAAAGTAGTAGAAGAAAGATGAATACCCCCAAAAGAAAAGTGGGCAAAGGACAAGGTTAGGTAATCACAATTAGGGGCAAAAAATATAAATGTTCAGGAAATATTTATTTTTAAAATGTTTTATTTCATAATGATAATTAAAATAATAATTATCATAACTATATTATGTGTTTATGTTTGAATATGTTAAGAGCTTTCAGCAGATTAGTTTAATTTAATCCATTCAAAGGCAAGTCTATATGTTATCATTTTATTAATGTGACAATTGAGACAGGACATGAAGAACCTTGCCCAAAGCAACAAAGTTAGCAAGTGGTTGAGTCAAGGTTATAACTCAGGCCATCTGACTTAGAGTCCTGTTCTTCATCACTTCTCAAAGAAATAAATTAAAATGACCTAAAACCCCACTGCACTTCTCAGAGAAATTGTTAATTTGCTCAAGATCACACAGCTCCTAAACAATAGAATCCTATCTATTAAAGATGGAATATGCTAATTGACCCTCATGCCATCGCAAAGATGGTGGCGCCCACAGCCAATAAGGAGGGAATATGCTAATTGATTGCCACGCCCAGTCCCCTCAGACCCACTTGGGCGGCAGGCGCGCGGCAATGCCGGGCCTGCTCCCAGGTGGGCCCAGCCGCTCTGCGCCACTGCCTCCAGAGTCCCCCAGTCCCCTCAGTCCCTGAGCCACCCAGGGCCGGCCTGAGGTGCAGACAAGCCTCAGATGGTGGCTGCCCAGCCACCCAGGGCCACCCGAGGCTCAGGTAACCAGGGCCGGCCGAGGCTTGCGCTGCTGGCAGTGACAGCAGCAGAAGTGTGATGGGGTGTCGCCTTCCCCTGATCGCCGGGTCACCTCCCGCCCCTGAGGGCTCCCGACTGTGAGAGGGGGCAGCCCCCCCCCCCCACTCCAGTGCATGAATTTTCATGTACTGGGCCTCTAGTTGAGTTATAAATAATAGAAAGAAAAATGATGTAAATAGAAGAAACAAAATCAGGGTGAAGTAAATTAGATGAACAAAAAGCAAATATCTTATTTAACAAGCTCACCATTTCTTTTCAGAATATTTAAAAGATGCTTCCAAGAAGATGAAAAGTGGGCTTATGTTTGTAAAACTGGTTAACCCATGTTCAGGTAAGCTCCCTTTCCCTCCCCTCCATTAATAGTAACTTGAATGTTTTTCTTTTTAACATTGTATGTACTTATTTGCCTTTGTATTTTGTTCTAACTCAGCGGTTCTCAACCTGTGGGTCCCGACCCCTTTGGCGATCGAACGACCCTTTCACAGGGGTCGCCTAAGACCATCCTGCATATCAGATATTTACAATACGATTCATAACAGTAGCAATATTACAGTTATGAAGTAGCAACGAAAATAATTTTATGGTTGGGTCACAACGTGAGGAACTGTATTTAAAGGGCCAGAAGTTTGAGAACCACTGTCTAACTGAATAGCTTTTCAATGTAAAATGGCATTACCTCGTGACCAAAGTAAGCTATTGACATTACTAGTCTTCTCCAGATGATTCACTGGACCTAAACATTTTTTATTTATCCTTATAATTTTAATCCATAGACCTGTTTATCAGAAATGATGGCAAAACATGGTAGCATATTTGATTTCTCTCTGAGCTTTTCTTAGAGTAGTTAGGCTCCTATACAGTAAAATATATAGGGGTTAGAAAAAGGCTTTTACCTGAAATGCCAAGATTATAGTGGTTTCATTTTTAGCTGTACTTTCTTTATTTTGTTCTGACCAGAAAATAGTACTTTTTTTTTTTTTCCTGTCAAGGGTTGATTTTTTTGTAGCAAAACAATTATATATTATAGAGATACATATTTTATCAGAAGTAATTTTATTTTAACTTTATATTCAGTGTATTTTCTGTTTTATCTTCTAATCTTTAGGCAAAAATATTAAACTATATAATAGATATGTAGTAAAATTTACCATATTTTTTATCTCTATATGGAATTGTTTTTCCATTAACGTATTTTATAAGATTTACGTTAAAAGGTTATTGTTAATTTTATGTTTGAGTAGATGCCTGATACTTAGTAAATTAGAGGATTCTCCTAGTGACTATAATACTGAATATAAAAGTAAAAGAAACGGGAAACCAGTGGGTAGTACTTTGCTGTTTTTATTGTTGTTGGAAAAATATAAGATAGAAGCAACAAGAGAGGAAAACATTTCTGGCTTCCTCCAGTTTTCTTTTCTTCTCAAAATGAAATTGAATATAACTTTTCCTCTCTATTATGCATAAGTTGAGGTGAGAAACAATTTTTTCAAGAGAAGTTTTAGGTAGTAGCAAAAGTTCTAAAGCATTTAACAAAAGTAAAGATTCAAAAATTTCAGGCTTCTTGTAAAATTTCTTTGTTATCTAAATGTCCATAGACAACAGAAGTTTGAACCTATGTTTGTATTTGTTGCATTGACTAGGGAAAAAATAAAGGCTATGACTTGTTGAGCATTTATTTTGTGCTAAGTACTGTACTGTTTTAAGAGCTTCGCATTTATTACCTTTTTAATCCTTATAAAAAACCCTGTGAGGTAGGCTCACTGTTGCTCCCATTTAACCGATATGGAAACAGCAGTGCAGAAAGGTTTATATAACTTCACCAAGGGCACAGGCCCAGCATGTGATAGAGATAGATTCAAAGTCCTTGATTTCTTTGTGTTTAGAAAAAAAAATTCATGCATTTAAAGGGCCTCTGCCTTTCTCACACAGAGCTGGCCTTCAGGGCCGGCAGGCTCAGTCCCTCTCTTGGTCCCTGTGTGTGGTAAGGCACACGCTGCCCTGGAGTCTGGGACCAGTGTGTCAGCTCAGTTCATCTGCTGAACCATTAGATTTGGGTAGTTTGAGAATGGGTTTTCCTTCCTGGTCCGATGGAGGATTCAGTAAGAGGCTGTTTAACAGTTTAAGATAAATAGTTTGCCTTTTATTATTTACTAGAGGCCCAGTGCATGAAATTCTTGCACTCGGGGGGAGGTCCCTCAGCCTGGCCTGTGCCCTGTCACAGTCCGAGAGCCCTCAGGGGGAGCGGGCCTAAGCCAGCAATCGGACATTCTTAGCGCTGTTGCACTCGCCAGCTGTGAGCCGGCTTCTGGCTGAGTGGCACTTTACCTGTGGGAGCACACTGACCACCAGGGGGCAGCTCCTGTGTTGAGCATCTGCCCTCTGGTGGTAAGTGCATGTCATAGTGACCAGTCGTTCTGCCATTTGGTTGATTTGCATATTAGCCTTTTATTATATAGGATTGGTTTAAGTTCAGTGAGGATTATAAGGCTGGAAAACAAGCATCCACACTAATAAAAGAGAAACATGGTAATTAGCGTACGACCGCTACCCTTTTCATTGGCTAATCAGTGAGTATATGCAAATTAACTGTCAGCCAAGATGGCGGCCGGCAGCCATGCACTGAAGCTAGCAGGGAGGCTCACTTGCTCCAGTGACTGAGGATTCCAACGTTCCCCGCCTAACTTGCCGGCCTCTCAGCTGCAACTCTAAGCAACTATGTACTATGTTGCAAATAAGAAGCTAAACAAAACCCCAGAAACCGGCTTTCATTCAGCCTGGATTCATCCAGCCAGACCACAACATTGTATCAATGTTTTCAGCAGCGAGGCCTCAGAGCTAAAGCTGGCCTAGAATTAGAAAAACAAACAAACAGAAAACAAGGAGCGGTTGGGAGCTTCAGTTACTCCGCTTTCAGGAAAACAGCCCCTTAAGCCCCTCCACCCAGCCTGGGCAAGCCCCCCCAGTTGGGGCCCCCCCCCCTGGTTCCAGGACCCCCTTCCAGGGCAAACCAACCCAGCCCCACCCCATGCCCCCAGACCCCTTTTTCTTATAATAAAAAGGGTAATTTTCCCCCTGGCCCCAGGATCAGCGGAGCAGCGAGGCTCCCGGCACCGGGATCAGCGTGACAGGGGGCAGCGCCAAATCCCCTGATCAGCCTGCTATGTGTGTGACAGGGGGCAGTGCCCCAACCCCCCCAATCGGCCCTACCCTGAGCGTGACTGAGGGTGGCATCACAACTTCCCGATCCGCCCTGCTCTGTGCATGACGGGGCGGTGCCCCAACTCCCAATTGGCCCTGCTCTGAGCCCGACTAGGGGCTGCACTTTGGGATTGGGCCTGCCCTCTGCCATCCAGGAGCAGGCCTAAGCCAGCAGGTCGTTATCTCCTGAGGGGTCCCAGACTGCGAGAGGGCACAGGCCAGTCTGGGGTACCCCCTTTCCCCCCCAGTGCACAAATATAAGGCTGGAAAACAAGCATTTGTATATAATAGTGTAAGCTTTCCTTGGAGTCAGTTTGTATAGAATATATGTCTATGTATGTTTATGTTTATATTAGGAACATTCCTCAAAACAATTGGGTAGTCTTTTGATTTTTTTTGTGTGAAAACGTGCAAATAAAAAACATTTGTCTTAACAGGGGAAGGAGCCCTTTACTTATTCAATATGTGTCTACAACAGCTGTTTGAAATAAAAGTTTTCAAGGAAAAACACCATTCTTGGTTTATAAATCAATCAGTTCAATCAGGTAAGTGACTAGTGTATATATTTTCCTTAACTAAACAATATACTTCAGCTTTTTTATCATTCACAGGCAAACAAGTCTGTCCTCCTGTTTTAGAGTCTGGTCAATGGTTGTTTTCTTCCTTGGCACCAGAGCAGGGTTTAATCAAGGAGAAAGGAAAGATAATTTGAGCAAGTTATATTAATACCTATGTATCTTAAATGATAGGTAGTTTTTACCCAACGGATTTAAAACACTAACATCTTTTCAGAAGGTAGGTGACCTTTGTACCATGGAGTGCACATTGTCTTGACCAGAAACTCTTTGCTCTTCTCTTAGCCACATTTGTGGCTTTTCAAGTTTTTAACATCTTCTTTCCTTGAAAATGGATACTGATATAGCTTCTAAAATAGAATAGAATCTAACAAAGTTTTTTTTAATGCTTTATTATATAAATTACTACTGCCACCTCTCCCCCCAAACACACACACACCCAACACCAAAGTTATATATTTTTTTAATGTTCCTTTAATTTGGAGTAGTATTGACTCAGAGGGAAAAAGGATACCACATGTTTTTTTGATGGTTCTGAGAGGGAGGATGTGGAGTGGTGTGGGGAGTCATGGGATAGTTGAGGCACTTTGCATTCCCTGCCTGTTCTCTCATCGTTCCAGAGAGTGCTGCTTTCTGTTGACTGTGTATGTGGCTACGTCTTGCTAAGGTAGAAAGGTCACTTTGCCTTTCTTCTAAGACATTCCAAAAAAGGGTTTCATGCTGCTGATAAATTTCAAATACCTATGGTTATGAGAAGAATTAAAGTGGTTTTTAGTTGCCAAAATGCAGTGGTAGTCTGTGTATAGTCTGGTAGTTGGAATATAGGTATTCCCTTCTGTTGTTGCTTCTGTGCTATTCATTTGGTAGTATATGAGAGTTCTAATTTCTAATGTAATACGTATATTTGCAGTTGGTTCTAGCTAGATAGACACAGTAATATCCAGGTAAAACTGGAAAATATTGCTCATCTCCCCTAGACTGAGTTGTTAACCTGTTTGTTTGTTTGTTTGTTTGTTTAGTAGTTTTAGGTTCACAGCAAAAGTACCTGCTTTTTTCATTATTGTCTTCTTTATAAATTTAACCTTAAAGAGCTGTTTTTAAGAATAGTCACCAGGATATTGTTTTAGATCTAGAAACCTACTCATAAAATGAACTTAGAGAACCCGATGGGTTGTTTTTATAAACTTTTACTTTAAAAAAATAGTCAACTAATATCATAATATGAAATTACTTCTTTAATTTTTTCTTACTATGAAATGGATTCATATATATAATTGAGGGTTAGAATTTCTTGTCTGTATAGTTAGATTGCTCTGTTAGAGAATAAAAGTAAGTACCTGTATTTCCTAAAACCAAAATAATAAGTAAGGAGATAATGAATTGTTTATTATTCCATTTGATGAAATTCCTCTTCTGATTCATGTCTGTGGAAGAGGAAGTTGGGGAATCTTGGAGAGGAGTGTGATAGAGGAAAGACAAGCAACGAGTAATTATGCTAGTTTGTGTGATTTGCCTTTTTCTTTCAGCTTGGAGAGCACCATTAATCTTACTGGAGTTTCCAGTTTCTGGTGTGCAATCTTGTTAGATTCCTGCCCTCTTACCTTTTTTTGCGGGGGGGGGGGGGGGGGGTGAAGGGATGGGGTAGTGTCTGGGGTGTGTTACAACCTTCTGAGCTCTGAGTTCTGAGCTCTGAGTCATTAGCAATGCAGAGCAGTGAGCCGAAGCTCTGTATAGAGAGAATATTGCTTTCCCATGGCTTTATCCTCAGAAGCACAGGAAATTACAGTTTACTGCAGCTTTACTGCAGCTTTACATAGGTTTCCTATGTTTGCATGGTTCATATTCTATTCATATTTCCCCCAACCCTTGCTTTTTGGGGGCAGTGGAGAGGACCTCTGTTAAAAGTTATTTTGAAAGAGAAATGGAAAGTTAAAGATTGATTTCAGTGTCTTGGTCTCATCTACACACAGAAATTTGAAGGTCTTTAGAGTAAAATTTTATGGACCACATTCTACCTTTTGAGAGACACATAGAATCTTGGGCCTGTGTAAGAAGAGCTTCTATATTTAGAATTTCACATACAGTTTTCAATAAATCGTTTCCACTTTAGGATAAAGGTGAAATGACTAAATTGTCTTTTCAGACATTAATTTCCTTTGTTCTCTTTTTAATCTATAGGAGGTCTTCTCCATTTTGTCACACCCATGGACCCTCTATTTCTGCTCCTCCACTACCTTATAAAGGCTGATAAAGAGGTAAGTTTCCTAGTTTGAGAAAATAACAGTGAGGAAACAGAATAGATTTTTTTTTTTGCTTGATCTCCTCTCTCTCCTAATGATCAAAATGTAGATTCCTCACAATCAGATTTAGATAGGTTGATATAGAACATGTGTATCACGTGTGCTGGTATGGATTAGCAAGACCTGAGAACTACTACCTCAATCTTGGACTAGTATACCTGGGATTTCTGAGCACTGCCTGACCCTCTAATGCTGTCTATGTGCCTTACTTGTTTGGTACAACCTAGCAATGGAAGATTTTATTAAGTACTCAGTAGTTTTTAAACATAGTACAAATGTTAAGAAATTGATCTCAAGTCTTAAGAGAAGAAAGAAGATAATAGCTTTTTTCATTTTCTTATTTGTGAGAGACCGCGAATTAAGTAAACTGGGGCATGTCTAGTAAAAAACCTCGTTAATGGGGAAACTCTAGTTGAGACTTAATTCAGATTTACCTTAAAATTTACCTTGAGACAGAGTTTATTAATAGTAATAATTTCAGCCATAGGTTCTGAAACATTTCGATCTACGATACCTTTACACTCCTGAAAATTATTAAGGATACCAAAGAGCTTTTTGTTCCTGTGGGTTTTATCTATTAATATTTAAAAAATTAGAAATTAAAACTGAGAAATTTAAAAAATAATGTTATTAATTTATTTTTAAATAAAAATAACAAGCCCGGTACATGTTAACATAAATAACACGTTTTCAATGAAACAAACAAAATTTCAGTTTCAATAAAATTCAGTGACGAGCGTGGCATTATTTTACATTTTTGCAAGTCTCTTTGATGTGTGGCTTAATAGAAGACAACTGGATTCTCATATCTGCTTCTGCATTCTGTTACATTCTTTTGGTGGAAGTATATGATGAATATGCAGCCTTTCACAGATATGTAGTCAGAAAAGGGACAAATAGTATAATAGCCTTTTCAGATAATTGTGGCTGTTCTTCTTTGGCACTCTTCTAGAAATCAACAAGGCATAATTTCTTAAAAGTCAGTTGCAGTGTGGAATCTGAAACCTTGTCAGTAACTCTCCATGCTCTGTTACATGAAAAGCTATTGGTCTGTCTTGCACTAAGAATGGATCTTTTACTCATGTGTAACTTTGGAAAGTATTGTTTCACTGAAGTATGCTGATTTTCCAAATGTTGACACATCTCATTACACACACGCACACATAAACCTTTGTTGATAGCATCACTGATTTTATCAGAAAACTTAGGTATTGGGAAGCTGTCATAATGGCAGATACAAATTTTCTACAATTCTAATTTTTGCTTTTAGTTAACATTTTATCATTGGCTACAAGTTCTGTCAGTCTTTCCCTTGAAGTGACAGGTTCACTTCATTTATGTTCTACCAAATATCCAAATCTGAATCACCATAGTTGGTAGCGGGTTTTTTTTGTTGTTGTTTTTTTCAGGTAAAAATGGTATCCACGAAAAAAGCAGCTAGTTCAGCTTGCAACAGTCCTGCACCTTCACTGGCAGCCTTAGCATTTTAGCAAAACTTTACTTTCATCACACCAAGTATTTAAAAGATTTGCACTTGAGTCAAGATTTAAATAAAAGCTTCTACTTTTTATCAAGCATGTCCTTAAGTGAAACTGGCCAGTTTTTAACTGCTTGTGTATGGCAGTGAAGAATTTAGTGGTTACCAGGATAGTTTGTTCTCACCACCCTAACCAATGGATGCTGAGGAGCCAGCAGTTTTACCCACCTTTGCATTGGAATCTTCAGTGCAAATGTCAACACGGTGGAAACACAGATAGCATCGTAGCAATATTATGAAAATAGCTTTGAGCTTATGTGTCCTCTGAAAGGATACTGGGGACTCCCAGGGTTCTACCAACCCTCAATTTGAAAGTCTTCGAACAATTTTAAGGAATAAGTGTTATTTAAACTGCTTAGAAGAATCTGTTGTGTTTTTTTTCACTCTAATGTTTGCATATAGTTTAAATGCTTATGGCTTTCATTATAAACTATCTTTCTTTTCTCAAATACTAAAAATGCCTTTTAAAGTAACCAATGAGGTGTTTAGGTATTTCCTTCCCTACATTTTAGACATGATCTTTTTTTATTTTAGTAAAAAAACAATATTGGTACGCACTTTTAAAATGTTGACTTATTCTTTTTTAATCATAAGATTTATTTTAGCATCAGAAGAAATACTTTTTTATTCTAGCTATCCCAAAGCAAGTATTCAAAGCAAGTTACTTATTACATTTCCTTTCTATGTATATACTAGAGGCCCAGTGCACGAATTCATGCATGGGTGGGGTCCCTCGGCCTGGCAGGCATCAGGGCTGTCTCACCCAGTCCCAATCGGGGCTGATTGAGGCCGGCTGGCTGTCTGGGGGAAGGGACCGTGGGAGGTAGGTTGGCTGTGGGAGTGCACTGTCCACCAGGGGGCAGCTTCTGCATTGAGTGTCTACCCCCTGGTGGTCAGTGTGCGTCATAGCAACCGGTCATTCAGTTGACCGGTCATAACGGTCACTTAGGCTTTTAGTATATATATAGACTAGAGGCCCAGTGCACAAAATTTGTGAATGGGGGAAGGGTCCCCTCAGCCCAACCTGCACCCTGTCCAATCCAGGACCCCTTGGGGGATGTCTGACTTCTGGTTTAGGCCCGATCCCCGAAATTGACTTTGAACTTAGTTTAAAAGTCCAGTTATGAGGTAATGTATCTTTTTTTTTTTAATGTATGGATTTTTTGACTGGTGTGCTTGCATTCTTACTGACTAAAGTCTTTTTTTCAGGGAAAGTTTCAGCCTCTAGATCAAGTTGTGGTGGATGATATGTTTCCGAATTGCATCCTGTTGCTGAAACTTCCTGAACTTGAGAAGTTACTTCAACATGTGACAGAGGGAAAAGGTAGTATATATAGCCTTTGAAATCAGGCTGATGGCTACTGGAAAGGCGGGCGCCTGTCTGAGAATGGAGCTGTGTGAAGGCCCACTGAGTGTAATGCTTATTCTGTGTGGGTCATAGGGGAAACTGTCATTCAGATTTTGCTCCCAGTTGTTAACATTCCAACCAGCAAAATGTGGTGGCTTGTCTCTTACAGGGCCAGGATTCGCAAGGCTTGGCCTTTGGTCTCAGTTCTTTGAATTAGTTTGTGACTTTAACTGCTTTATTACTCAGCTTTCTAATTTGTAAAATGACATAGAATCTATACTTTTATTGATTCAAGAAGCATTTATTGAGCATCTACTAAGAAACATACATTGAGCACTGGTGTTAGGCTCTGGCAATACTTACTTATAAATAAGACATTATTCTTTCTCTCATTTAGCTTTGAGTTTGATAGCAGCAAATGATGAGTAAGGCAAACAATAGGGACTAATGGAAGTGAACTCTGGGGTGTCTGGGGATGTACAGGACAGGTTTAAAACCCGGCCTGGTTTGGGTGGGAATGCAGGTCAGTGAGTACTGTGTTTTTCTCCTTGGAAGGAATGACCTCTAAATGGAGTCCTGAAGGATACCCATCAGAGTAGCAGCAAAAAAGAGGCATGGGTGTATGGAAAATGTGTCACAATCAAGAAATTCCAAGGAGTTCAGTGTGGCCAAAATATAGGATGTCAGGGACGGATTTAGTAAGGAAGAAATGGGGTGGAATATTGGTCAAGGGTTCAGATGGTGAAGGGCATTATATTTGTCTGGACTTTACCTAATGGTACTGGAGTGTCAGCAAAAATTTAAGCAGAAAGTACAATAATGTGGAGTATATTGGAGAAGCTGAGGCCAGATTTCACAGAGGCCAGTGCAGTGATCCAAAGCAGAGGGATGATTGTAGCCTGACTTTACGAGATGGAACTAGAGATAATCAGCAATTTGGAGGGAGAACCAACTTTCATTTGGTAATTGGATGGTAATCAAGGAGAAGGAGGAGGCAAGGATGACTTCTGGTTTTGTCTCTTGACCAGCAGGTTGTGTAGTGGTAGCATCCTGGAGACAGGAAACATGGTGGGAGGAGCAGGCTGGGGGTAATGAAGAGATGAATTTTAGATATTATTCACTGGAATTTTGAAAGGAAGAAGTGAGGCAGTGTGTGTGCATGTGTTTTGAACAGTTAGAAGTACTATACAAATTTAGCATCAGTGCCCCAAGTAGTTTCAGGGTTAATGTGGAAACCATACAGGGACCACAACAGGCTGATAAGTTGTGGTTGTTTGTGGTCACAGACAGTTTGGCCAACTATGATAGTTCTGGGACCAAGAAAGTGGTGATTCCCAGAAGTGTAAGCTTACAGTGGGAAAGGGGAGAACCTCATTGATTGCATCTTACATTTGAGGGGTCTACTAAATTCACACTTGGCCAGACCTAACGTTCCATTTTGTATCTGAGGGATGTGTGGTGCCAAGGCTTTATCAAAGCAGTCCATTAAACACATTCCCTGATGCTGAGTTTGGCAGGAGATAGCAGTCTTTTTCTGGTGACAAATGTGTAGCTCATAACCATTTCTGAAAGCTAAAGTAATGAGGAATAATTACAATTCATTTTAATTTTGTTAACACAGTTGAAAATACAATTAACTCTTATTATCCAAAATTCTTGTGTTAGCTGTATATGAACAGCTAAATCCAAACCCAGAAACCCAGATTCAGAAAGAGTGTTAATGCACTGGCATTTGTTAGCTTACAGACTCTGTTTCAAAGCAAGAGCTTCTGCCTTTCTCATTCCTTCTTGCACACCAAATCCTTGGCCTCTTATTGAATCATTATCTGAATTTTGTGTCCTAATGTCTTTCACTTCTCAACATTGCCTGGGTTTGGAAGTTGTGCTGTACTGGAAGTGCATACGCTATGTTTACCTTGTTTGACTGGCTCTAAATAATCAGTTGTACACTTCAAAATACTGTGTGTCTTCTTTTGGAGCTTCATGCTGTCCTTGAATATAGAACTCACATAAAGAAAAATACTGTACATATTTGTGTTTTGGGTCAAGGGTTGAAGCAAGTAATGTGGAATTATGTATATTATGATGAAGATGCCTTTCTGAGTATGAGGCATGAAAGATATTTCTTTTTTTTCTTGTTTTGATTTTGTTCTTAAACCTTCTATTATTTTAAGATTTGCAGACTGTAGTTCATTAGGGAAAGAATTTGATTATGGAGAAAACTGCCAAGACTTCTAGAGAATTGTATGCATCTTTTATTGTCTGAACTACTTTGTGCTTTGCCGTGCTGTCATTAAAAAAGAAAGAAAAATTTGAGACTTAGAGTTTTTAGAAATCTGGTATATATAAAGGTTGATAATATATTTGCTTTGAAAATGAAAGTACATAAGCAGCTGAAGCAATTTTTTAATTAAAAATTTTAAAGGTACAGAAAAACTCAGAGGAAAACACTATAAATATTATTTGTACTAACCTCAATAATAATAAAAAGTTAATATTTTGTTATATTTGCTTCATATCTCTTGAGTAATCTGATCTCAGGATCTGATGTCATGCAAGGAAAATTAAAAATGTATATGCTATATGGTTTTGAACAAATCATTCAAACTTTTCAGCATCCTTTATCTGTCACATGAAGAGTTTGAATGGTTGAGAGTATCCTCTGTATTCTGTCACATTATAATTAGTATTCTGCAAAGTTGTTCTAAATCATAAAATAAAACTTTCACTCTCTTAACTTCATAGTGTTGAGATTTATGAATGACCAACATCTGAACATTATTTAAGTATTGCATTTTACTGTATTTAGTGTCTGCCATGAACAGATGCTTCATGACTTAAATAATATAAGTAAATGGATGCCCGGAGAGTGTTAGGTATAGATAGTAAATGCTCAATAAATGTTAGTACTATTAAGGCTTCTAAATTAGAAATTTTTAATTCTTTGCTGATGTTTAAGTACTGGGTACACAGTAGGTGACCAATACACATTTGATGGTCCATTTATTATTATATATTCAAACTAGAGGCCCGGTGCACAGAATTGTGCACTGGTGGGGTCTCTTGGCCTGGCCTGCGCCCTCTCCCAATCCGGGACCCCTTGGGGGATGTTGGACTGCCGGTTTCGGCCTGGTCCCTGCAGTTGGACATCCCCTGAGGGTCCTGGATTAGAGAGGGTGCAGGCCAGGCTGAGGGCTTCCCTCCCCCCCTCCCACCCCCGCACGAATTTCATGCACTGGGCCTCTAATATGTATATAAGATCTTTGGTTAATCTCTTCCCGCCCTCCCCGCTCCCCCTTCTCTCTGAGATTCATCAGTCTGTTCCATGTTTCCATGCCTGTGCATTGAACATCTTCCCCCTGGTGGTCAGTGCGCATCATAGCTAATGGTCGAACGGTCGCTTAGGCTTTTTTATATATAAATGGTTTAAATAGGAGAGTGAGGATAATCCTATGTAATAAAAGTCTAATATGCAAATTGTCCCCTCGCCTGGGAGTTCGACCGGGAGTGCGACCACTCACCATGACGTGTGCTGACTACCAGGGGGCAACGCAGAACATGGTGGGCGTTGGCGATGCGGCGCTGGCAGCAGGCGGCAGTGGAGGTGCTGCCGGCCCCGATAGGCCCTGATGAGAGTGGGACCACGGTGGGATGATGGGGCAGGTGAGTGGGCGGCTCCAGGCCAAGGCGGGTGCAAGCAGGCCGATCGCCCCACTGATCGCCCTACAGACGGCAACCAGTGGCAGGGGCGGGGAGCGGGGCTGCCGCCCAGCTCCCAGGCGCTGAGGGAGCCGGGCAGGGGCCCAATAACACAGGCGGAGAGGGGTGCGCTGGGGCTCTGGGGGCCCAGGTGCTGCCCAGGGCCCAGAGGTCAGCTGGGACCTGCCTTTCCATGCCAGACGCTCACACTTTGATTGCCGGTCAGGCCTAGGGACCGCACCCGTGCACAGATTTCATGCACTGGGCCTCTAGTCAGATAATAAAAATATCTTCCATATATTAAGAAATTATTCTATACCATATCTATACTTATTGATTTATATATATTATTTAATCCTTACAGTAATCTCCTTTCATTGTTTTTATAACCTGCATTTTTACAAATGAGGAAACTGAGGCTCACAGGGTGTAAGTGAGTTGACTAACATCATAGAACTTGAAGTGATAGAATTGAGATTTGAATTCACGTCTGTATGACAGTAACTCTTTCCCTTTTTTCTTTATTTTTTAAAGGTATCTCCTTATATGCATTTATTTGGCATCAGGTCATCAACTTCTTTACAAACACAGAAAAGCAAAATCACAGCAGATTGTCCAGATTAGGTTCATTTGTATGTGAAAATAGCATTTTTTTCTTTAATTTATTTATCATTCATTCATTTAACAAATATTCTCTGAAAGCTTATCCTATGGCAGGGACTATGCTAGGAGCTTAAAATATATCAGTGAATAAATTCCTTCATCTTTGTCCTTGGAGAACTTACCTGCTAGTGAATTCTTTATTTCTGCTCCCCAACCT
This sequence comes from Myotis lucifugus, assembly GCF_000147115.1. NCBI lineage: Eukaryota > Metazoa > Chordata > Mammalia > Chiroptera > Vespertilionidae > Myotis > Myotis lucifugus. The sequence goes on from NW_005871055.1 coordinate 9,817,122, forward strand.
TTCTTCTTACAACTGTGTTAACACTTCCATAATGCTCTGTTGGAATGCTTAGGTATTGTCATATATAAAAATAGAAACTTTTTAAAAATCTCGTATCACCTCTTAATTTCCCTTTGTGAGGCAAAAAGAGAGGGAGAGGAGAGGAGACAGAACTTTAATGGAGTAAGGAAAGGCATTTTTTCTAATCCCAGCAATGAGCTTTCTGTGCTCAAGGCACTGTATTAGCCTGTTTTAGTGATTGCCTTGGGTGCTGGCTGCTTATTTGATTTGGGGTGATTGTCCACTTATAAGTTGTTTGGTTCCATTCTTTGTATTTTATTGCTAGGATTTTTAAATAAGAAACAAAGAAGACTGCCTAAGAGTAATGGGCAGGTAATGTCCATGACAAGGAGCAAAGATAAAGAGGAAAGCTGCTGTTTTTTAACTTCCATCCTCTCCACAGGCACGGTGCAGATAGAGTAAAAGCTCAAATACTCAAATTACCTAGCCAGCTATTTTGATATTGAACTCCAGATGCTGTCTTAAAAGACTATGTCATTAAAGATCTGGTTACATCTTCTAGTTTTATGAAAACCTTCCTCCCTTGCCTTCTCCTTGCCAAATAAACCCTGCCACGGTTGTTTGTATCCTGAATGATGATGGCGGTGACCTTAGTTAGCACCGCCAGTTTTATTAGTGAAGGAAATTATGTGTTTCTGTTTGCTAGCTCTGAGGCTCAGCACATTTCTTGCCAAAGAAGCTCACAGTCATGGAGAGATGACAGGGGAAAGGACTAATAAAGGGTTATGAACTTCGTCTTGAGTGTAACACTGTTTCATACTGCAAGCAAAAGCTACACTGCGCTGTCCAGTGTGATTAACAGGAAGTCAGGAAAACTTACCTGATTAAAATGTCCCGAGTACAGTTGCCAAGTTTCTTTCCCCAGGAGGCAGGGAAAAAAGAGACCATATGAGTTTCTCAGTGGTAGGAAACATTGAGAAAGTAGATGTAAAAATGTGCTCTAGGCAGTTTGTTCTACAATCTATCAGGAAAATTCAAGTTTGTGAACAGATTACCCAGTTGCTGAACATGTTATTTAAAAGTGAGCTCACTTTTATTCTATCTTTATTTTGTAAGCCCAATCTTTCAAGAAGTTTTGAAACCAGTTTTATAGGTACCAGACACATTAGGGAAAGAAACCTTTCCAACATATGTGCATATTATCTAATCACTAACTCTCTTAAGTATGAAATTTAGGACATGAAAAGACGTGGTATTTTTCATAATTATGGGTAATCTGTGGCCTTCATGAGTATTTTAAACCTTATAAAAATTTGTGAATTTTAAAGGTAAGCATAGTAATGAAATATTATTAACTTTGAGTGGTGGGTACACTGTGTAATATACAGATCTTGTAACATAAAAATCCACAGCTGAAATATACATGATCCTATTAACCAATGTCACCTCAATAGATTTAATAAAAACACTGAAAAAAAAGATAGATAAATAAATAAAAGCAAGGATATGTAAAATAAATGAATGACTAAACAAACAAACAAAGGTGAGCTGTAGTTTTTGACTTGGTCCTTATGTAGCATTATAGATATTCAAGCTTGATATTTATTTATGTATGTATGTATTTATAAAATCTTTATTGTTGAGAGTATTACAGATGCCCTTCATTTTCCTCCATTGCCCCCCTCTACCCAGTTCTGCCCCACCCCAGGCCTTCATCACCCTATTTTTTTAAAATATATTTTATTGATTTTTACAGAGAAGAAGGGAGAGGGATAGAGAGTTAGAAACATCGATGAGAGAGAAACATCGATCAGCTGCCTCCTGCACACTCCCTACTGGGAATGTGCCCGCAACCAAGGTACATGCCCTTGACCAGAATCGAACCTGGGACCTTTTAGTCCGTAGGCCAATGCTCTATCCATTGAGCCAAACCGGTTAGGGCTTCATCACCCTATTGTTTGTATCCATAGGTAATACATATCTATACTAATAAAACAGAAAGATGCAAATTGACCATACCTTTGCAACGCCCACCAGCCAATCAGGAGTGAGTATACACATTAACCCAACAAAGATGGCAGGTTAATTTGCATACACAGGCACCGAGAGGCCAGGGGCGGGGCGGGGCGCTTGCGTCGTCACCATGGCGATGATGCAGGCGTTCCGCACCGCCCCAGCTGCTCCATGCCCCTGGGCAGCGTGGGAAGGCGGAAAGGCGGCTCTGGCCGGAGTGAAGGCGGTGCCAGCAGCCAGGGGAAGGAAGGCCCATTCTTGCAGGAATCTTCGTGCATCGGGCCTCTAGTATACATATAAGATCTTTGGTTAATCTCTTCCCACCCCACCCCTCCCTTCTTCCCTCTGTGATTGGTCAGTTTGTTCCATGTTTCCATACCTCTGGTTCTATTTTATTCATCAGTTTATTTTGTTCATTAGATTCCTTGTTTATTTTGATTTATAGATTCAATTGTTGATAGATATGTAATTATTGCCATTTTATTGTTCATCTTTTTGGTGGTGATGAACTCCTTTAGCTTTCTTTTGTCTGTGAAGCTCTTTATCTGACCTTCAATTCTACATAACAGCTTTGCTGGGTAGAGTAATATTGGTTGTAGGCCCTTGCTTTTCATCACTTAGAATATTTCTTGCCACTCCCTTTTGGCCTGCAAAGTTTCTGTGGAGAAATCAGCTGACAGTCGTATGGGTGCTCCCTTGTAGGTAACTAATTGCTTTTGTCTTGCTGCTTTTAAGATTCTCTCTTTGTCTTTAACCTTTGGCATTTTAATTATGATGTGCCTTGGTGTGGCCTTCTTTGGATTCTCTTATTTGGAACTCACTGCGCTTTCTGGACTTGTAAGTCTATTTCTTTCACCAGGTAGGGGAAGTTTTTTGTCATTATTTCTTCAAATAGATTTTCAATATCTTTCTCTCTTCCCTTTCTGACACCCCAGTGATGCAAATATTGGTATACTTGAGGTTGTCCCAGAGGCTCCTTACACTATCTTCATATTTTTGGATTCTTTTTTCTTTTTGCTGTTTTGATTGGGTGTTTTTGCTTCCTCATATTCCAAATTGCTGATTTGATTCTCAGCCTCCTGTACTCTACTGTTAATTCCTGTAAATGATTCTTCATTTCAGTTAGTATATCCTTCATTTCTGACTGGTCCTTTTTCATGTCTTTGATGTTCTCACTAATTTCCTTGAAACTCATTTAAACCCTTGAGCATCTTTATAACCATTGTTTTGAACTCTGTATCTAGTAGTTTGCTTGCATTTCATTTAGTTCTTTCTTGAGATTTCTTCTGTTCTTTCATTTGTGACAAGTTTGTCTCCACATTTTTGATGCCTGTAAACATCTATGTATTAGGTAGAGCTGCTATGTCTCCCAGACTTGGTAGAGTGGTCTTGTGTAATATGTATCCTATAGGGCCCAGGGGCTCAGCTTCCCTAGCCACCTGAGCTGGGCACTCTAGATGTGTCCTTGTGTGAATTGTGTGCACTGTCTTATTGTAGTTGAGCCTTGATTGCTGTTGGTGTCACTGGGAGGAATTGATCCTCAGGCCAACTGGCTGTGAGGAGCATCTGTGACTACAATGGAAGAGCTGCTGTGCAGGAGACATCCTATGGAATAAGACTTGATTCAGTGGGGCTTTGGTGCTCACTGAGTCTGCCACTTAAGTGTGTTGCTCATGGATGTGTAGAGATGTAATCTGGCATGGTCTGAAGCTGTCCACAGGCTCTGGGGACCTCCTGGAGGTGCAAAGTCAGCCACTGTCTCTGCCCTGCCTATGGCCATCTGTCATCAGCTGCAGAGGGATCTGAAGATAATCTTACTTGTGTTGGGCTTAGAAGTGCCCAGGAGAGGCCAAGCTGTGAAGCAAGGTTGACTGCTGCTAGTACCGAACCTGGGGCCTCTCATTGAGAGGTATGGGACATGCTGTCACCAGTTGTTGCTTGTTTAAGAGAGTTTAGAAAAGTCTGAAGCCGGAGCCAAGACAAGCTGGAAAAGCTGCTGCAAATAGCTTGGGTGGGGCTGTGAATTGGGTGGGGCGGGGTCTCAGGGAATTACCAGGGCAGAGCCAACAGTGTGACTCAGGTTGATAGAGACTCAGATATGTCACCTGCCAGTTGGCTCTGTAATGGGGGATGTCTCAGCATAGGAATAATGATCCCTGCAAGCACCTCTGTCTGGGAGAAAGCTGCCCCTGAATTCTTGTTCTGATGCCAGACAATCCAGTTCCTCCCTGTATGTACCTGGATCTCCCCAAGCCACTGCCCAGCGATAGAGCTCAGAGGGAGCCAGTCCAAGTTCATGCACCAGCCCTTTAAGAGGAATTGTTGGGACTCCGGCAGCCTCTGTGTCACTCAGCCCCAATGCCCACTGGAAGTTATGGGGGCTTTTCTCTCTTCCCAACACTGGAACCCTGTGCTGGGACCCCTTGCTCCTCACAGAAGGCTTCTGCGGCCAAGATATCCCTCCTAATTAAAAACCCGCCATATGTGGGTGTTGGACCAGCCCATTCCTCGCCTCTGCCCCTCCTACCAGTCTCAGTGTGCTTTCTTCTTTACTTCTCTAGTTGCAGGGCTTCCATTCAGCCAGATTTCAGATGGTTCTGAATGACAGTTGTTCTGTATTTTAGTTGTAATTTTGATGTGGCTGTGGGAGGTGGCAAGTACTACCTATGCCACCATCTTGGTTCTTTCTCCTTGATATTTCTTAGTGGTCATCTTGTCCAGGGAATGTCTCATTTAAAATAAATTTTAACTTAAAAACTTCCTAGAAAAAAAACAAACTCTAGGCCCAGCTGGTTTCATTTGTGAATTCTACCATACTTTGAGGAAGAAATAATACTAAAATAATAATAATAACAATCATACTTAAACTCTTCCAGAAATTAGATACAGCAGGAATATTTCCCAACTAGTTTTATGAAGCCAGAATTACTCCATACCAAAAATCAAAATTATTACAAAAGAAAACTAGGCCAATATCTCATATGATAATAGACAGAAAATTTTTAACTAAATATTAGCTGGGAAACTCGCTATTATAAAGCCTTAACCTCTGCTTTATGCTCTTGTGGGAGGTCATGGGGGCAGGTGGTATCAGACACTGGCCTCAGAAGTTCCTTACCTGACAGATTAGATTTTCTACCCCAAGCATGCAGAGTCAGGCCTGAGTGGAATGCACATGGGGAGGGGTTCAGAGTTCTGCCTGGTGCCAGGGACCTGGGAGTAACCACACAGCAGTTTCTACTTGTATTGTGTCTGTTTTATGTATTTATATCTACATCAACATATATATAATTTTATTTAAAAAGATTAAGGAAAAATGTAGGGTTTATTGCAGTAATGCAAAGTTGGTTAAACATTAGAAAAATCAGTCAATATAATTCACTATATTTATGCATCATAAAAGAAAAACTGTATGATCATCTCAATAGATACAAAAAAGCATTCGACAAAATTCAGTCATAATATCAATTTTCAGCAACTTAGAAATAGAAGGGAGCTTCCTCAGTCTGGTAAAGGGCATCTGTAACCTAGACTAACATCATACTTCACTGTAAAAGACAACACTTTTCCCCTAAAATTAGGTACAAGATAAGGATGGCCACTTCTATTCACCATTGAAGTGGAAGTCTTAACAGTTTCAGTAAGACAAGAAAAATTTAAAAGGTGTATAGATTGGAAAGTAAATAACGAAACAATTTACTCATAAACAATATGGTCATGTATATTAAAATCTCAAAAGAATTTACAAAAAATCATTAGAACTAATAAAAAAGGCATCAGGATACAAGGTCAATATACAGATATAAATTGTATTTCTGTATATTAGCAGTGAATAATCGAACAATGGAATAAAAACATTCCATTTAGCCCTGACTGATTTGGCTCAGTGGATAGAGCATTGGCCTGTGGACTGAAGGGTCCTGGGTTCGATTCTGATCAAGGGCATGTACCTTGTTTGTGGGCTCAATCCCCAGTAGGAGGCATGCAGGAGGCAGCTGGTTGATGTTTCTCTCATCGATGTTTCTAACTCCTTCCTCTTCCCTTCCTCTCTATAAAATCAATAAAATATATTTAAAAAACAAAACAAACATACCATTTATAATGTCATCAAAAAATCATGAAGTTCCAGGAATAAATATAACACAATGTATAAGACCAATACACGGAACATTATAAAACATTGATGAGAGAAATTAAGGAATTACATAAATGGAGAGACAGATAATGTTTGTGAATTAGAAGACTCAATATTAAGATGGCCATTTTTTTCTAGCAGAAATTAATGAGATGATTCTAGGATTTATATATGCAGAGGGCTTATGATAGCCAAAACAATTTTGAAGAAGAAGAAAAAGGTTGGAGAACTTACACAACCTGATTTTAAGACTTACTGTGAAGCTAAAATAATCAAGAAAGTGTGTTATTGCTGTAAGGTAAATATATAGATACATGAAGCAGAATAGAGAATCCAGAAGTAGATAATTAAATGGGCACAAGGATAGTTATTTCAACAAATGACTTGGAAAAATTGGATCTCTCCATATGAAAAACAATTAACGTTGACCCTCACCTCACCTTTATACAAAAGAATGAACTCAAAATGGATTACTAACTTAAATGCAAAAGCAAAAACTTAAACGTCTAATAGAAAACTTTTGTGTGGAGAAGCAAAGGTTTCTTAGGACATAAAAACCACTAATCAGCTGAAACCGGTTTGGCTCACTGGATAGAGCGTCGGCCTGCGGACTGAAAGGTCCCAGGTTCAATTCCGGTCAAGGGCATGTACCTGGGTTGCGGGCACATCCCCAGTGGGAGATGTGCAGGAGGCAGCTGATCGATGTTTCTCTCTCATCGATATTTCTAACTCTCTATCTCTCTCCCTTCCTCTCTGTAAAAAATCAATAAAATATATTTAAAAAAACAAAAACAAAACCACTAATCATAAAAAAATTATATAGTCAATGATATTGCCATAACCCTGTATGGCGCCATTTAGGGTATTGGGATTATCAAGGGGAACACTATGTAAAGTATATCATTGTCTAACTACTAAGCCATATACCTGAAACCAATACAAAATGAAAAATATTATAAATTACATTTCATCAAAATTAATAGCTTCTGCTTTTTGAAAGACACCACTAAGGGGAAAAATAAAAAAGATAAAGCCACAGTTGGAAGACAATATTTACGTGGCATATCTAATAAAAAATATGTATCTCAAATATATAAAGAACTCTTTTAACACAATAATAAAAGGATATACAACCCAGTAAAAAAATCAGCAAGCAGTTTGAACAGACACTTCAGAAAAGAAGATTTATGAATAGCCCATAGGCACATGAAAAGATGTTCAATATCAGTCACCAAGAAAATGTAAATAAAATCACAAGAAAATATCAGTATTCACAGAATGGCTAAGTAAATAAGAAATATAAGTTAAGGAATAATTGGAAGTCCCCTACCTAGCTAGTGGAAGCATAAAATGATATATAACTAGTTAGAAATTTCTTATGACTCAGTAATTCTCTTCCTAGATATTTATCCAAGACTTATGATAACACAGATCTGTGCAAAGACTTGTGCAAGAATGTTCAGAGCAGCCTTTTAATTTCAGAGTAACTTTTTCAAAATAGCCCCAAACTGGAAACAACTTAAATGTTCTTTAGTAGGTGAGTGGGTAAACAAAATGTGGGATTCCATACACAGGATACACTTGATAATACAAAGGAAGGAACTATTGCCAACTGCAACAAAATGGAAGACTCACAAAGAAATGATGTTGAGCAAAAGAGGATGGTCATAAAGAAGTACTCACCGTGTGATTCTATTTCTATGAAGTTCTAGGATAAAGCAACAGTGTTTCTATGATGATAGCAGATCAGTGGTCACCTGAGGTCTGGGTAGGGATGGGGAACTGATGGCAGAAGGGCTCAAGGGAACTTTCTGGGTGATGGTTATATGACTGAATGTATACATTTGTCCATACTCTCAAATTATATACTTAAAATGGGTGTACTTATCATATAAACATTATTACTAAATATTTTTTTTAAATGAAGTGATTACTGATCCAGCACAAGAAGCTAAGCCTGCTGATTTCTGACATAGTTTTTTTCTTATTTGCTTTTTCCTTCCCCATTGTCCCCTATAAGATAATGTTGGCTCCTTCCCATCTCTGTGGAGTCTAGGGATGGAATGTGGGGAGGAAGGCAGGAGTGAGTACTGGCTGAAATTCGAGGCTGGGTGTCCAGGAGGGCAGTTTGTGAGGAAAGTGCACAGTTTGGCTTTAGACACTCAGGGCCTCATCTCAGGACTGTGGGTTTCCTGGTTGGGTTTGTTTAGTGTTGTTGGGATAGGATTAAGTCACTCCAGCAGAAAGGTACAATTGGCCTCAGAGGAGGAGGAAGTAGAGCTAGAAAAGAATCTGAGGAAAAGTCATCAGAGATGTAGAATAACTGAGAGAAAGGTTTTATAGAACCTTGGAGGAGAGGTTTTTATCCACAAATAACAGGGTTACAAGTACTGAGGCAGTAGAATGAATAGCTAATTGATTTTGGTAAAATGAGCATCAGACCCACAACTTGCAGCCAGCTTGAAAAGGAATCCTGATGCTCCTGCTTACTCTGAACAACTTATTGAACTTCACTCACACCCAGTCCATTAAGATGGGAACAAATAAGCCTTTGAACTAGCCATTCATTCTGAGCATTCAGTGAAAAAATGTGTATAATGAACGTAGCACAGCCCTTGCCGTTGTAGCTCAGTTGGTTGGGCGTCATTTCTTGTACAGAAAGGTTGCTAGTTCGATTTCTGGTCAGGGTACATGTCGGGGTTGCGGGCTCAACCCCCGCCACACCGGTAGTGGCCATGCAGGAGGTAGCCAATTGATGTTTCAATCTCTCACATCAATGTATCTCTCTCTTTCTCTTCCTCTCTTTCTAAAAATCAATAAAAATACTTAAAAAAAAAAGAAAAAATAATGTAGCACAGGCCTGAATGTACATCAGTTTTAGATGCTATTATCGTGAACAGGTTGTCAGTTCTCATTTGTTCTTAACTAATATTTGTCATGTGCCCGGTGTTGTGCAATCAGATTTGTATGGATCATCCCGTTTATTAGGTGACTTCCCAAGGTGAATTGTGCTCTGCGAGTATAGAAACCCAGGAAATATGGTTCAGAGACTGACTCCTCTTCTTCTGAAAGAGCATTTTCAAGAGGGAAGGAAGTAGCCTGCAAGGGGCACGGAGTGGGAGGAAGGAAGGAGATGGGCAGATTGTAGAACATTCTTTCAGGGAATTTGGAGATAGAGGTAAGAGGGAAGTGAGTAGTCAAAGTAAGATTTCTTAAGAGAGACCTGAGCTTCTTTAGTGATTATTTGTCTTAGGTAATGAACAGCACTTATAAAGTCCTTTGAACAGTGTACATTTTTTGAGTGATTGCTGCGTTGCTCTTAGAATTCCCCTAATGTATGTGGGTGGGACATTGTCTCCAGGGAAGATGCGTCCAGTCTCCTCTACCTTGGTTCTACAGCAGGCTGTTTGCCCAGGCAGTCCTAGCTCCGGGCACAGCAGACCTTGCACCTTGAAATTCTCAAATTTCTGACAGGATACCATTTGTAACAGTGCCTCCTTTTTGTTATTTGGTGACAGGTCCTGAGGAGAGGGGAGCATAGATGTGGCTCCCCACTCTATCCTGCTTTCTAGTGCCCACAGTGTTGACAACCACAGGCTGAAATGGGGAGGAAATGTATTTGTGCCAGGGCCAGGGACCTGCCAGCCCCTTCCCCATGCAAACCATTTAGTGCAGTGGTTCTCAACCTTGGCTGCACATTAGAATCACCTGGGAATCTTTTTAAAATCCTGATTTCTGGGCCAAGGTTGAGAACCACTGATTTAGTGCAGTGGTCGGCAAACCGCGGCTTGCAAGCCACATGCGGCTCTTTGGCCCCTTGAGTGTGGCTCTTCCACAAAATACCATGTGCGGGCGTGCACGTACAGTGCGATTGAAACTTCGTGGCCCATGCGCAGAAGTCGGTTTTCGGCCTGGGCAAGTCTATTTTGAAGAAGTGGCATTAGAAGAAGTGGGAGGTGTCGGTCGGTGGGCAAAGGGAGAGGGGGCGCAGGCAGGCCGCGGGATACGCAGTGCCGGGGAGGCGCACGTGATTCATGCACGAATTGAGTGAGCCAGTCAGTCAGCAGTCTCATTGTGCAGTGGTTAGTGAACTTAGTCCACAGCACAAGTGGTCTGCTTTGAAAGACCTGGAGAAGGAAGATATGTTGATTTTTAACACCTGGAATAGTATTCCTGACTCATATAATCAGCTGAAAAACTAGCATTTGCTGTTCTTTCCTTATTCGGGTCTACATATTTATGCGAACAATCATTTTCAAGCATGAACCTTATCAAGAGTAAATTGAGAAGTCGTCTTATTGATGAGAACCTGGAATCGTGCCTAAAATTAAAAACAACAACATACAAACCTGACTTACCCAAACTTTCCAAGGAGATGCAAGGCCATTGTTCACATTAGTGGTTGTCAGTCGTTGTCATGATTTAATTTTATGGATATTGTAAGGTAAATTGTAAGGAATTTAATTTTATCAATAAATAATATCGTTATTAAGTATGATATCAAGTTTTATTCAACGTACCTATAGTTTAACTAAGACTTAAAACTTTGCCCTAGCTGGCTTGGCTCAGTGGATAGAGCGTCAGCCTGCGGACTGAAGGGTCCTGGGTTCGATTCCTGTCAAGGGCACGTGCCCAGGTTGCGGGCTCCAACCCCAGTAGGGGGTGTGCAGGAGGCAGCCAATCAATGATTCTCTCTTATCATTGATGTTTCTATCTCTCTCTCTCCCTCTCCCTTCCTCTCTGAAATCAATAAAAATATATATAAAAAAAAGACTTAAAACTTTAAGTAAAGTTTATTAAGTTAATTTTAGGGAACGTTGTGGCGTGAAAGAAGACGTAGTGTCGAGGATTGAGAAAGGTATGTTGAGATGGTTTGGACATATAGAGAGGATGAACAAAAGGAGATAGACTAGATGAAACAAGTATACAAGACGAGTGTGGATGGGAGAGTTGGAAGGGGTCGACCTCAGCGAACGTACCTCAATCAGATTGAGGATGTTTTTAGCAAAGGCCAGCTTAGGAGTACCCTAAGTAAGTTAATAACAATGTACCTACCTATATTGTTTAAGTTTAAAAAATTTGGCTCTCAAAAGAAATTTCAATCGTTGTACTGTTGATATTTGGCTCTGTTGACTAATGAATTTGCCGACCACTGATTTAGTGGAACTCAAGCAATTAACAGACTGCAGTAAAGTGATCCCTGAATAAGTACCATATTTTTCCGTGTATAATACACTATTTTTTTCTAAAATCATTAGACTGAAAATTGAGGGGCATCTTATCCATGGAAGTCAGCCCAGGAGGGAGCCATGCTGGGATATATGAAGTGCCTCATATATCCCAGCTACAAAGGCAAACTGACAAGTCAAACAGGCTTCCTCCAATCATGAGCCTTATTACTGACGTCAGCTGATGCCATAATGGGAGGTGGAGGTGGAGAGTGCACAGATGCAACAGGGAACGGAGCGTTCTGAACCCATAAAGATGTCAAAAATAAAAAGATAAATACTGGTAAGCGATTGTCTTACTCTGCAAAATTCAAACTGAATGTAATCAGCTATGCAAAAGAGCATGGAAATAGAGCTGCAGAAAGACAATTTGGACCTCCTCCCACTGAGTGTATGATCAGACAGTGGAGAAAACAGGAAGAACAACTCCTTAAGATGCCAAGAAAAAAGGCCTTAAGAGGAAAACCAGCACAATGTTTAAAATACTGATTTCTTAATTTTGGGTTGGCAAAGTGGGGGGCATCTTACACATGGGGGTGTCTTATACCTGGAAAAATATGGTAGTTTCCATTTCCCACTACTATTACAGAGGAGAGAAAGAGAAAATGTCATTCTATGTAATCTAGGATGTCTCTGACAGAGCCATAAGCTGGTGTTTGCATCTGCCCTAATCCAGTGATCACAGGATAACTCCTGTGTGGGGCAGGAAGTGGGAGTGGAAGTGCCCCTGCACTGATTGCACAGAAACCAAGACTCCCCATGAATGAAGAGATACCGAGGAAATAGTGGTTCAGTGATGTGGTAGGTAATGCTAGGTAGATTGTGAGGACAGGAAGTATAATTTATAAGACATGGAACTTTTATCCCTTATATAAAAGGGCCAGGTTGAACATATCATAAATCTAAATTTCCCCCAAATAGCAATGGTTATACTGCAATACAGTGAAAGAGAGTTCTATCTTTTCTTTTTTTCTCCACTAATCCCATCATGACAGTACTGAGTAGTTAACAATATATATTTGATAATGGAATGTTCATAGGCATCTGCATTTAGTTTTAATTTTCTCTTATGGGAATTTTGTTTTTATTTTAGAAAAGTAGTCTTTCATTGAAAACATTGAAGTGAGCTTAAAATTATGCAAAGAAATGAAATTTTCTTCACTTGCTAATTTTCTGTTTTAAAAATTACCTTTCTACAGATTTGTGTGTATAATCTGATTTGTTTAAATTCCCACTCCTTCAATGGTTGGATACTTCCAACCAAATTCTGTTCTGGAATTTTTTTTTTTTTATCCTCACCTAAGGATATGCTTATTGATTTTTAGAGATTGGGGATGGGGGAGAAACATGGATATGAGAGAGAAACATCGATAGGTTGCCTACCACACTTACCCCGACTGGGACTTAACCAGCAACCTAGGTATGTGCCCTGAATGGGAATCGAACCCACAATCTTTTATGTATGGGACGACGCTCCAACCAACAGAGCCACCTGGCCAGGGCTGTTTTGGAATTTTTTTAATGTCTCAAGTACACTCACAGGTTTGCAAATTGAGTTTTTCAAGAATATACACTAATATAAAATATTTTAAAATTATCTTGTATGTCAGGATCGGGGAACCTTTTTTCTGCCAAGGGCCATTTGTATATTTATAACATCATTCGTGGGCCATACAAAATTATCAACTTAAAAATTAGCCTGCTATGTTTGGTCAAACATTTAATTAACTCACCCCTAATGCCGTGACAGGCCCAGACCAAATTATTTCACAGGCCTTATACGGCCCTGGGGCCAGACTTTCCCCACCCCTGTTGTATATGATATAACCTTATGCATTTTATTTCTGTTTACTCTACTATGCTCAGTCTTCTTTTTTTTTTCTTTTAATTTAATCCAGAAATAGGCAAAAAGAAATATTACAAGTACAGCAAAGAGAAGACATTAAAGTGGCTGGAAAAAAAGGTATAGTACCCCTCCAGTGCCTATGGCAGAAAGAATTCAGTACATCTTTTTAAAACTAGAGAATGTGGTAAGTCGTAAACCAAAGACTATCTTGTATTTCTAACTAAGACAGGAAAACTATGTAAGGATATCCAATATGAGAAGAAATCTTTTACTTTTCATCCTCCCTAACTCATGTCTCTGGAGTTTGCTAGATGGGTTTTTTGTTTGTTTGTTTTGTTTTGACCTGCATCCCCATTTTCCCATGATTTTCACCACTGAATGAAAGAAGTTCTTGCTCTTTGTTGGTGTAGATTTGAATCTTCCAAGCTAGACAATACCGGGCCTGATATGCATTTGCTGTGGTTGGTCCTACAGTTGTCTCAGAGGTGGGTGTTGCTCACACACAGCCAGGCAGGGGCCTGAGGCCGACTGGATTCAGGCTTAGAGGATGTGTGTCCTGCTCTGTATCTGGCTGCTGAAGAGGAGTCATCTTCCAGGCACACTGTGTACTTAGTGATGCTAAGAAGTAGACTGACTGCATGTAAGGTCTGGTAGTGTTTCCAAATTGGATTTAGTAAGTCACAATCAGTATTGGTATGGGATAGGATAGATAGGATGTGTTAAAATTTAACAAAGTAAGGACAAGTATTAAGTATGGCTCTATGAAACGTATTTATATGTGTGTTTCAGTATTGGGTTGCTGTGTATTTCTTACTGTGGGTTGTGGCCAAAAAGACAACACAAAAAATACTTTGAAACCCATTAGTCTAAGGATGCAGTGTACTTTGACATTGGTTAAGAATCTTACCAGAGGATATCTGTTGCTGACAGAGTTTTTGCAAATCAGTGATACCAGTAGTTATAGTACTGATTCCTAGAATTCTCTTCTACTGTCTTCCATCTTGTGAAAAACCTTTTTATCATATGTTACTGGGCATATTAGTAGCCTGGGAGCATGGAAATGAACTTATAAAAGTAAAATTAATTAGGCTCCTACTGTACAGCATAGTGAAAAAATTTTAAAGGTGCCTCTATGTTTCATTTTTCATTCACCTTAGTAATAGTCTACTATTAGTGAAGAATGAATGTAAGTACTGAACCGAATCTTGACGTTTAGTTTTTGCTCTTAACAAATAATAATGACATGAATAGCAAAGTGAAATTTGTATTTATTATGTTTTCTTTCTTAAATTTCTAGGATTTGGGAAATTTACATTATTTATTTTGTTTAGAAAATTATTACATATAAACTTTATGCCAGGTTCTGTTCTAAGGGTCTTTACATACAGGGTGGGGCAAAAGTAAGTTTGCAGTTGTGAGTATGTGAAGCAGAATTTATTCTTGTGTTATTATTTATTAACTTGTATTATTTTCCATACAAATAACTGTAGATCTACTTTTGCCCTACCCTGTATATTAACTCATTTAATCTTTATAACAATCCTATGAGGTAGATACTATTTTTATCTCCATTTTACTGAGAGGTTAAGTAATTAGCCCATGGTCACAGAGCAGAACCAAGCAAGCAGCCTGGTTCCAGAGTCAGTGCTCTCTATTGTGTAGCCCTTTAAGTATATGGAGATCATCCTGAAATGCTATGGCTGCTGCTCAACCTTCTCCAAATATGCAGCTGTCTCTCATCTGATATCTGCTGAAGAAATATTTCTTCCTGGATCTTAAATGAATTGAAGACTTATCTGGAAAGTTGTGGATTTCTAGAGTTAGTTCAAAATACCCTAATATTCCCCTTTTGGTTATTTGATAGGTTAATCAGACTGTGGCAGCATTAAAAACCAATAACATAAATGTTGGTGCCCGGGTACAGTCAACTGCATTTTTCTCCGGTCACCAGATTTCCAGTGACAAGGAAGGTAAGTAAATAGATTCATCAGAAATTATCTTTGTCTAGAGTATGTTGCTTATGTTATAAATGCCTATCTTATGATTTTAAAACCTTAATGTTTCAGAAGTTTACATTCTTACCATGTCTTCTCATCTTGTGACAGGTGTGCATTTCATTTCAGAAACGCGTAATGTTTCTACCATAGGTCACATCTGTCACTAACTGATACTTTTAAATCATTCATTCAGCAAATATTTATTTTGCACTAATAATAACAACCCTAACAGCTCTGCCTTTCATTTACTGAGGGTGTATCATATGCCAAGCCTTTTGCTAAGTTGCCAGTATACACACATTATCTCACCTGACTCCGGTAAGTCTCATTCTTGAGGCTCTGTCCAAAGTTGCATTGCTGGTAAAATGGTGAAGCTAAGCTACTAAGGAGCTGGTTTAGACCTAAGCCCACACTCAAGCTTCTTGTTGTATTATTTGTGTGGTACAGGCTGTCTAGTGAGCTGCATCTGTTTGCATCTTTCTCTAAAGAAGCATCTGTCCTACATTAGGTCTCAGCACTTCAATTTTAGATAAAAATTGATTCATTTAGCAATTTTTTATTCTTTGGGGTTATTAAAGTGCATTCTTTTGGTGCTTTTTCCAGTGTAGTATACTCTTATGTATATATAGATGTTGAATAAAAACAGCTATATAGTGCAATTAACATTCTCTAATGGTGGAGCAGAAATTATTCTGACTTTAACCTTCAGTACAGTGTTCCCCTATTCTGGGTATACAATTCTGAAACACCTGACTTCAGTCATTAAAAAGTAAAAATAGGGACAGTGCCCTGTTTGTGATTTATCATAATTGAGGCAGTCTTTGGTTTGCAGAAATATACCTTGAACACCTAGTACAGACAGATGATAGCTGGCTCCAGCCATTCTGGGAGTGGTGGACAGCACCCTCACTATACCAGCTGCCATCAGGTTCTTTGGTTGGTTTTAACAAAAGGAAAGGTTGTAGCAGTCAGATAAGTGGATGGATAGATGGATAAAACCATAGCATTTTTTTTAAGTAGGAGAAGCGATGTTAGAGGTTATTTAGGCAGATGTCATTTTAAAAAATGAAAAATTGGAAGATTAAAAATGGCAGTGGAGTAAGTGGATGCTGCACGGACATGCTCCCAGGACCAAAATGGAATTACAGCTAAAATACAGAAAAACTTCCTTAATAATCAACTGAAGACTCACTGGAGAGAACCCTGAAAACCAAGGATAGAAAGTGGAGACTGCATAGAGACTAGTAGGAGGGACAGAGGCGCAAAAGGGCTGGCTGGGCTCCCACAATGAGGTCCCAGGCTCCCACATGAGATATCTCAGCTGTGCGGGATTGCCACTGAAAACTCTGGGGTCTAATCCCCAAGCTGGGCCTCCCAGAACTGAGAAGGGTACCCACGTAACATCTGACTGTGAAAAGCAGCGGGGTTGCTGTCTACCAGGGAGAGATGGCTAGAAATGCAACACATTTAAAGGGCCAACACACAAAATTCCCTCTGGAGCCACTCACCTTGTACTCTGGCAGAGGGAGAACATAGTGGACTGGAGCTGTGTGAGAAGAAGACAGGATCAGGGTCTCTGGGGGTTAGAAACCAGAAGGCAGACACCCTGGTTTCTTGTGCTGAGTCATTCCCTTGCATTGAGGAGGTCATCTTTCTCACGAAGACAATTGCTATCTAACTGTTTAGCCTCGGGGGGTGAGGGGGGAAGAAAGTTGACCCACTCTATTGGAAAACACCTTGCCTTAAGGTGCAAAGTATCTGAAGCCCATTAAAAGACTGAAAATAGCAATTAGCCTCCAGGCAGAAGCAGTTGCCCTTCCCTGTTGAAAAAATTCTCACTACACTTGTGGACGATTGCCTGAGGGCTATTCAAAACAAAATCCTTTAAGTCTGTAGGCAGAAGCAGTCTCTAGAGCAGGGGTGGGCAAACTTTTTGACTCAGGGCCACAATGGGTTCTTAAACTGGATGGGAGGGCCGGAACAAAAGCATGGATGGAGTGTTTGTGTGAACTAATATAAATTCAAAGTAAACATCATTACATAAAAGGGTACGGTCTTTTTTTTTTTTTAGTTTTATTCATTTCAAACGGGCCCGCGGGCCGTAGTTTGCCCACGGCTGCTCTAGAGTCTTTGAGTCTTTGCCTGATCTAATTAGTCAGAAATAGCACTTGACACTATTTTGCACTAAAGATTGAGAGGCGTAGCAGATCTATCTAATACATAATCACAAACCCAAACAGGCAGCAAAAATGAGGAGACAAAGAAACAACCCCCAAATGAAAGAACAAGAGAATTCTCCAGAAGAAAAGATAAATGAAATAGAGATATCAACAAAATATTAGCAAATTGGATCCAGCAATATATTAAAAAGATCATAATCGTGACCAAGTGTGATTTGTTTCAAGGATGCAAGGCTGGTACAATATTCACAAATCAATAAACATGATACATCACATAAACAAATTGAAACACAAAAATCACATGATCATAGCAATCGATGCATAAAAAAGCATTCGACAAAATCCAGCACCATTTTTGATAAAAACTCTCAGCAAAGTGGGAATAAAGGGAGCATATCTCAACATGATAAAGGTCATAAATGACAAACCTACAGCCAACATCATACTCAATGGGCAAAAACTAAAACCGTTTCCCCTAAGAACAGGAACAAGACAGGGATGTCCGCTTTTACCACTCTTATTCAACATAGTACTGGAAGTCCTAGCCACAGCGATCAGACAAGAAGAAGAAATAAAAGGCATCCAAATTGGAAAGGAAGAAGTAAAACTCTCATTATTCACAGATGATATGATATTGTACATAGAAAACTCTAAAGACTCCACCAAAAAACTACTAGATTTAATAGATGAATTTGGCAGTGTAGCAAGATACAAAATCAATACCAAAAAATGGATGGCTTTTTTTATACACCAATAATGAATTCTCAGAAAGAGAAAAAAAAATTCCATTTACTATTGTAACAAAAAAAATTAAGATACTAAAGAATAAACTTAACCAAGGAGGTAAAAGACTTGTTCTCAGAAAACTACAGGACATTGAAAAAGAGATAGAAGTTATAAACAAGTTGAAAAGCATACTGTGTTCATAGATTGGTAGAATCATCATTAAAATGTCCATACTACCAAAGGCAATCTACAGATTCAATGCAATCCCTATTAAAATACCAATGGCATATTTCACAGATCTAGAACAAATACTCCAAAAATTTATATGAAATCAAAAGAGACCCCCATAGCTACAGCAGTCTTGAGAAAGAAGAACAGAGTTAGAGGAATCACAATACCAGATACCAAGTAATACTACACAGCCACCGTAATCAAAACTGCCTGTTACTGGCACAAGAACAGGCATATAGATAAATGGAACAGAACAGAGACCCCAGAAATCAACCCAAGCCATCATGCTCAATTAATATTTGACAAAGGAGACAAGAGTATACAATGGAGGAAAGACAGTCTCTTCAGTAAATGGTGTTGGGAAAATTAGGTAAATGCAAAAAACAAAAACAAAAAAAACTAGACCACCAACTTACACCATACACAAGAATAAACTCAAAATGAATAAAATACCTTAAACTCAAAATGAATAAAATACCTAAATGTAAGTCAAGAAACCATAAAAATTCTAGAAGAAACCATAGGCAACAAAATCTCAGACATCTCTCGTAGCAATATGTTTACGAATACATCTCCTAGGGCAGTGGTTCCAACCTTTTTTGGCCATGCCCCACCTAAGCATCTCTAAAATCCTGATGCCCTCCTGTGACATATAATTCTTATTCAAAAAGTGAACTCCTCTTCACATGGTGGAGGAAGGCTAAAAGGCCATAAACTTGGTCTAAACAAGCTTCCAGAGAACATGGCATCCAGGAAAGAGAAAAATAAAAGAACGAAAGGACAGTTGAAGTACTGAGGAAGAAATCACCTAGAAATTGTTAAAAAACAACAACAAAAAACAATATAAAGTGATATGAAAAAATAGCAAATAAAGTTTCAAAACATATAATAGATAACTGAAATGCATAAATGTGACACTATGTATTCATATACTGTATATGAGGCCCCTAGAACCATAAGAAATGCAAAAAGTTCACTGTTAACTCATTCTCAAATTGCCCCCCTTAAAAATCAAATTGCCCCCTGTGGGGCATGTGCCCCACATTGGGAACCACTGTTCTAGGGCAAAGGAAACTAAGGAGAAAATAAACAAAAGGGACTACATCAAAATAAAAAGTTTCTGCACAGCAAAAGAAACCATCAACAAAATGAAAAGGGAGCCCACTGTATGGGAGAATGTATTTGGCAATGATACGCCTGATAAAGGGTTAATATCCAAAATATATAAGGAACTCATGCAACCTAACAGAAGGAAAACAAACAATCCAATTTAAAAATGGGCAAAAGACCTAAATAGACAGTTCTCCAAAGGGACACACAGATGGCCAAGAGACATATGAAAAAATGTTCAAAGTTCACTGATCATCAGAGATGCAAATTAACACAACAATGAGGTATCACTTCACACCATCAGCAAATCAACAAATGACAAGTGCTGGTGAGGATGTTGAGAATAGGGAACCCTAGTATACTGCTAGTGGGAATGCAGACTGGTGCAGCCATTATGGAAAACTGTATTGAGTTTCCTCAAAAACTTAAATATGGAACTGCCATTTTATCCAGTGATCCCACTTCCAGGAAGCTATCCTAAGAAATCAGAAACACCAATCAGAAAGAATGTATGCACCCCTACGTTCATAGCAGCACAATTTACAATGGCTAAGATCTGGAGACAGCCCAAGTGCCCATCAGTAGATGATTAGATAAAAAACTGTGGTACATTTATACCATGGAATACTATGTAACAGTAAAAAAGAAGAATCGCTTACCCTTTCAGACAGCATGGAGGGACTTGGAGAGTATCATGCTAAGTGAAATAAGTCAGAGAAAGGCAAGTATCACATGATCTTACTTATATATGGAATCTAACAAAATAAACTGATGAACTGAGTGGATCTGGAGACATGGAACCATGAGTGTGGAATCTTGGAGAGAAGGCAGGGGAGGGTGGGTGGGTGGGAGGTAATCACCCAAAGACCTTGTATGCATATATGCATAACCCATGGATGCAGACAGTGGGGTGGTGAGGGCCTGGGGTGGGTGTGGTGGAGAAAGTCAATGGGGGAGAAAGGGGACATATGTAATACTTTCAACAATAAAGATTAAAAAAAATAAATAAATACAAAATGAGAATTTGTGGTCTCAGAGAAATGGACGACTGTCCCAGGTCACCATCCTGGCTAGGAGGCCAGGTCATCTGCTCCCAGTCCAGTGTTTTTGCTAATCTCTACATATAAGTGTATATTGCCATTTAGTGTCCCAGCCACTCTTTATGCTAGTTCCTTTTTCAAGATCTCTAGCTTGATATGCTACCAAAAGAAGCAAACACTTAAAATTCTTAAAATGACGTTCTTAAAATTGTTTTGTCCATTCATGACTCAGTGGATAATTGCTAGCTCAGAACCATGAGCACATTTTGAGAAATGTTCCATTTCTACATTGGTAGTAAAAACCTCTTACTGAAGACTTTTTGAGATCAGGTGATCCAAGAAGCAAACACTTTCTAACAAATACTGAGGCAAATTGTTATCTTAACTTGAAGGTAGAAGAGAAAGAAAAAAAGAAGCTAATAAATATCTTAGCAACAAACCTGGGATATTGATAGTTTATATCCCTATGTGATTATCCTATCTTATGATTAAATTTGATTATCCCCTGCATAAGATACTGAATTAAGGAACAGGGCTTTAAAACAGATTTTATTGTGTTATGTAACTGCACTTAATTAATACACAGTACCAAGGATCCAAATGCTTTAGAATTAATGATTATACACTCTGCTGAGTTTAGTGTTGTTTCTTTTTTCATTTTATTAGTTTGGAAGAATATATAATATAATGTTCAGGACTCTTATAAAGCAAGAGCTTATTAGTTAAATGAGCATATTCATTACTGTTAAATAATTAGATTTATTCTATATTGAAACAGACCTAGAGAAACAATTAGTCTTTTTCAAAGGGCTAACAATATTTCATATTGTTATAACTGATTTTTGAACTTTATTTGTATTCAAGGGCCTCAACTAAGAAAACAACCCTGAATTTGGGTTTTATCTGTCATTTAGTGGGCATCTACTGTGTTGTACTTGTATTATATGATCATATCTTGAATATCTTATATCTTCATCCATCATAATACCTCACTACTCTGACAGATATACATTAGCATCCCCATTTTACACATGAGAAAATGGGTGAGAAGCTTGAATTTTTATGGCCATATAAAGTCAGAATTTGAACTCTGGTCAACTTGACTTTAAATCTTTCATAATTATTACTATAATTTTTTTTTACTCTTCTGTTTCTTTCAGAGGACTATATTCGTTATGCCCATGGCCTGATATCTGATTACATCACTAAAGAATTAAGTGATGACTTATCTAAATATTTAAAGTGAGTATTGTTCATCTTCAGTCATAATTAAGAAGTACCTTTTCACTTCTTGGTGTTCCAGCAATATGATTTTTTTATGACTTATCATATCACTGTTTCTGATAAGAGATTATTTTAGAGTTATGTTATAAACTGTATGGTTTGGAGTTGATTTTTAATGGGCATTCCTTGATTGAAATGAATTGATTTAGTGGATACTAATTGGAGAACTTGTGTTAGGATCGGAAGTATGGGTTGATATGATTTTAGACAGTGAACTATATTAAAATTTTATCCCTCCTTAGACTTAATAAATTTGGTTCTTTTGATCATTTTATTTATTTTTTCTAAATATATTTTATTGATTTTTTACAGAGAGGAAGGGGGAGGGATAGAGAGTTAGAAACATCGATGACAGAGAAACATGGATCAGCTGCCTTTCTGCACACCCCCAACTGGGGATGTGCCTGCAACCAAGGTACATGCCCTTGACGGGAATCGAACCTGGGACCTTTCAGTCTGCAGGCCGACACTCTATCCACTGAGCCAAACCGGTTAGGGCTCTTTTGATCATTTTAATAGAAATAAAAGTAGCAAAGAAAGTAGGTGTTGTGTAGAATATTTTTGAAAGTTACATTTAAAGATTTGTACCATTTTCATTAGATACTGAAATTGGAATTGTCTGAACTAAAAAATAAGGTGTTCACTGAGTAACTTTATTACACCTAGCACTTGGAATTCAAAAAAAGGAAAAAATAGAGTCTTGTGTCTTTAAGGACAGAGGGGTTTAAGAATAACCTCATTTGTGTTCCTTTCTATAATAATAAAAGCGTACTATACTAAGTAGATGGGACAGCCGAACAACCTTACAGACATCATTCTGGACGACCTTCCTGACAAAGCCATGGCGGCAGGGGCCGAGGCAGAGGCGCGGTTAAGGGTGATGAGGCAGGCAGGCGAGTGGTTAGGGGCAATCAGCAGGCAAGCGAGTGGTTAGGGGCGATCAGGCAGGCAGGCGAGTGGTTAGGGGTGATCAGGCAGGCAGGCGAGTGGTTAGGGACAATCAAGCAGGCAGGCTAGCGGTTAGGAGCCAGCGGTCCTGGAGTGCGAGAGTGATGTCCGACTGCCGGGCCTAAACCAGCCGTCGGACATCCCCTGAGGGGTCCTGGATTGTGAGGGGTGCAGGCCAGACTCAAGGGACCACTCCCTACCCCTCCTGCCCCTGTGCCCAAATTTCGTGCACTTGTCTTCTAGTATAAGACTTTACCTTAAAAAAAATGTTTTTTTTCTAGATTTAGGTAACTGTTTTTCTGATTTTATGTGTGTGATAAGTTAATGTACTTTCTCATCCCTATAATTACATTTTCCTCTCATACATGAAGATAAAATGACTTTTTAATAGATTTTAGTTGATGTTTTTAGCAAATTGCATAGGTCCTCCTTTAAAAAACAACTAGCAAAAATTGTTTTTTGTGGTAGTTAAAATGTGTTGAAAGCCTGCTTTAAATTGATAACCATATCCTTCTGTTTAATATTTCCCTGGATTACTTAGCTGCTCCTTATCTAGTTAGATACCTTATGTCTTTGTACTCCATTATATTTCACATTCCTTTCTTTCGACTAAAATTTTTAAGCTTAGGTTAAAGATTTGGGGAGAAAGATATGTCAATTAAACTTCTCTCTGGTGGAAAAAAAGGTAAATTTTGTGTGGCTTTTTGTCAACAGTTAATATAATTTTAACTTTTAAATATGTGCTAGATTCATTATTTATGAAGAAGAAATACTATAATGCCAAAAATGCAAATTTGTGGAGGCTAAAGAAAAGCAATTTGATTTCAACAAATGAGTTCTAATTTTATTTTTTAGTTCAGACAATTCCCATACAAGGAATTAGTGAAATGAAGATTGATTGATTGATTGATTGATTTAAATTTTGTAATTGATTATTTATTTTATTTATTATCATTATTTTTTAATCCTCACCCAAGGATATTTTTCTATTGATTTTTAGAGAGAGTGGAAGAGAGAGGGAAAGACAGAGAAAAATATCAATGTGAGAGAAGCACATTGATTGCTTCCCGAATGTGCCTTGACCAGGGCCCGGGCCGGGGAGGAGCCTGCAACCGTGATACTTGCCCTTGACCAGAATCGAACCCGGGACCCTTCAGTCTGCAGGCCAATGCTCTATTCACTGGGCCAAACCAGCTAGGGTAAAGATTTATTCATTTAGACAAATTTCATTCTTTACACTGAAATGATTGTACTTAAAGTATATAGAGCTGAAGCTGTCAGAAGAAAGAAGACTTACGGAATCTTAAATTGGCCCAGCTTTTCTGTTTGCTTGTCTATGAAAAACCAAGACTAAAAATCTTATTTTTCACTCCATAGGCTTCCAGAAGATCCCGCTTCATTGCCAAAACCTCCATCAAAGGTAAGAAGCTGTGACTAAGATATCTTGGGGAACCTGGAAAAATGTTATACTTTTACCACATACATTTAGTTTGCTGTAGTATATTTTAAAGCATTCTAAATCCACCTTGCATGGAGTGATGTTATGTAGAATAAAGATTGTACTGGGCTCGCCATCAATTTTTTTTATTTTTTTGTAGATTTTACCTGAATAATAAAGTACTGTCAAAACCCAAATAAGAGTTGGTTAACCAGATACCTATATAAAAATAGAGTAGATATCCTATATAATAAAAGGCTAATATGCAAATTGACTAAACGGCGGAACGACCAGTCGCTATGATGTGCACTGACCACCAGTGGGCAGATGCTCAATGCAGGCGCTGCCCCCTGGTGGTCAGTGCACTCCCACAGGGGGAGCACTGCTCAGCCAGAAGCCAGGCTCACGCTGGCGAGCACAGCAGCCGTTGTGGGAGCCTCTCCTGCCTCCGCAGCAGTGCTAAGGATGTCTGATCTGCCTCCGTGGTAGCACTAAGGATGTCCGACTGCCGGCTTAAGCCCACTCCCCACAGCCTAAGCCATCAGTCAGACATCCCCCGAGGGCTCTCGGATTGTGAGAGGGTGCAGGCCAGGCTGAGGGACCGCCCCCCCCCCCCCTCCCGCAAGTGCACAAATTTCATGCACCGGCCTCTAGTATAATTATAATTAAATATTCTTAGCCAGATCCTGTACTTGTCTTTATTAATCACCAGGAATACTAAAATTTTGCTAAATCTAGTTGTTACTGATACAAAGGTGCACAGAGCATGATTTCTGTAACACAAAGAATCCTTTGAGCAAGGATGACCATACTGTTTTTCCTGTACTTGAAGTGATCAACAAAATTTATGTATAATATTTATCTGTTAGTGGAAAGCCTTTTCCTTTTTCAGATGTTCTCAAACTGCCACCCATAGCTCCTCTGCACCGTGGACTGCAGCTGTGTTTGTCTCCGGATTGGAGAGTAGAGAAGTCAGTCACACACCACACCTGGTGGCACAGTGTGGCATCCAGTCCAGCCTGACCTCCGAGACAGGGAAATAGACACACATGCCAGCCTATCAGTGGGGCCATTCTCCTGCCAGCAAAATAGCAAATGCCTTAGAATGTAAAGTGGACATATTGTGGATGTTGAACAACTTTCCTTTTTCCCTGCCTTCAAGGTGGCAACATTCTTGGGACTTTTTTGTATCATGTCCTGTTTGGAGGTGGTGGTAGCTCTAAAAACATTTATTACTTTGATTTTTAGAAAGGATGGAAAATTTACAGTGCATCTGTGGGAGTTGTAGGCCATTTTCAGCTGATTATCAAAGGAGATTTCTCTCTCACTCTCTGGGGGAATAGCACTGGGCAGAAGTCAAACCACACTTCTTCCAGTCCAGTGGTCCACTGTCTCTGACAATGGCACTAGGGGACAGAGACATAATTGTCTAACTGAGAGGATAGGCGTGTTGGTGTCTTTCTTATTTCTTCTCTCCAAAAACTAAGCTTATATCTTTCTCCCAAATATCCATCTTCCTTGGTAACTAAGAGATTATTTATGAATGGCTCTAAACCTATTCTTGAAGCTTTTAGCCTTTGATTCTGTTTAGGGTAATGTGTTTCATAAGTTTATTCTTCTTGGATCCAGTTTTCTGATTTCTTGTTTTAATTTCCAAAATGTAAGTTGTTTGTGACTTCTTTATTTATGAGTTAGGTGAGGGGTCAGCAAACTTATTCTGTAAAGGCCAGTTAGTATTTTAGGCTTTGTGAAGCAGATGATCTCTGTCGCAGCTACTCAACTCTGCTGTTAAAAGTGCAAAGAGAGCCACAAACAATTCATGAATGAACCAGTGCGCTGTGTTCCAGAAAAACTTCATTAATGAAAGCAGGTGGCCAGCTGGATTTGGCATGGACAGTAGTTTGCCAAGCCCTGTTTAGGTCTTGGCATCCTGCTTCTCTTAAATTTCAGCCCTGCCTCCTGGATTATTTTAGCTGCTTTTCGAGGTCTCCTGTTCTATAGGGTCTTCCTGGGGCTCCAGTGTGCACAGTGCAAACTGCACTGGGTGAAGTACCACATTTTAAACAAGCATAGGACAATGTCTTCTGCTAGCTCTCCTATCCAGGATTTGATTGATTTTTACGTAATTTAGTATACTGTTTTCAGGAAATACATTCTAATGGCTCATAGGTATCTGTATCTGTGTTGTAATCGATAGCATGGAGCCATGTTTTGCATTACTTTCTTACTATCATATGTGTGCCTATGTTGAAACTCAGCTTCCAACCCTCATCCTCTCCCGTCTTTTGAATTAACACTGTCAGCTAGCAGAGCCTAATGCAATCAGTGGATTTGGAGATGTTTCTCAGTTTCTTCTTGCAAATCATTTGTAAGAATGATAAGACCAATCTATCCTAGCATTAATTCTGGTGGTCCTCTGCCCTTTGCTCTTTTCTTTCCAGAACTGTACCCATTTAGTCAGACCCTTTGTTACTAGTGCATATACATCTTTCTGAGTCACTTTTTTTTCCTTCGGAAACAGTACCCCAAATCAAGAGGCCAGTTAGTATTTTAGGCTTCGTGAAGCAAATGATCTCTGTTGCAACTACTCAACTCCAGTCTTTTAAATAACAACAACAACAACAAAATAATAAGTCAATATAACAATTATGGTTTGTTTGGTTTTTCAATATATTCAACAATGTGCTGGGAATAACATGAAACCTAGTTATGTGCAGAGACTACTACCATCATTTTCTTTTTTTGTAAGTACTTATAACTTGTGTCTTGTATGATAGTGAGCTGTTAAAGCACCTAAACAAGTCAGTCATCTTTTTATATGTTTAATATTTATAAGAAACATCTGTCATCTTAATCTCTTGCCATTTTTATTTGACTTATCAGTGAAAAGCAAATAAGCCCATATGTTTATGACATCATCTGTATTAGAACATTTTGGCATAGGAGAAAAGCAAACATCCTCAGAATCTTAAGTTTTTTCATTGTGAAACTATTAGAGCCTTCATCATCACCTATGCGTTCTACTCTCCCAGTTGAAGATACTTTCCTAGTAAAAATGTGCATCACCTAAACACGTCTTAATTTTAGTAGAACCATGGATTCTTGAGAAAGTTGCTTGATCACTTACATTCACTTTGCTGGTACATAGTTCATACATGATAAACTAGTCTTTTTCTTTTGAAGATTCATTTGCTAGAGGTTACTGTGTGGCCAAGAGAAGGTTTTCCCCATTATGTGACATATTCCCAGATGCCCCTCTGTTTGTTCCAGTGAAGAATTTCAAGGATGTTGTTTTATCCCCTGATATACATGTGCTGTGGCATCTTTTAACGGCCTCCCAGTTCTGTGTTTAGCAAAAGCTGGGGTGCGAAGAGTGAAGCTGGGAACAAATATGTATTTCCTAGGTGGATCCATATTGGGTCTTTTCAACCTGGTGTCCACAAAGAGTTTGAAGATCTGTAAAATTATTTTTTTTTCTTTTCTTTATTTTATTATTTTTTTTTCTTCACCCTATAACTAAAGATCTGTAAAATTCTGAGTTGGGATCTCTGTGTACTCAATACTCCATGCTAAAAACTTATCAGCCCTGCT
Source organism: Myotis lucifugus (assembly GCF_000147115.1). Lineage (NCBI taxonomy): Eukaryota > Metazoa > Chordata > Mammalia > Chiroptera > Vespertilionidae > Myotis > Myotis lucifugus. The sequence goes on from NW_005871055.1 coordinate 9,844,889, forward strand.
ATCTGCCCTTTATATAATAAACTAGAGGCCCAATGCACAAAAATTTGTGCACTCGTGGAGGGTCCCTCAGCCCGACCTGTGCCCTCTCACAGCTTGGGACCCCTCAGGGGATGTCCACCTGCTGGCTTAGGCCCGCTCCCCGGGGGATTGGGCCTAAGCTGGCAGTCAGACATCCCTCTGGCAGCCTGGGAGCCCTCGTGGGATGTCCACTTGCCAGCGGGGAGCAGGCCTAAGCTGCAGTCAGACATCCTTAGGGCTGCTGAGGAGGCAGGAGAGGCTCCCGCCACCACCACTGTGCTGGCAGCCGTCAGCCTGGCTTGTGGCTGAGCAGAGCTCACCCTGTGGGAGTGCACTGACCACCAGGGGGCAGCTCCTGCATTGAGCGTCTGCCCCCTGGTGGTCGGTGTGTGTCACAGTGACCAGTCATTCCCAGTCGTTCTGCTGTTAGGGTCAATTTGCATATTACCCTTTTATTATATAGGGTAGAGGCCTGGTGCACGGGTGGGAGCCAGCTGGTTTGCCCTGAAGGGTGTCCCGGATCAGGGTGGGGTCCTGCTGGGGTGCCTGGCCAGCCTGGTGAGGGGCTGATGGCTGTTTGCAGGCTAGTCAAGCCCCCCAGTGGGGAACCTTACCCCATGGGGGTGTGGCCAGCCTGGGTGAGGGGCCCAGGGCTGTTTTCAGGCTGGCCACAGCCCCTTTGGGGTGGGGGGGTCCTGCTGGGGTGCCTGGGTGAGGGGCTGAGGGCCGTTTTCAGGCTGGCCACGCCCCCCAGCGACCCAAGCTCCCTGCCTGTCCTTTTTTTCTTTTTTTTTTCAGCAGGTATCTGGCATTTATTTAACTTCTATAATTGAAACTTTGTAGCCTTGAGCGGAGCCCAAGTCCAGCCAGGGCAGGTGGGAAGCTTGGCTTCCTCCATCACCAGGGGTACCCCAAGCCTCCTGCTCGCTCCAGCTCCGTGGCCGCCGCCATCTTTGTGATGGAGTGATGGTTAATTTGCATATACCCTTTTATTAGATAGGATGTGGCATGATTCCTCTATAATGTGAATGTTAAGGCTAAGTTTAGCTATTGACAAGATTCTCACGCTCATTGGTGCAAAATGCTAATGTGAAAAGGGAAAACACGAAGTAAAGGTCAACTTAGTTGGATTGTGCCTAATGGAAAGAGCACTTGTACAAAAATTGAGATCTCACCCTAAGTCCTCTGCTAGGTGGCCTTAAGTTACTTGTTTAACATCTCTGTGCTTCCTTCTTCCTCTGGCTGCTTGCTTTGTGAAGTTGTTCTTATGTGATAAAATGAGATTATTGAATTGAAAGGAGGTAACAACATGAAACTATATAAAGATGATAATAAATGCGGTTTCTAAATGGACATTATGCCAGCTCAGGAGGTGAATGAAGTGGAGATTCTGGCTGAGCACCTGAAAGGAAATTTCAGTCTTTGCTTTTGTGCCTGCATTCACCCCCTTAAACTGTCCTGGAATTCAGCAGTCTCTGTCCCTGGTGCATGCAAAGTATGTGATTAATACCCCAAGAGGCTGGGGCTAGGATTTTCCTACTTATATCCCCCATCACCAAAACTATTCCTCAGAAGGGCTGTGTGGCTTAGTTCTCTAGATAATCAAAATGTAAAGGAGCTTGTTAAAGAAAAAAGCCATTTGCAGGGTCAGGTGCTTCATTTGGCCTTAGTGTGGGTCCAAATTGCACATTGGTTCTTTTTAAAAGGATTGATATGTCAAGGTGACGTTTTACACTATTTCACTACTCTAATGTTTGCAGAAGGTAAAGTTATCAGATGAGCCTGTAGAAGCAAAAGAAGATTACACTAAGTTTAATACCAAAGATATGAAGACAGAAAAGGTATGTGTGTCCAGACATAGTGGCATACACTTAGACTCAGTGAGTGATGCTGCATGGGGACATCTGGGAACAATTGCATGCTATTATGATTTTACAATTCTTTTGTTTTTTGTTAATCTTCACCCGAGGATATTTTCCATTGATTTTTTAGAGAGAGTGAAAGGGATGGGGAGAGACAGAGAGAGAGAAACATCATGTGAGAGAGACAATTGATTGGTTGCCTCAGGCACATGCCCCAACCAGAACCAACATACATGCCCTTGACCAGAATCAAACCCAAGACCCTTCAGTCCGCAGGCCAACGTTCTATTCACTAAGCCAAACTGGTTAGGGCTGATTTTACAATCTTAACCATGAAGAATTATTAACCTATGACTTAAATTTATTTCTGTGACTTAAACATCAATTCACAATTGTGAATGACAATGAAAAATGTCCAGCAAGGAAGCCTTTAGGAATCTAAGAAAGGCTCAATGTACTTGGCAAAAGTGTGCCTAATCTTTGCATGTATTCAGAGGGGTAGGGTGGGGGGAGGGAGGGAGCTGCCACAGATAATGTTTTTTCAACTCTACTGTCTAGAAGAGTCCCAGCAATGATGATGACAAAAATTGGTAATAACTCCACCATTTAATAATCACCTGGGCCAGTGGTCGGCAAACTGCGGTTTGTGAGCCACATGCGGCTCTTTGGCCCCTTGAGTGTGGCTCTTCCTAAGCCTTAGGAGTACCCTAATTAAGTTAATAACAATGTACCTACCTATATAGTTTAAGTTTAAACAATTTGGCTCTCAAAAGAAATTTCAATCGTTGTACTGTTGATATTTGGCTCTGTTGACTAATGAGTTTGCCGACCACTGACCTAGGCAAATATTTTTATAACATTTCTTCCTGTTTTATCTTATATATGCATTATAAATTTATATTAGGTTTTTAAATTGGCATTGATATATAGTTTTGGGTTCTGCCTTTTCATTTATCACTATGTTGTGAGAATGTTTACTTGTTATTAAGCATGCTCTGAAAATTTATTAATTTTTTATCATATTCACTCGTGTGTTATTTTACCATATAAAATATAGTTTATGCATTCATTCCCCTATTTTTGAACACATAATTAACTTTATTTTTTGTTTTTATAAAGTGATACACATTCTGATTTATAGTCTGCATCTGATTATTTCATTAGACACGATTTAGAATTAAGAGTAAGAGCTTAGAAAATATGAGCTCCTTCCATAATTATTGATATATATAAAATGCTTTCCAAACATGTAGTATAAATTTGTACTCCTAACCATTATTCCTGATGAGTATTCATCTTCCATTCTTGACAACACTGAGTATTATTTTTATTCTTGAAAATGTTTGCCTGTGTAGTTAGGCTACATTTCTTTAACGAGAAAGTTATTGGCCATTTGCATTTATGCCTGTGTTTATATTAGGATAGTAATGTTTTCCTTGTTAATTTGTAAGAGCCTGTTCTAAATTAAGGCTATTCATACTTTTCATGACATATAAGAAAAGTACAAAGAATTTTCAAATTTGTGTTTAGCCTTTTCATTTTTAAATAGTTTTAAGTTTTTCTCAGGATTGAATATAGAAATGGCTCTTCTTTATGATTTTCTCATTATTTTTATGCTTAGAAAGACCTTGCCTATCCCAAAATGGAATTAACTTCCACTTAGGTTTTCACATTTACTCCCCTTATAATTTGAAGTTTTTAAATAAATTTTATTCTTTACATATAATTTATCTGGGCATGTGATATCAGGGGATAATCCAGTTTGAGATATGGCTAAATACCTGGCTATCTCCATGGTTTCTGTGAGCAGGGGTGTTTTTGAGTTTCTCGGTGAGAAGTATTTCTGCCCCACCCTTTTAACTGCCCCTTGTATCCTCTAGGGCAGCAGGCGCCAACCCGTGGGTGGTCCCTGAGGTCCCAAAGGTTGGCAACCGCTGCTCTAGGGCATAGCACCAGTGAGATAACAGGATGTCAGTTAAATGCAGGGGATGACTTATCTCAGAGACCGTCACTTTTCACTAACCCTACTAAATTTTAAGTGACAGAACGTAAGAAGCAAAATTTCAGGGATCGTGTATTGTGTCCTAAAAGATACTTTGGCAATAACTTTGTCTCATAGTTCCCAGAGAGGCAGCTGATTTTTTTCTTTGCTGATTCCCATTTATGCTCTGTTGAACAAGTTGTGATGCATCAAAATAAAATCAGCTGCTATTTACCTTCTACTAGGACATGGCAAAAAAGAAAACAAAACTAAACAAAAAACAGTGACCAGGAAGAGAGAGCAATTTACAAAGCAGAGATATTTGCAGTCAGTTTTTTGGAAAGTATTTTGTTGTTAGAGGGGAAAAATGGGCCAGCTAGCTGGTTATCTTTTGAATATAGTAACATTTTTTAAAATTTATTTTATTTTGAATTTATTGGGGTGACATTGATTAATCAAATTATATAGATTTAGGGAATTATATACGGTTCTACAGTACATCATTTGTATATTGTACTGTGTGTTTACCACCCGAAGTCAAGTCTCCTTCTATCACCATATATGTTCTTGGTTTCCCTAGAGCCTCTGAATAAAATCAGATGGCAAATTGATGTGAATTATTCATCATGTAGTAATACAAGGCTGTAATTCCTTCCTCTGGTAATTGCTGCCTGTGTCAGTTCCATTGTTTGTGTTACTGCACTTAATGCACCCTCCAGAATTATTCCCCTATAGTAAACCGTTGGTTGTGACATTCCACTTCAGAGAAGGCAGCAGTTTATCTCCTGCCTCTTTTAACGTATTTTGTCTCTTAGGTTTGAATTCTGAATTGAAATCAGAACTTTTTAAAAATCAACACTCCCTTATGAAGCATGTTAGCAAATGCTTACCTCCCTTAATGAACCTTGAGACATGCATGGTCTGGTTTGATTTGCATGTGTGATTTATAAATGTTGCATTTGAAACAATTTTTCTCTCTTATTTTCATAAACAGAAAAATAGCAAAATGACTGCAGCTCAAAAGGCGTTGGCTAAAGTTGACAAGACTGGAATGAAAAGTATTGATTCCTTTTTTGGTGCAAAAAATAAAAAAAAAGTTGGAAAGACTTGAAACTTTGAAAATGAATAATGAAATCCAGCAAAAATGTTTTATCTTTTACAGTTCCACTTTTGTCCTTCCTCCATGTCCTTCCTGACCCTTAATCACCATCCTTTGAAATAAAAAAAAAAAAAGAGCAGATTTTAGATTCACTTGAACATTTCTTTGTATTTGAATTTTATGTTCCTGAACAAAATATGGGAAAGTAATTGTGGAGTCTTCTTTGACATACTGAAAAGTAATCAAGTGACTAGAGTCAACCTCTAGCATCTCAATTTCCTCAATAAACTGACATGTGACAATATTTGAGTGCGTGCCTGTTATTTTATGCAACTTTGCCAAATGGTAGCTATAGCAATACGGTTTTCAGTATACTGAGAAGAAATAGCTATCTGATAACAAAACTATCAGTAAAACTACTTTTTAAAAGCCTTTAGTTTTTGGCTTCGAAAAATGGCATTTTCTGTTTTCTAATGAAAACATGTTCTTTGTAGAAAATAGAAAAAAGTATAAAACAAAAATTGTAGTCTTCCAAGTTTTCATTACCTAGAGATAATATGATGCAAATAAATTTTTAAAGGAATTATAATTTTATAACCTTTTTTTTCTTGACAACATTTTCTGAGCATTTATCTAGGCTATTAACATGCTCTTTTAATTACAGTAATTTTTAATTATTTGGATATTTGATTATTTAATAACCATGACCCTATTTTGAATATTTAGATTATTTTCAACTGTTCACTATTTAAAGAATCAGATTATCTATACTAATAAAAGGGTAATATGCTAATTAGACTGGATGTCTTCCTGATGTCCTTCCGGACAAAGCCACGGTGGCGGGGACAGAGGCGGTTAGGGGCAATCAGGCTGGCAAGAGAGAGCAGTTAGGGGCAATCAGGCAGGCAGGCAGAGGCGATTAGGGGCAATCGGGCAGGCAGGCAGAGGCAGTTAGGGGCGGTCAGGCAGGCAGAGGAGTGGTTAGGGGTGATCAGGCAGAGGGGTTAGGGGCGATCAGGCAGGCAGGCAAGGCAGTTAGGGGCGGTCAGGCAGGCAAAGGAGTGGTTAGGGGTGATCAGGCAGAGGGGTTAGGGGCGATCAGGCAGGCAGGCAGAGTGATTAGAGGTGATCAGGCAAGCAGAGGTGGTTAGGGGCAATCAGGCAGGCAGAGGAGTGGTTAGGGGTGATCAGGCAGGCAGGCAGAGTGCTTGGGGGTGATCAGGCAGTCAGGCAGAGTGATTAGGGGTGATCAGGCAGGCATAGGTGGTTAGGGGCAATCAGGCATGCAGGGGAGTGGTTAGGGGACAATCAGGCAGGCAGGCAGAGTGATTAGGGTGATCAGGCAGGCAGGCAGAGGGGTTAGGGGTGATCAGGCAGGCAGGCAAGTGAGCGATTTTGCGAGAGGGATTGGGCCTAAACCGGCAGTCAGACATACCCCGAGGGGTTCCAGATTGTGAGAGGGTCTAGGCTGGGCTGAGGGACACACCCCCTTCTTGCACGAATTTCATGCACCAGGCCTCTAGTGTGTAAATAATTGTCCACAAATATTGTTTCCTTAGAATGGATTTTTGGATGTGGGCTTACTGGTTTGTAACCAAGTTCTGCAAATATATATTTGTGGGAATATATTTCACAGAAAGTTTATAGATGAGATAAGAACTCTCATCTTCTTAAAGTTTCAATGCCACCTTGTTAGCTTTAAATATTGTCTTTGCAAATGAGTGAGGAATAGTCATTTTATTGTAGTTTTAATTCACATTTTCCTGATTAGTAATGATATTGGACATTTTTTCATTTACTGATCATTTGTCATCTTATAAAGAGAATTATCTGTTTATGCCTGTGTTAAATTGGAGTGTCAGTACTTTTCTAGTTGACTCTAAAAGTATTGTAAAATATTATACTTAGATGTTTCTCTTTACAGGAAAATTTACTAGTCATTTCTTCTACTTTTTTAACAGTTATTTTTGTTTTATATTTAATTACTTAAATCATCTAGAGAATTTATATTTAAGTATGCTGTGAGCAAAGCTCTAATTTTATTTCCTCACCTGCTTATTTTTCCACTAGTTCTGTAGGATTCTAAGAGTAAGTTTCAATGGGATTTTTATTGATATTTTTATTAAACCCATAAAATTTGGGGGAAAAACAGACATCTTTATTAATCAGTATTCTCATTCAGGAATATAGTATTTCTCTGTATTTACTAAAATCCTAATCATATCTTTCACTAATAACATATGGTTCTTCATCTTTATATAAGTTGCAGATACTTTTTTTTTTCTGGGTATTTTTGTTGCTATAATTGAATTTTTTTTAATTAGATCTACTAACTGGCTATTTTGTGGTAAATGTTACATCCTATATAATAAAAGGCTAATATGCAAATTGCCCCCTCGATCGGGATCGGGAGTTCAACCAGAAATTCAACCAGGGGGCAGAGCTGGCTGGCCAACCGCCCACAGCCCCTCCCCTGGCTGACCATGGCCCCTCCCCTGGCCAGCCCCACCCTCGGTCAGAGGCGGGCTAGCCAGCCAACCAACTGTGGCCCCTCCCCCAGATGTCTGAGGCCCCATTCCCCGGCCAGCCCCACCCCCGATCGGCCTCCCGCCCCAATCGGGTAGGGCCAGCCAACCACCCACAACCCATCTCCCCAGCTGGCCTGGCCCAATAGGTCCCAATCAGGGTGGGCCAGCTGGAACCCCCATGTATGAATTCGTGCACTGGGCCTCTAGTTTTTATATATTTATATTTTAAATAACCAATTTACTAAACTATTAATCTAAAATTTTTCATATTCATATTAAGTTTATAATACATAAGATATATAATCTTACTCTGAGAAAATGGTGTGAAGTTCCTTCTAATAGTTATTACTCTTTTATATGTTTTCTATCATATTACCATGATGAGAATAGCTAGGATAGTGTTGTAGATAATAATAGTAGTCATCTTTGTCTAATTTGTGATTTTTAATGTACTTTAGCACTAATTCTGACACTAGCTGTTAAGATGATAAATATATCAAATTTTTATATTTACTTTCAATACTTATAGTTTCTTTAAAGTTTAAATTAGTAATTGGGTATGTTGTATTAACTATCTCTTTGGCACCTAGGACTAAGAAGTATTTTTTATTATTACACTATACTTGAGTTCCTACCTGACAATAGATCAAGGACAGCATAGATTTCCCTATCTGGTTTAGCCACTGTCAAATCTAATTTTCAAGGCTTCTATTTAGGATGTTTCATCCTATATTCAAAAGAAATATTGCTGTTAAGTTTTAGTATCAGAACTATTCTAGCTTTTCATCTTTCCCAGTGTTCAGGAAGGAATGACATTGCATAGGAAAATTCTATTTCTGGAAAGTTTTAAAGAACTTAAGTGGTAAAATTGTCTAGCACTGAGCCTTCTCTTTTTTGTTGTTAATGTTAGTCTTTAATCTGGAAGAATTATTCTTCATCAAACATTCACCTACAAGTTTTAGAATTTACTGATGATTTTTCTAACTCCATCATTTCTTGTTTTTATTTCTTATATATTTAGTTTCTTGTATATTCATGTTTACTGATCATTTGTCATCTTCTATATATATAAAAGCCAAATGACTGGAATGAACGGTTGTTATGATGCACACTAGGGAGGCCAACCGGCCTGATCAGAGCCTGATTGGCCCCCCCAACCGCCCATGGCCCCTCCCCTGGCTGGCCCCACCCTGGATTGGCCCCCCATCCCTCAACGGGGGAAGGACCGGCCGGCCAATCTCCCGCAGCCCCTTCCCCCTGCCAGCCCGGCCCTGATGGCCCCCATCGGGGATGGGCTGGCCGGACCTCACATGTGCATGAATTCGTGCACCGGGCCTCTAGTTTTCTATAAGGAAGAGCTTTCCCTTCACTTGTTTATTTACCTGATATATATGAACTTCTATCAGTATGGACTTAGGTGTTTCTTTTATTTTATCCAGTGGGTCATACTACATTATTTTGTTATTTACTTTGATGCTTATATTGTCCCAAAAGGGCCAGTGAGAGCCCCTTCAAGTTGGTTCCTATGTCATTTGGTATGTTACCATTCATTCATACTCCCTTGTTCCATGACAGTCTATTTCAGGCTCCTCTTATATGTTTCAGGTTCCTTTGAGTAGAGAATGATATTTAAGCATGCTCATTGCTATTGATCTATGTATGAGTTTTTTGTAGATTTTCTTTATCATATTGAGGAAGTTTTATTTCCGATTCACTGAGAATGTTTATCATGAATGAATATTGACTTTTGTCAGTTTTTCAGCATCCATTGAGATGATCATGTAGTTCTCTTTTAATAAAGGAATACCATATATATATATTGATTGCAGAGAGGAAGGGGGAGAGAGAGAGATGAGAGAATCAGTGATGAGAGAGAATCATTGATCAGCTGCATCTTGCATGCCCACTGTTGAGGTTCGAGCCCGCAACCCAGGAATGTGCCCTTGACCAGAATTGAACCAGGGGCCCTTCAGTCCACTGAGCCAAACTGGCTAGGGCAATAAAGGAATACTTTTAATATGTGCAATGTAATGATTGGTGTTTTAATGTGAAACTAACTCTATATTCCTGTGATAAATCCTACTTGGTCACAGTATATTACTATTTTCATAGGTAGTATTGTGTTTTATTTCCTAACTAGAGGCCTGGTGCACGAAATTTGTGCATGGGTAGGGTCCCTCGTCCTGGCCAGCGATCAGGGCCAATTGGGGCCTTCCTTCCCCTGGCTGCCAGCTGCCGGCTGGGACCAACCTTCCCCCGGCTACCAGCTGCCGGCCCGGGCCTTCCGTCATTATGCGCTGCCCCTGGTGGTGAGCGCACATTGAACTCCTGCCCGTGGGGACAATTTGCATATTAGCCTTTTATTATATGCTCGAGGCCCAGTGCACGAATTCATGCACCAGTGGGGTCCTTCGGCCTGGCCTGTGGCATGTGGCTGAAACTGGCTCTCCGACTTCCCCTAAGGCAGTGGTTCTCAACCTTCTGGCCCTTTAAATACAGTTCCTCATGTTGTGACCCAACCATAAAATTATTTTCATTGCTACTTCATAACTGTAATGTTGCTACTGTTATGAATCGTAATGTAAATATCTGATATGCAGGATGGTCTTAGGCAACCCCTGTGAAAGGGTCATTTGACCGCCAAAGGGGTCGCAACCCACAGGTTGAGAACCACTTCCCTAAGGGGTCCTGGATTGTGAGAGGACGCAGGCCAGGCTGAGGGACCCCACCAGTGCACGATCTCAGGGCCAGGGAGGGACACGGGATATTAGCCAGCCTGGGAGGGACCATGTGAGGGCTCCAGGGTATGTCTGGCCCATCTCACTCAGTCCCGATCAGCCAGACCCCAGCAGCAAGCTAACCTACCGGTCAGAGTATCTGCCCCCTGGAAGTCAGTGCACATCATAGCAACTGGTAGGCCGGTCGACTGTCTGCTCCCTGGTGGTCAGTGCACGTCATAGCAAGTGGCTGAGCTCCCTTAGCATATCATTAGCATATTGCGCTTTGATTGGTTGAACGGACGACCGGACACTTAGCTTGTTAGGTTTTTATTATATAGGAGGGTATTTTGTTAAGGATTTTTGTATCTCTGCATGAGGGATATTGGCCTGTAGTTTTCATTGCTTTTAATGATTTTGTCTAGCTTTGGTATCAGAGTAAGTTGACCTTATAAAATGACTTGAGAAATATTCCCTCATCACCTATATTCTGGAAGAGTTTGTGTGAGATCAGTATTGTTTCTTCCTTTTATGTTGGACAGAATTCACCAGTGAAGCCATTTGACCCTGGAATTTTCTTTCTGGGAAAGTTTTTAATTAATCTATTTTTAAATAGATACAGAGCTATTCTAATTTTCTTCTTTTCCTTGTGTCAGTTTTAGTAATTTACATCTTTCAAGAAATGTGTCTTTTTCATCTCAGTTGTCAAATTTATTGACATAAGTTGTTCCTCATATTTTTATTATCCTTTTAATATCTGTGGCTTTATAGTGATGTTCCCTCTTTTATATCTGATATTGGTCATTGGTGTCTTCTTTTTTTTTCTTGATTAATCCAGCTGGAGATTTATTAATTTTTTTTACTCTTAAATAGTCATTTTCTTCTGGCTTGTATAATATTTATTGAGACATCTGTCATAATTCTTGTATTTCTTCTACTTTATATAATGTGTCTCCTTCCTCCCTGAATTCTTTCGAGTTTTTCTTTCTTTATTATTAATTCCCAGCAAGTTGATTATGATTTGTTGATGTGCTTTTGTGTTTATCTAGTTTGTGGGTTCATTGAGCTTCTTGAATCTTGAATTTATAATTTTCATAAAAATTTGAAATTTCTGTCCAATATTTCTTCAAGTGGTTTCCTGTTCTTCCTCCCCTGCCTTTTTCCCTCACCCCCTCAGCTTCTGGGAATTTTACCCTGGACCACAGGTCTTTTGACTAACTTTGTTTTTTTTTTATTAATATTCCATTTTAGACAGTTTCTCTTGCTTATATTTTCAAGTTTATCGTTTTTATCAATGTCTTATTTCTTTTTGCTTTGCTTTTGTATTAAATTTATTGAGGTTACAGTAGTTAATAACATTATAAATTTCAGGTGTACATTATATTTCAATATTTTTATAGTCTATTGAATGCTTACCACCAAAAGTCTAGTCTCCCATCATCATATATTTGATTCCCTTTGCCCAATTATTATTCCTCCCCAGGCTTGTTTCCCTATGGGAATCACCATTCTGTTGTTAGTTTTTATGAGTTTGTTTTTGTTTCTTTTGTTAGTATGTTTGGTCCTTTTTTGTTTGATATTCCACGTATAAGTGAAATCCTACTTTATTTTTGTCCTTTTCCATCTGACTTACTTCACTTAGCATAATATTCTCCAGATCCATCCATGTTGTCGCAAATGGCAATATTTAATGATTTTTTGTGGCTGAGTAGTATTCCATTGTATATTTATTTCTTTATTTTTTTCTTTATTGATTAAGGTATTACATATGTGTCCTTATCCCCCCGACTGCCCCCCCCCACATCCACATTCATGCCCTCACCCCCCTGGTGTCTGTGTCCATTGGTTAGGCTTATATGCATGCATACCAGTCCTTTGGTTGATCTCTCCCCCTTACCCCTCCCCTCAACTACCTTCCCTCTGAGATTTGACAGTCTGATCAATGCTTCTCTGTCTTTGGATCTGTTTTTGTTCATCAGTTTATGTTGTTCATTATATTCCATAAATGAGTGAGATCATGTGATATTTATCTTTCTCTGACTGGCTTATTTCACTTAGCATAATGCTCTCCAGTTCCATCCATGCTGTTGCAAATCATAAGAATTCCTTCTTTTTTACCTCAGTGTAGTATTCCATTGTGTATTTGTACCAGTTTTTTAATCCACTCATCTGTGGATGGGCACTTAGGCTGTTTCCAAATCCCATTGTATACTTATAATACCACATTTATTCATTCATCTGTCGATGAACACTTAGGTTATTCTCTTTTGTAGTGTTTCATTTTCTGTTAACCTGAGTGAATTTTATTTCAAAAATTGTAATTTTTAGTTCTAAATGTTTCATTGGTTCTTTTTTTTTATTGTCTATAGTTTTACCGCCCCTCTAGCCATTTCCACCCCGGGCAAGCCCCTTCACCCCAGTGTCTGTGTCCATTGGTTATGCTAATATGCATGCATACAAGTCCTTTGGTTGCTCTCTAAAGCCCACCACCACCTCCCCTGCCATTTGTCTCTGGATCTATTTGTACTCATCAGTTTATGTTGATCATTATATCCCATATATGAGTGAGATCATGTGATATTTATATTTCTGTAACTGGCTTATTTTGCTTAGTATAATGCTCTCTAGTTCCATCCATGCTGTTTGCAAATGGAAAAAGTTTCTTCTTTTTTATAGCAGCCTAGTATTCCATTGTGTAGATGTACCACAGTTTCTTAACCCATTCATCTGCTGATGGGCACTTAGGCTGTTTCCAAATCTTAGCTATGGTGAATTGTGCTGCTATGAACATAGGGGTGCATATATCCTTTCTGATTGGTGTTTCTGGTTTCTTGGGATATAGTCCTAGAAGTGGGATTACTGGGTCAAATTGGAGTTCCATTTTCAACTTTTTGAGGAAACTCCATACTGTCTTCCACAGTGGCTGCAGCAGTCTGCATTCCCATCAGCAATGCATGAGGGTTCCTTTTCCTCCACATCCTCGCCAACACTTGTCATTTGTTGATTTGTTGATGATAGCCATTCTGACAGGTGTGAAATGGTATCTCATTGTTGTTTTGATGTGCATCTCTTGGATGATTAGTGACTTTGAGCATGTTTTCATGTCTCATGGCCTTCTGTAGGACCTCTTTGAAAAAGTGTCTATTTAGGTCCTTTGCCCATTTTTTGATTGGATCGTTTATCTTACTTTTGTTAAGTTGTATGAGTTCTCTGTAAATTTTGGAGATTAAAGCCTTATGTGAAATATCATTGGCAAATATGTTCTCCCATGCAGTAGCTTTCTTGTTGTTTTGTTGATGGTTTCTTTTACTGTGTAGAAGCTTTATATTTTGATGTAGTGCCATTTGATTATTTTCTCCTTGGTCTCCATTGCCCTAGGAGCTGTGTTGGTAAAGATATTGCTATGACATATGTCTGCTATTTTGCTGCCTATGGAATCTTGTAGGATATTTATGGTTTCCCATCTTACATTTAAGTCCTTTAGCCATTTTAAATTTGTTTTTGTATATGGTGTAAGTTGGTGATCTAGTTTCATTTTTTTGCATGTATCTGACCAAATTTCCCAGCAAAATTTATTGAAGAGACTGTCTTGACTAACAGTAACTGAGCATAATAGCATGGGTCAATTTCTGGGTTCTCTGTTCTCTTTCATTGGTCTATATGTCTGTTCTTGTGCCAGTACCAGGCAGTTTTGAGAACCGTAGCTTGGTAATACAGCTTGATATCTGCTATTATAATCCATCCAACTTTGTTCTTCATCCTCAGGATTGCTGTGGCTATTCGGGGTCTTTTTTTATTCCAGATAAATTTGTAGAGAATTTGTTCTAGATCTTTGAAATATGCCCTTGATATTTTAATGGGGATTGCATTGAATCTGGGTAGTATGGACATTATAATGATGTTGATTCTACCAATCCATGAACATGGTATGTTCTTCCATTTGTTTATGTCTTCCTCTATTTCTTTTTTCAATGTCCTGTAGTTTTCCGAGTACAGGTCTTTTACCTTCTTAGTTAAGTATACTCCTAGGTATCTTAATTTTTTGGGTGCAATGGTAAATGGGATTGTTTTTATAGTTTCTCTTTTGTGAAACTATAGTTTCTCTTTTGTGAAACTATATTATTGGTGTATAAAAAGGCTATAGATTTCTGGATGTTGCTTTTGTATCATGCTACATTGCCAAATTCACTTATTAAGTCTAGTAGTTTTTTTATGGAGTCTTTGGGTTTTCTCTGTATAGTATCATGTTATCTGCGAATAAGGACAGTTTTCCTTCTTCTCCAATTTGGATGCCTTTTATTTCTTCTTCTTGACTGATTGCTATGGCTAGCACTTCCAGTACTATATCGAACAGGAGTGGTGAAAGTTGGCATCCCTATCTTGTACCCGTTCTTAGGGGAAATGAGTTTAGTTTTTGCCCATTGATTATGATGTTGGCTGTAAGTTTGTCATATAAGGCTTTTATTATGTTGAGGTATGATCCCTCTACTCCCGCTTTGCTGAGAGTTTTTATCAAGAAAGGGTGTTGGATTTTGTCAAATGCTTTTTCTGCACTAATTGATATGATTATGTGATTTTTTTCTCTCAATTTGTTTATGTGATGTATCATGTTTATTGATTTGTGGATATTGTACCATCCTTGCATCCCTGGAATAAATCCCACTTGGTCATGGTGTATGATCTTTCTAATGTAATGCTGAATCCGATTTGCTAGGATTTTGTTGAAAATTTTAGCATCTATGTTCATCAAGAATATTGACCTATAGTTCTCTTTCTTTGTGGTGTCTTTATCTGGTTTTGGAATTAGGGAAATGCTGGCTTCATAGAAAGAGCTTGGAAGTGTTCCTTCCTCTTGAATTTTTTGGAATAATCTGAGGAGGATAGGTTTTAGTTTTTCTTTCAATGCTTGGTAGAACTCCCCTTTAAAGCCATTCAGACCAGGGCTTTTGTTTGCTGGAAGATTTTTGATCATTGCTTCAATTTCTTAGGTAGTTATTGGACTATTCAGGTTTTTTGATTCTTCCTGATTGAGTTTTGGGAGCTTGAATTTATCTAAGAATATGTCCATTTCGTCTAGGTTGTTCATTTTGTTGGAATAGTTGTTCATAGTATTTTTTCATAATCCTTTGTATTTCTATTGGATCAGTTGTTACTTCACCTCTTTCATTTCTGATTTTGTTTATTTGGGTCCTCTCTCTTTGCTTCTTGGTGAGCCTGGCTAGAGGTTCATCAATCTTGTTTATCCTTTCAAAGAACCAGCTCTTGGTTTTGTTGAACTTTTGTATTGTTTGTTTTGGTCACTATGTTGTTTATTTCTGCTCTGATCTTTATTATTTCCTTCCTTCTACTTACTCTGGGATTTCCTTGTTGCTCTCTTTCTAACTCTTTGAGATGTAGGGTTAGATAATTTATTACCATTTTTTTCTCGTTTTTTTGAGGTAGGCCTGTAGAGCTATGAACTTCCCTCTCAAGACTGCTTTCACTGTGTCCCATAGATTTTGGATTGTTGTGTTTTCATTGTCGTTTGTTGCCATGATGCTTTTTATTTCTTCTTTGATCTCTTTAGTAACCCAATCATTGTTTAATAGCATGCTATTTAGCCTCCAAGTATTTGATTTTTTTATTGTAGTTGATTTCTGATTTTATGTCATTGTGATCTGAGAAGATGCTTGATATCATTTCTATCTTCTTGAATTTGAAGAAACTTTGTCTGTGTACCAATATGTGGTCTATCTTTAAAAATGACCCATGTGCACTTGAGAAGAATGTATATTCTGTGGCTTTGGGGTGTAATGTTCTGAAGATGTCAATTAATTCCATCTGATCTAGTGAGTCATTTAGGACTGTTGTTTCTTTGCTGATTTTTTGTTTAGAGGATTTGTCCAATGGTGATAGTGGGGTATTAAAGTCCCCTACTATGACTGTATTGCTGTCAAATCTCTCCCTTGATATCCTCCAGTTTTTTTATGTATTTGGGTGCTCCAGTATAGGATGCATATATGTTTAACAGAGTTATTTCTTCTTGTTGGATTGCTCCCTTTAGTATTATGAAGTGGCCTTCCTTATCTCTTTTTATTTCCTTCACTTTGAGATCTAATTTGTCAGATATAAGTATTGCTACCCCAGCTTTTTTTTTTTTCATTTCCATTTGCCTGAAAAACCTTTTTCCATCCCTTCACCATCAGTCTGTGTGAGTCCTTTTTTTCTGAGGTGGCTCTTCTGTAGACAGCAGATATATGGGTCATGTTTTCTTATGCAATCAGCTACCCTATGTCTTTTGATTGGGGCATTTAAACCATTTACATTTAAAGTTATTGGTAAGTACTTGTTTGTTTCCATTTTTATTCTTTATGCCTGTGTTCCTTCTTCCTTTTCTATTTCTTCTTTTTACAGCAGTCCATTTAGCACTTCTTGCATTGCTGGTTTGGTGGTAATAAACTCCGTTAGTCCTTTTTTGTCTGTGAAGCTCCTGATTTCACCCTCAACTTTGATCAATAGCCTTGCTGGGTACAGTATTCTTGGATTCAGACCCTTGCTTTGCATGACTTTGTATATTTCATTCCATTCCCTTCTGGCCTGATGTGTTTCTGTTGAGAAATCAGTTGATAGTCTTATAGGAGACCTTGCCTTGAAGGTAACTTTCTGTCCCTCTCTGGCAGCTTTTAAGATTCTTGCTTTGTCATTGGTGTTTGCCAGTTTAATTATGATTTGTCTTGGTGTCAGCTTTTTTGGGTTCATCTTCTTTGGAAGTCTTTGAGCTTCTTGGACTTGTGTGAGTTTTTTCTTCCCAATATCAGGGAAGTTTTCTGTCATTATTTCTTCAAACAGGTTTTCTAATCCTTGCTCAGTTTCATCTCCTTCTGCCATCCCTATTATGCGGATGTTTTTTCGTTTCATGTTGTCCCAAAGTTCCCTTAGGCATTCCTTCTTTTTTTTAATTTTTCCAGTTGCTGCTCTGCTTGGGTATTTCTTCCTACCTTGTCTTATAGCTCACCGATTCAGTCCTTCACTTCTTGTAGTCTACTGTTGATGCTTTTTATTGTGTTCTTTATTGCAGCAATGTCATTCTTCGTTTCTTCTTGGTTTTTCTTCATTTCCTCTTGGTTCTTATGCATATTTTTGAATTTGGCTTGCATTTCTTTTCAGCATCCTTATGACCATTGCTCTGAATTCTTAATCTAGCATACTGCTTGCTTCCATTTCGTTTACTTCCTTTTTCAGCGATTCCTCCATATGGGGGCTGTTTCTTTGTCTCCTTATGTTCTCTCTCCTCAGGGTGTCTGGTTAGGTAGCTCTCTCTCTCCTGCGTTGACTTAAAGGTCTCTCATTTCTGGGCCTATTTCTCTCTTTACAACATGACAAAACACAATACACAGGGCACCAAACACAAATGTATTCACGATACCAATAACCCCAAATAAAGGTGACCACCAGAGAAAAGAGAATTAGGGGAGAGAAAGGAGTGCAAAAATGATATTGAGAAATGGAAAAAAATGTAAGAGAGAAAAGGAAGAAGAAAAAAGAAGGGGGGAAATATATGTATATGCAGATAAAATTCCAAAAAACCAACAGCTAATCCAAAAATTGCAAACAACAAACACCCAGAGAAGAAAATCTAAACAACAAACAACAACTAATTCAAAAAATGCAAACAACAAACATCCAGATGAATCTGAAGAGGCAGAGTTTACTTCCAGAAGGTAAGGTCAAGGAATTGAATGAATGGGGAAATGGCCACAATTCTGTATAGAGGAGGTAGAATGAGAATCCTATCTAATAAAAGAGAAACATGGTAATTAGCCATACGGCCGCTACCCTTCCCATTGGCTAATCAGTGAGTATATGCAAATTAACTGACAACCAAGATGGCGGCCGGCAGCCATGCACTGAAGCGAACAGGGAGGCTTGCTTTGCTCCAGTGACTGGCGGACTCTAACGTTCCCCGCCTGACTTGCTGGCCTGTCAGCTGCAACTCTAAGCAACTATGTTGCAAATATAGAGCTAAACAAAACCCC